>NC_140994.1:95313912-95890750 GCF_052327205.1 Somniosus microcephalus | reverse complement strand
GTCGCGGCGCGCCCTTCCCCCCCCAGTCGCGCGCGCCCTTCCCCCCCCCAGTCGCGCGCGCCCTTCCCCCCCCAGTCGCAGCGCGCCCTTCCCCCCCCAGTCGCGCGCGCCCTTCCCCCCCAGTCGCGCGCGCCCTTCCCCCCCCAGTCGCGCGCGCCCTTCCCCCCCAGTCGCGCGCGCCCTTCCCCCCCAGTCGCGCGCGCCCTTCCCCCCCCAGTCGCGCGCGCCCTTCCCCCCCCAGTCGCGCGCGCCCTTCCCCCCCCAGTCGCGCGCGCCCTTCCCCCCCCAGTCGCGCGCGCCCTTCCCCCCCCCAGTCGCGCGCGCCCTTCCCCCCCAGTCGCGCGCGCCCTTCCCCCCCAGTCGCGCGCGCCTTCCCCCCCCAGTCGCGCGCGCCCTTCCCCCCGTCGCGCGCGCGCCCTTCCCCCCCCGTCGCGCGCGCGCCCTTCACCCCCCGTCGCGCGCGCCCTTCCCCCCCCCGTCGCGCGCGCCCTTCCCCCCCCGTCGCGCGCGCCCTTCACCCCCCGTCGCGCGCGCGCCCTTCACCCCCCCGTCGCGCGCGCGCCCTTCACCCCCCGTCGCGCGCAGCGCCCTTCACCCCCCCGTCGCGCGCGCGCCCTTCCCCCCCGTCGCGCGCGCGCCCTTCCCCCCCCGTCGCGCGCGCGCCCTTCCCCCCCGTCGCGCGCAGCGCCCTTCCCCCCCCAGTCGCGCGCGCCCTTCCCCCCCAGTCGCGCGCGCCCTTCCCCCCCCAGTCGCGCGCGCCCTTCCCCCCCCAGTCGCGCGCGCCCTTCCCCCCCCAGTCGCGCGCGCCCTTCCCCCCCCCAGTCGCGCGCGCCCCTTCCCCCCCCAGTCGCGCGCGCCCTTCCCCCCCCAGTCGCGCGCGCCCTTCCCCCCCCAGTCGCGCGCGCCCTTCCCCCCCAGTCGCGCGCGCCCTTCCCCCCCCAGTCGCGCGCGCCCTTCCCCCCCAGTCGCGCGCCAGCCCTTCCCCCCCAGTCGCGCGCGCCCTTCCCCCCCAGTCGCGCGCGCCCTTCCCCCCCCAGTCGCGCGCGCCCTTCCCCCCCCAGTCGCGCGCGCCCTTCCCCCCCCAGTCGCGCGCGCCCTTCCCCCCCCAGTCGCGCGCGCCCTTCCCCCCCAGTCGCGCGCGCCCTTCCCCCTCCAGTCGCGCGCGCCCTTCCCCCCCAGTCGCGCGCGCCCTTCCCCCCCCAGTCGCGCGCAGCCCTTCCCCCCCAGTCGCGCGCAGCCCTTCCCCCCCCGTCGCGCGCGCGCCCTTCCCCCCCGTCGCGCGCGCGCCCTTCACCCCCCGTCGCAGCGCGCCTTCCCCCTTCCCCCCGTCGCGCGCGCCCTTCCCCCCCCGTCGCGCGCGCCCTTCACCCCCCGTCGCGCGCGCGCCCTTCACCCCCCGTCGCGCGCGCGCCCTTCACCCCCCGTCGCGCGCGCGCCCTTCCCCCCCGTCGCGCGCGCGCCCTTCCCCCCGTCGCGCGCGCGCCCTTCCCCCCCCGTCGCGCGCGCAGCCCTTCCCCCCCCCAGTCGCGCGCGCCCTTCCCCCCCCAGTCGCGCGCGCCCTTCCCCCCCCAGTCGCGCGCGCCCTTCCCCCCCAGTCGCGCGCGCCCTTCCCCCCCCAGTCGCGCGCGCCCTTCCCCCCCCAGTCGCGCGCGCCCTTCCCCCCCCAGTCGCGCGCGCCCTTCCCCCCCCAGTCCGCGCGCGCCCTTCCCCCCCCAGTCGCGCGCGCCCTTCCCCCCCAGTCGCGCGCGCCCTTCCCCCCAGTCGCGCGCGCCCTTCCCCCCCAGTCGCGCGCGCCCTTCCCCCCCCAGTCGCGCGCGCCCTTCCCCCCCCAGTCGCGCGCGCCCTTCCCCCCCCAGTCGCGCGCGCCCTTCCCCCCCAGTCGCGCGCGCCCTTCCCCCCCCCAGTCGCGCGCGCCCTTCCCCCCCCCAGTCGCGCGCGCCCTTCCCCCCCCCAGTCGCGCGCGCCCTTCCCCCCCCAGTCGCGCGCGCCCTTCCCCCCCCAGTCCGCGCGCGCCCTTCCCCCCCCCAGTCGCGCGCGCCCTTCCCCCCCCAGTCGCGCGCTGCCCTTCCCCCCCCAGTCGCGCGCGCCCTTCCCCCCCCAGTCGCGCGCGCCCTTCCCCCCCCAGTCGCGCGCGCCCTTCCCCCCCAGTCGCGCGCGCCCTTCCCCCCCCAGTCGCGCGCCGCCCTTCCCCCCCCCAGTCGCGCGCGCCCTTCCCCCCCCAGTCGCGCGCGCCCTTCCCCCCCCCAGTCGCGCGCGCCCCTTCCCCCCCAGTCGCGCGCAGCCCTTCACCCCCCAGTCGCGCGCGCCCTTCCCCCCCAGTCGCGCGCGCCCTTCCCCCCCAGTCGCGCGCAGCCCTTCCCCCCCCAGTCGCGCGCGCCCTTCCCCCCCCAGTCGCGCGCAGCCCTTCCCCCCCCCAGTCGCGCGCGCCCTTCCCCCCCCCCAGTCGCGCGCTCCCTTCCCCCCCCAGTCGCGCGCTCCCTTCCCCCCCCAGTCGCGCGCCTCCCTTCCCCCCCCAGTCGCGCGCTCCCTTCCCCCCCAGTCGCGCGCTCTCTTCCCCCCCCAGTCGCGCGCTCTCTTCCCCCCCAGTCGCGCGCTCTCTTCCCCCCCCAGTCGCGCGCTCTCTTCCCCCCCCCAGTCGCGCGCTCTCTCCCCCAGTCGCGCGCTCTCTTCCCCCCCCAGTCGCGCGCTCTCTTCCCCCCCCAGTCGCGCGCTCTCTTCCCCCCCCCCAGTCGCGCGCATCTCTTCCCCCCCCCAGTCGCGCGCTCTCTTCCCCCCCCCCAGTCGCGCGCTCTCTTCCCCCCCCCAGTCGCGCGCTCTCTTCCCCCCCCCAGTCGCGCGCGCCCTTCCCCCCCCAGTCGCGCGCGCCCTTCCCCCCCCAGTCGCGCGCGCCCCTTCCCCCCCCAGTCGCGCGCAGCCCTTCCCCCCCCAGTCGCGCGCGCCCTTCCCCCCCCAGTCGCGCGCAGCCCTTCCCCCCCCCAGTCGCGCGCGCCCTTCCCCCCCCAGTCGCGCGCGCCCTTCACCCCCCAGTCGCGCGCGCCCTTCCCCCCCAGTCGCGCGCGCCCTTCCCCCCCCAGTCGCGCGCGCCCTTCCCCCCCCAGTCGCGCGCAGCCCTTCCCCCCCCCAGTCGCGCGCGCCCTTCCCCCCCACAGTCGCGCGCTCCCTTCCCCCCCCAGTCGCGCGCTCCCTTCCCCCCCCAGTCGCGCGCTCCCTTCCCCCCCCAGTCGCGCGCTCCCTTCCCCCCCGTCGCGCGCTCTCTTCCCCCCCCAGTCGCGCGCTCCTCTTCTTCCCCCCCCAGTCGCGCGCTCTCTTCCCCCCCCAGTCGCGCGCTCTCTTCCCCCCCCAGTCGCGCGCTCTCTTCCCCCCCAGTCGCGCGCTCTCTTCCCCCCCAGTCGCGCGCTCTCTTCCCCCCCAGTCGCGCGCTCTCTTCCCCCCCCAGTCGCGCGCTCTCTTCCCCCCCCCCGTCGCGCGCTCTCTTCCCCCCCCCAGTCGCGCGCTCTCTTCCCCCCCCCAGTCGCGCGCTCTCTTCCCCCCCCAGTCGCGCGCTCTCTTCCCCTCCACAGTCGCGCGCTCTCTTCCCCCCCACAGTCGCTCGCTCGCTCTCTTCCAACAACAACATGCCCTCGAAAAAGCCTCGGCACCGCCGGGCACCCCTGCTAGTTATTAATAAAAATGGTGACCAGTTGAGACTCCAGCACAGATTCCTCTTGTCACATTCCGCTGATCTGAGTGCATACCCCCTATCCCCACTCTCAGTCTCCTACCTCTCAACTAATTTCCAACCCAAGTGAAAAGGCTACTTCCCAGTTTGTGCACTAATTTTTGCCAAAAATCTTTTGTGTGGAATGTTATTGAATGCCATCTGGAAGTCTCTTGATAACCTACATAGACACTCCTTTATCTACCTAATTAGTGACCTCAAAACATTCAACTAGATTAGTCAGACATGATTTACCCATTACAAAGCCATGCTGACTCTCTGATCAGCCCTTATTTGTTCAAGTGATCACTCACTCTATTCCTTGTTGCTAGAGACTGGTGTTTACAGAAGTAGCTTTAAAGAGATCATGTAAGTATATTGGCAAAATTAGTCCAAGGCTATTTCTGCAGCTTTATTCTGGTGTTTGACCCACAAAGGAAAAGGGCAAGGTGGCCCCTGGGCAAGGAAGGCAAGGCTTGGAAGCTAAGCAGAGCCAGGCCTGGTTAGTACCTGGAGGGGTGACCATCAGGGAAGACCAGGTGCAGAAGGTCACGGAAGGAGCCCCGAGGAGGGGCGGTTGGTGAGAAGGTCATGGAAGGTGCCCCGGGAGGGGCGGTTGGTGAGAAGGTCATGGAAGGTGCCCCGGGAGGGGCGGCTGGTGAGAAGGTCATGGAAGGTGCCCCGGGAGGGGCGGTTGGTGAGAAGGTCACGGAAGGAGCCCCGAGGAGGGGCGGTTGGTGAGAAGGTCATGGAAGGTGCCCCGGGAGGGGCGGCTGGTGAGCAGGCCCGGGCGTTGGGCTGAAGATTGTCAGACAGGAGGAATGGTGGAAATGGAATGGCGGCGCGCACAGACGCAGCGGCTTTGCTTCTCCCAGGATGGTGCTATTTACGTTTAATGTTAATGTTATTTGTACTGGACTCATGGGAGCTTGCAAGATCACATTTCGTTGTTCATGTACTTGTGCATTGTACAATGACAATGTTGAAATTATTATTATTATTATTATGATGGGGGGCATGCTTCTGTGAGTCATCACAGAGCACACACAGGCCTGCGGAAGCAATGTTTCACAAGTGCACCCGAAAATACAATAAAATCTGGCTAAGGTGTCCATTGCATTCCAAATCCTAACCACTCGTTGTGTACAAAGTAGTTTTTCCTCATGTTCTTTTGCCAGTCACCTTAAATCTGTGTCCTCTCGTTATTGATCCTTCAGCCATTGGAAACAGAGTAAATAAAGTTAAACTATCTAAACCCTTCATGATTTTAAACACCTCTATCAAATCTCCTCTTAGCCTTTTCTGCTCCAAGGAGAAGAACCCCAGCTTCTCCAGGCTATACCCTCATCCCTGGAACCATTCTAGTAAATCTCTTCTGTACCCTCTCCAAAGCTTCCTTCCTAAAAAGTGGTGCCCAGAATTGGACAACACTCCAGCTGAGGTTGAACTAGTGTTTTACATCGGTTTAGCATAACTTCTGTCTCATAATTTGAAGGTCCTGTCTGAGTTTATTCTTCAGAGAAGGCAGCGAGGCTTGCAAAGTTTTTTTTTAGTGTCAGCTGTGGTTCAGTGGGTAGCACTCTCGCCTCTGAGTCAGAAGGTTGTGGGTTCAAGTCTCACTCCAGAGACTTCAGCAGAAAAATCTAGGCCGACACTCCAGGGCAGTGCTGAGGGAGTGCTGCGCTGTCGCAGGTACCGTCTTTCAGATGAGACGTTAATCTGCTCTGTCAGGTGGACATTAAAGATCCCATGGCACTATTCCAAAGACGAGCAGGGGTGTTATCCCCGGTGTCTTGGCCAATATTTATCCCTCAATCAACATCACTAAACAGATGATCTGGTCATTATCACATTGCTGTTTGTGGGAGCATGCTGCGTGTGAATTGGCTGCCGTGTTTCCTACATTACAACAGTGACTACACTCCAAAAGTACTTAATTGGCTGTAAAGGGCTTTGGGACGTCCTGAGGTTGTGAAAGGCGCTGTAGAAATGCAAGTCTTTCTTCCTGGCTTTTGTTCTCTATGCCTCTATTTATTTAAGCCCAGGATCCCATATGCTTTATTAACTGCTTTGTTAACCTTCAAAGATTTCTGCACAAACACCCCCAGGCCTCTCTGTTCTTGCGCCCTCTTTAAAATTGTACCATTTAATGTGTATGGTGTCTCCTCATTTTTCCTACCAAAATGTATCACCTCACTCTTCTCTGTGTTGAATTTTATCTGCCACGTGTCTACCCATTCCCCAGCCTGTCTGTGTCTTCCTGAAGTCTATTACTATCCTCCTCACTTGTGTTTGCAATTCAGTCCCTTATAAAGTTAGTAGGCAGGAGCCTTCATTATTGACAGCTCTCACCTCCCAGAGATCATTCCACCTCAATCCAGCTTGTAGAGAGGAACCGTGCAAAATCCGTGATTTGGTTACAAAAATTACACTTAGAAAAGTTGTTTGTTGTCTGAATTGTCAGTGTTGGGGGGAATCTGAAAACACAAAAAAACTCGCTATCACAGGGAGTGGTTGAGGCGAATACTATAGATGCATTTAAGGGGAGGCTGGTTAAGCATCTGAGAGAGAAGGGGATAGAGGGTTATGCTGATAGAGTTAGATGAGGAAAGACGGGAGGAGGCTTGTGGAGCATACAGGCCGGCATAGACTGGTTGGGCCGAACGGCCGTATATCTTATGTAATCCTGTATAAAGGCAGGTTATAAGGTCAATGGAAATGGGAGCTTGTGTAGAAGGATGGCGGATTCTGTCAATTGGATGGCTGATTCTACAGTAAAGGCTGAAGTCATTTTCCAACTTCCCACCCCGCGAGAGGGCGGTGGTGTTTAGCGGCTGATCGCACTGGGTTTCTTCCCACACTTCCAGCCGGAGCCTGTGGATGGAAGACTATTTCAACAACGCCTCCGACAGCCGCTAAACCCAGGGCAGCCCAGCCCTGTGCACCCGCACTGAGCAGCTTCTGTGAACAATGGAATATTATGAGCTCCAAATCCTAAACTGGACCATGTGAGGAGACGAGGTGTGTGTTACAGGTAAGAGACACTTACTAAAGGTGTAATCGTACTGAGATAAACCTGATCCTGCGCCGCTCGTGTTAGCAAATTCTCCGATCAGGTTAATAATTGACACCGCAGTTATCACCCGTGGGGTTACTGTATTATCTACACCAGCGGCAGGACGAGGTGTTAAACAGTAATCACTCTAACAAAGGATTTCTAACAACTCACCTTCCCACTCAATCCCTGCACATACCTGGGATGAAAAATCTCCAATCATTTGTGAGTAGCGTCAGAGTACAGGATGCAGAATCTGCTGTAGTTAAATGAGGATCTCTCAACTAATTCAATTGTTCTTACAATTAACTATTATAAATGATTTTCCCCCGCAGATTTTTCTATCAGCCATGTTGTCTGCATTCCACTTTCTCAGCGTCTTGTGCCTGTCTTAAAGTGACAGCCATGTTCTCCAAGCTTCAAACCTCCTCCTGTATTTGCGAGTAAGATCACTTTGGACAGAAGCAGCAAGAGTCCCTGCCATGGAAGATGATCCCATTCTCCGATATGGTAATTACTCAATTCCCTTCAATGTCTCAGGCCGGAACATTCCCGATTTTGGAAATCCCTGCACAACCTCAGCGGGCCTCACCGGCTTTCTGGTGGCCTCTTACTGTGCCGTCATGGCAGTTGGTTTACTGGGAAACATCTGCTTAATTTGTGTGATAGCAAAGCAGGAGAAAACTAATGTGACCAACATGCTCATTGCCAATCTGTCCTTCTCAGATATCATGATCTGTGTCTTCTGTCTCCCTTTTACAGTAGTCTACACCTTTATGGACTATTGGATCTTTGGCGAAGTCTTGTGTAAGATGGTTCCCTTCATCCAGTGTATGTCAGTGACAGTGTCCATTCTCTCTTTGGTCATCATTGCTCTAGAAAGGCATCAACTCATTCTAAACCCCGCAGGTTGGAAGCCGAGTGTCCCCCAAGCTTACCTGACAGTGCTGGTCATCTGGATGCTGGCCTGTTTCATCTCCTTGCCCTTTGTGGCTTTTCATGTTTTAACAGACGAACCTTTCAGGGACCTTCCTGTCTTCATCGCATCACTGGCCAACCAAGCCATCTGCACGGAGTCATGGCCATCCAGGGAGCAGAAACTGGTCTACACCACTTGGCTCCTTGCCTTTCAGTACTGCGTGCCCCTTGCTTTCATTGCAGTGTGCTACGGCAGGATATACCGGAGACTCAGGACAAGGAAGGACTTGTTGGACAGAGCCGGTGAGGTCAATCGCAGACTGACAAACAGCAGACGGATAACCCTGTTGCTTGGGTTCCTGGTTGTGGGATTTGCCCTGTGCTGGCTGCCGTTGAACGTATTCAATGCCATCGCAGACTGGGATCTGGAAGCAGTGATGCATTGTCACCACAATCTCATCTTTTCCCTGTGCCACCTGGCAGGAATGGCTTCCACTTGTGTCAACCCGGTCATCTACGGCTTCCTGAACAGCAACTTCAAAAAGGAGCTGCGGGCCATCATTGTGCACTGTAAATGGAGCCGGCGGGAAGTCTGTGAGCAATTACCATTGTCCACCATGAATACAGAACTTTCGAAGACGTCTCTGCGACTGAACTGCAGAAACAACGTGACGTAATTAGGAACGGGACATCATCCCGGATAAATAGGCGAAGAGTGAAGCAGCACTTGCTCAGAAAGAAAGCTTGCAGACTCTGGAATTTTACAGATTAACTTTGTATGTGTAATTGCTTTGCTTGGTTCAGTGTTGGATATTGTGTAATTTCTTTAGTTACTTTTAAACATTATTGGTATATGGTGAGCAAAATTATATATCACTCCCCCATCGCAGATTATATTTTAACATAAATGATACATCACTCCCCAGTTTTAGATAATGTCATAATGTAAGTAACACACACTCTCAAGTCTTAGACTTTATATCATAAATAAAATAAACACTTTGCCATGTCGGGTTTATTTGGTTTTCTAGTTAGAATCATTTAGTGTATAAGTTTAATTTACTGAAATGTTGCTCCGTTTATCAGGAATGAGATTATCTGCCATCGAACCCCGATCATGTTCGCTTTCTTGCTTTCTGTATGAAAGACGTTTCTTTGTATACAATGCAATTGTACAGCACTAATTCGTTGATAAGAATTGACTAAACGAGAAGCGAATAACTCAGTGTAATGTGTAATATTCCACTCCATCAATAGTTACGCTATTAATTATAAAATGGGTTGTTGTGTTCTGTGTCATTTTCATTTTGTGAGGGTAACTTGGGAAATACGAACTGGAAGCCGCGGCTGTTTCTGAATGAACCTAGTACACTGGTCAGCGTGTTTAAACAACAGTTGTTTGACAGAAACAACTACTTTGGCAGCGAGTTATACGAATGTATTATTCATCATTAGGAAGAACGGAATTTTCGACATTCCGACCTGTGTCGTTGCTCGCTACCCATTTCCCTGACCGTGTACACTGTGTGCGGAAAAGTCTCCTTATAAATGATCTTCTCGAAAGCTTAAACACTTAGTAATAAGCTGAGTATTTGGGGTATCCTATCTCTTGACCCTTAGATCCTCAGGCCCAGCAAGGAACTTCTGACCGAGTTACCTCCTGGTGCAATCAACCCACACTGCCTTTGCTTTCTTGCGGGTTTGTTTAAATAATTGCAGCTTGCTTTGGTACAACCCAGCATTCCTCTTCAGCCTGATGGGAAAGAGCTCCCTCCCCTCACATTAGCTCTCCCTGCAGAGTCTGCCTGCCATTGGCTCCATACCAATATCCTCTCACACCCCTAAAACAACATGCATTATATAGAGCCTTTAAAGATTGGCAGGCAAAACTGTAGTGGAACAATGGGCTGCCTTTAAAGAGGAAATAGTTCGGGTACAGTCGAGGTACATTCTCACTAGTGGGAAAGGTAGGGCAACTACAGTCAGGGCTCCCTGGATGAGGAAAGAGATAGAGAGCAAGATGAAGCAGAAAAAGAGCGTGTATGACAGATGTCAGGTCGAGAATACATCTGAGAATCAGGCTAAATAAAGGAAGTTCAGAGGAGAAGTGAAAAAGAAAATAAGAGGGGCAAAGAGAGGGTATGAGAATAGAATTGCAGCTAACTGAAAAGGTAATCCAAAAGTCTTCTATAGGCATATAAATAGTTAACAGGTAGTAAGAAGGGGGGGAGGCGATTAGGGACCAAAAAGGAGACCTACGCATGGGGGCAGAGGATATGGTTGAGGTACTAAATGAGTACTTTGCATCTGTCTTCACCAAGGAAGAAGATGCTGCCATAGACATAGTGAAGGAGGAGGTAGAGGAGATACTGGATGGGATAAGAATTGATAGAGAGGTACTAGAAAGGCTGGCTGTACTTAAAGTAGATAGGTCACCAGGATCAGATGGGTTGCATCCTAAGATGTTGAGGAAATTGAAGGAAGAAATTACAGAGGTACTGGTCATAATCTTCCAATCCTTCTTAGAAATTGGGGTGGTGCCAGAGGACTGGAGAATTGCAAATGTTACACCCTTGTTCAAAAAAGGGTGTAAAGATAAACCCAGCAACTATAGGCCAGTCAGTTTAACCTTGGTGGTGGGGAAACTTTTAGAAACAATAATCAGGGACAAAATTAACAGTCACTTGGACAAGTGTGGATTAATTAAGGAAAGCTAGCATGGATTTGTTAAAGGAAAATTGTGTTTAACCAACTTGATCGAGTTTTTTGATGAGGTAACAGAGAGGGTTGATGAGGGCAATGCAGTTGATGTGGTGTATATGGATTTCCAAAAGACGTTGGACAAAGTGCCACCTAATAGGCTTGCCAGCAAAGTTGAAGCCCATGGAATAAAAGGGACATGGATACAAAATTGGCTAAGTGACAGGAAACAGAGTAGTGGTGAACGGTTGTTTTTCAAACTGGGCGGAAAGTATACAGTAGTGTTCCCCAGGGGTTGGTACTAGCACCACTGCTTTTCTTGATATATATTAATGACTTGGCTGTGGGTGTACAGGGCACAATTTCCAAATTTGCGATGACACAAAACTTGGAAGTATAGTGAACAGTGAGGAGGGGGAGGGTGAACAGCCAGTGGTCGTGGTCCACATTGGTACCAACGACATAGGTAAAAAGAGGGATGAGGTCCTGCAGCAAGAATTTAGGGAGCTAGGTGAAGGATTAAAGAGCAGGACCTCAAGGGTTGTAATCTCTGGATTACTCCCGGTGCCACGTGCTAGTGAGTATAGGAATAGGAAGATAGAACAGATGAATGCGTGGCTAAAGAGATGGTGCAGGGGGGAGGGCTTTATTTTCCTGGATCACTGGGTCTGCTTCTGGGAAAGGTGGGACTTGTACAAGTCGGACGGTTTACACCTGAACCAGAGGGGAACCAATATCCTTGCGGGGAGGTTTGCTAGCACTGCTGGGGGGGGGGGTTTAAACTAACTTGGCAGGGGGATGGGGTACAGAGTGGAGCTATAGTAGGGGGTGATTTACAGCCAAATACAGAGGGAAAAACAAGTCAGCTGGGAAGGCAGAGCAAATATGTGAAGGCAAAAGAGAATATGGCAGGGCTGGAAGGCATTTATTTTAATGCAAGGAGTCTTGCAAATAAGGTGGATGAACTGAAGTTGTTGTTGAACACATGGGAGTACGATATTGTTGCTATCACGGAGACATGGTTGAGGGAGGGTTAGGACTGGCAGCTCAATATTCCGGGGTATAGAATCTTCAGGCGAGACAGAGGGGGGTGTAAAAGGGGAGGGGGTGTTGCAATATTAATTAAGGAGTCAATTACTGCTGTAAGGAGGGATGATATATTAGCGGGTTCCTCTAATGAGGCCATATGGGTAGAACTTAAAAACAAAAAGGGGGCAAGCACTTTGCTGGGAGTGTACTATAGGCCCCCAAAGAGTCAGGGGGAGATAGAGGAACAGATATGTAGGCAAATCTCAGAAAAGTGCGAAAATAATAGGGTAATAATAGTGGGGGATTTCAACTTCCCCAATATAAATTGGGATAGTCAGAGTGTGAAAGGCTTAGAGGGTGCAGAATTCTTAAAGTGCATCCAGGAGAGCTTTTTGAGCCAACATGTAGAAAGTCCTACAAGAGAGAGGGCGGTACTGGACCTAATTCTGGGGAATGTAGCCGGGCAAGTGGTGGAAGTGTCAGTAGGAGAGCATTTTGGCGACAGTGACCATAATTCGGTGAGATTTAAGGTGGTCATGGAAAAAGACAAAGACGGCCCGGAAATAAGGGTTCTAAATTGGGGGAGGGCCGATTTTAATATGATAAGGCAGGATCTGGCCAAAGTGGACTGGGAGCAGCTACTTATAGGAAAATCCACATCAAAACAGTGGGAGACTTTCAGAAGGGAAATAGAGAGAGTATAACGCCAACATGTTCCTGTAAAGGTCAAGGGTGGGACCAACAAGCAAAGGGAACCTTGGATGACAAGGGATATACAAAAATGCATTAGAAATAAAAGGGGGGCTTTTGGCAGTTACAAAAGACTAAAGACGGAAGAAGCCCTAGAGGAGTATAAAAAGTGCAGGAGCATACTTAAAAAAGAAATTAGGAGGGTGAGGAGGGGCCATGAAATAACACTGGCGAGCAAAATAAAGGAAAATCCTAAGATGTTTTATAAGTATATTAAGGGCAAGAGGATAACCAGGGAAAGGGTAGGGCCCATTAGGGACCAAAGTGGCAATCTGTGTGTAGAGCCAGATGATGTAGGCGGGGTTTTAAATGAATTTTTTGCATCTGTGTTCACTATGGAGAAAGACGATGCAGACATAGAAATCGGGCAAGGGGACTGTGACATACTTGAACATATTAGCATCGAGAGGGAGGAAGTGTGTGGTAAACCACTGTTTGTATTCCTGTTTGTCCTGTTTGTATTCCACTGTGTACATGCCTGGACATGCCTCGGCTGACTCCTCCCACAGGTCCTAGTATAAAGGTGACTGCTCCCCAGCCCTTGTATCCTGGACCGGTCGACCACTCGAGGCAGACCTCCATTCTGTTGTTAATAAAAGCCTTTAGTTACTCTTCTAACTCTCAGTCTTTTATGAGTAATTGATAGCGCATCAATTTTATTAACAACATTTTTATAATGGAGAAGATCCTCACACCAGCATGCCTGGACTTAGATCATCGGGAGGCGGACTCATCCACCAAGTTTACTCACTGGCTTAAGTGTTTCGAAAAATTCCTGACCGCCTCCGAAGCAATCAAATCGGACGAGGACAAACTGGATGTCCTGACCTCCAAAGTGAACCACCGAGTGTACTCGGTCATCCAAGACGCGACCTCGTACGCGGATGCTATCAAGCTCCTCAAGGACCAGTACACGCGCCCAGTGAATGAAGTGTACGCCAGGCACCTCCTGGGGAGTCGTAAACAACAACCTGGGGAATCGACCGTGGAATACCTTCAGGCACTGTCTGTGCTTGGCCGGGCCTGTGGTTGTAAGGATGTAAAGGCCGCCGTGTACACAGAGGAACTTGTCCGGGACGCTTTTGTAGCGGGCCACAGATCCAATTACACACGACAGCGACTGTTGGAGCAGAGTAACCTCGACCTCAACAAGGCCTCTGAACTCGCACTATCGTTGGATGCAGCCTACCAGGGCATGGATGCCTACTCCTCTGCACCGTGGACGCCGCGGGGAATGACAGCCTGGGACACGGTAGGACCGCCTCATAGCGCCGTGCCACCCCAACAACGGCCCAACTACCGCAGCAGTGTCCCAAGGCCAGACAGCAGTGCCCCAAGGCCAGAAATGCTACTTCTGTGGCCAGGCAAAACACCCCAGAGCGCGCTGCCCGGCGAAAAACGCGATCTGCTCGGGCTGCGGGAAGAAGGGACACTACGCTAGCGTCTGCAGGGCCAAAGCCACCCCGAATCCCAGCAGCGCCGCGTGTGGGCCATGCGGGCCGCCATTTTGGACCTCCCCGGCCGTGTGCGAATCACCGGTACAGCAGCCATTTTGGACGCCTCCAGCCACATGGGGATCATGGACGCCGCCATCTTGGACGACAGCCGGGACGCAGCAGGCCCCCGACACCGCCTCATCTGATACCCGCAGCGACACACCGACCCCTACGCTGGCATCCGTTACACTGGACCAAGCGAGACCGCACCAACTGGCCAGTTCCACAATGGACATTAAGGTAAATGGTCACGATACAATCTGCCTTTTTGATTCTGGGAGCATGGAGAGCTTCATCCACCCCGACACGGTGCGGCGTTGCTCTCTCCCAGTCCTGCCTGCGCAACAGAGGATTTCTATGGCCTCCGAGTCCCAGTCGGCGGACATCGGCGGCTACTGCGTGGTGACACTCGTAGTAGACGGGACCGTGTACGATCATTTTAAACTTCTGGTCCTGCCTGACCTCTGCGCTGCCGTCCTGCTGGGGTTAGATTTTCAGTGCCACCTTAAAAGTGTTACGATGGCGTACGGTGGACCCCTACCCCCACTCACAGTCCGCAGCCAGCAGCTTCCAAATTGCCCGCCGCGCACCAGGTGCAACCTCTCCACACTCAGAGTCACCCCCCCACCACTGTTTGCTAACCTCACCCCCGACTGTAAGCCCATCGCCACAAAGAGCAGGCGATACAGTGCCGGGGATAGGGTTTTCATTAAAACCGAAGTGGAGCGGCTCCTGAAAGAAGGGATTATTGAGGGCAGCACCAGCCCCTGGCGAGCCCAGGTTGTGGTCGTTAAGACCAGCGAGAAGCAGCGCCTGGTCATCGACTACAGCCAGACAATAAATCGCTACACCCTGCTGGACGCCTACCCACTTCCCCGTATAGCTGATATGGTCAACCAGATCGCGCAGTACCGCGTCATCTCGACCATTGACCTGAAATCAGCGTACCACCAGCTCCCCATCCGCCCTGAGGACCGCCAGTACACTGCCTTTGAGGCAAACGGCCGCCTCTATCACTTCCTTAGGGTTCCCTTTGGCGTCACCAACGGGGTCTCCATCTTCCAAAGGGAGATGGACCGGATGGTAGATCAAAATGCGTTGCAGGCCGCTTTCCCATATCTGGACAATGTGACCATCTGCGGCCGTGACTTGCAGGACCATGACGCAAACCTCGAAAAATTCCTCCGCACCGCCCAACTCCTAAACCTGACATATAACAAGGAGAAGTGCATATTCCGCACAAACCGCCTCGCCATCCTTGGCTGTGTTGTGGAACACGGAGTCATCGGCCCCGACCCCGACCGGATGCGTCCCCTTATGGAACTTCCACTGCCCCACTGCCTCAAGGCCCTGAAGAGGTGCCTAGGGTTTTTCTCCTATTACGCCCAGTGGGTCCCCTACTATGCGGACAAGGCCCGTCCGCTGATCAAGTCCACCTCTTTTCCCTTGACGGCAGAGGCCCGCTTAGCCTTCCACCGTATCAAGGAGGACATTGCCAAAGCCACCATGCACGCAGTGGACGAATCCATCCCCTTCCAGGTGGAAAGCGACGCGTCCGACTTTGCCCTGGCCGCTACCCTCAATCAGGCGGGGAGACCCGTGGCCTTCTTTTCACGAACCCTCCAAGGCCTGGAGACCAGACACTCCGCTGTTGAGAAGGAGGCCCAGGCGATTGTGGAGGCTGTGCATCATTGGAGGCACTACCTGGCCGGAAAACGATTTACCCTGCTCACTGACCAGCGTTCAGTTGCTTTTATGTTTAACAACAAGCAGAGGGGCAAAATCAAAAATGACAAGATCTTGAGGTGGAGAATCGAACTTTCCACCTACAACTACGAGATCTTGTACCGGCCCGGGAAGCTAAATGAACCCCCGGATGCGCTATCGCGTGGCACCTGCGCCAGCGCGCAGATCGATAGACTACGGGTCCTCCACAATGACCTCTGCCACCCGGGGGTCACCAGGTTCTTCCACCTCATCAAGGCCCGCAACCTGCCTTACTCTATTGAGGAGGTCAGGACCATGACCAGGAACTGCCAAGTCTGCGCTGAGTGCAAACCACACTTTTATAGACCAGACAGGGCCCACCTGATAAAAGCCACTCGCCCCTTCGAGCGCCTGAGCGTTGATTTTAAAGGGCCTCTCCCCTCCTCCGACCGCAATGTGTACTTCCTCAATATTATTGATGAGTACTCCCGTTTCCCGTTCGCCTTCCCCTGCCCGGACATGACCAGTGCCACGGTCATTAAATGTCTGAACAACCTCTTCACCCTGTTCGGCTTCCCCAGCTATATCCATAGCGACCGGGGCTCATCGTTTATGAGCGACGAACTCCGTCAGTACCTGCTAACTAGGGGTATTGCCACAAGCAGGACCACCAGTTACAACCCCCGGGGGAACGGACAGGTGGAAAGAGAAAATGCGACAGTTTGGAAGGCCGTCCTGCTAGCCTTAAAGTCTAGGGGCCTTCCAACCTCCCGCTGGCAGGATGTGCTCCCCGATGCGCTCCACTCTATTCGGTCACTGCTCTGCACTGCCACTAACGCCACCCCTCATGAGAAAATGTTTGTCTTCCCAAGGAAGTCCACATCAGGGACATCGCTACCGCCATGGCTGACGTCCCCAGGGCCGGTCCTACTGAGAAAACACGTGAGGACCCATAAAACGGACCCCCTGGTCGAGAGGGTCGACCTCCTCCACGCCAACCCCCAGTATGCTTACATCGCATACCCGGACGGGCGGGAGGACACAGTCTCCATAAGAGACCTTGCACCCTCGGGGACCACAGTAACCCACTACCCACTACCACCCCCCCCCCACGATCCGATATCCAGCCCCAGCAGACGGCAGGCCTGGGCCCCGCGACCCGCTCGACATCTACGAGGACGACACGCCTGTGCCACAGCCTACGCTGGACTCGACGCCGGAAGCTTCACTACCCCTGCCGTCGCCACGCCGATCACAGCGGCAGACAAGACCTCCGGAGAGACTCCAATACACTAACTTTTAATACACTTCACCCCGCCGGACTCAATTTTAAACAAGGGGTGAATGTGGTAAACCACTGTTTGTATTCCTGTTTGTCCTGTTTGTATTCCACTGTGTACATGCCTGGACATGTCTCGGCTGACTCCTCCCACAGGTCCTAGTATAAAGGTGACTGCTCCCCAGCCCTTGTATCCTGGACCGGTCGACCACTCGAGGCAGACCTCCATTCTGTTGTTAATAAAAGCCTTTAGTTACTCTTCTAACTCTCAGTCTTTTATGAGTAATTGATAGCGCATCAATTTTATTAACAACATTTTTATAATGGAGAAGATCCTCACACCAGCATGCCTGGACTTAGATCATCGGGAGGCGGACTCATCCACCAAGTTTACTCACTGGCTTAAGTGTTTCGAAAAATTCCTGACCGCCTCCGAAGCAATCAAATCGGACGAGGACAAACTGGATGTCCTGACCTCCAAAGTGAACCACCGAGTGTACTCGGTCATCCAAGACGCGACCTCGTACGCGGATGCTATCAAGCTCCTCAAGGACCAGTACACGCGCCCAGTGAATGAAGTGTACGCCAGGCACCTCCTGGGGAGTCGTAAACAACAACCTGGGGAATCGACCGTGGAATACCTTCAGGCACTGTCTGTGCTTGGCCGGGCCTGTGGTTGTAAGGATGTAAAGGCCGCCGTGTACACAGAGGAACTTGTCCGGGACGCTTTTGTAGCGGGCCACAGATCCAATTACACACGACAGCGACTGTTGGAGCAGAGTAACCTCGACCTCAACAAGGCCTCTGAACTCGCACTATCGTTGGATGCAGCCTACCAGGGCATGGATGCCTACTCCTCTGCACCGTGGACGCCGCGGGGAATGACAGCCTGGGACACGGTAGGACCGCCTCATAGCGCCGTGCCACCCCAACAACGGCCCAACTACCGCAGCAGTGTCCCAAGGCCAGACAGCAGTGCCCCAAGGCCAGAAATGCTACTTCTGTGGCCAGGCAAAACACCCCAGAGCGCGCTGCCCGGCGAAAAACGCGATCTGCTCGGGCTGCGGGAAGAAGGGACACTACGCTAGCGTCTGCAGGGCCAAAGCCACCCCGAATCCCAGCAGCGCCGCGTGTGGGCCATGCGGGCCGCCATTTTGGACCTCCCCGGCCGTGTGCGAATCACCGGTACAGCAGCCATTTTGGACGCCTCCAGCCACATGGGGATCATGGACGCCGCCATCTTGGACGACAGCCGGGACGCAGCAGGCCCCCGACACCGCCTCATCTGATACCCGCAGCGACACACCGACCCCTACGCTGGCATCCGTTACACTGGACCAAGCGAGACCGCACCAACTGGCCAGTTCCACAATGGACATTAAGGTAAATGGTCACGATACAATCTGCCTTTTTGATTCTGGGAGCATGGAGAGCTTCATCCACCCCGACACGGTGCGGCGTTGCTCTCTCCCAGTCCTGCCTGCGCAACAGAGGATTTCTATGGCCTCCGAGTCCCAGTCGGCGGACATCGGCGGCTACTGCGTGGTGACACTCGTAGTAGACGGGACCGTGTACGATCATTTTAAACTTCTGGTCCTGCCTGACCTCTGCGCTGCCGTCCTGCTGGGGTTAGATTTTCAGTGCCACCTTAAAAGTGTTACGATGGCGTACGGTGGACCCCTACCCCCACTCACAGTCCGCAGCCAGCAGCTTCCAAATTGCCCGCCGCGCACCAGGTGCAACCTCTCCACACTCAGAGTCACCCCCCCACCACTGTTTGCTAACCTCACCCCCGACTGTAAGCCCATCGCCACAAAGAGCAGGCGATACAGTGCCGGGGATAGGGTTTTCATTAAAACCGAAGTGGAGCGGCTCCTGAAAGAAGGGATTATTGAGGGCAGCACCAGCCCCTGGCGAGCCCAGGTTGTGGTCGTTAAGACCAGCGAGAAGCAGCGCCTGGTCATCGACTACAGCCAGACAATAAATCGCTACACCCTGCTGGACGCCTACCCACTTCCCCGTATAGCTGATATGGTCAACCAGATCGCGCAGTACCGCGTCATCTCGACCATTGACCTGAAATCAGCGTACCACCAGCTCCCCATCCGCCCTGAGGACCGCCAGTACACTGCCTTTGAGGCAAACGGCCGCCTCTATCACTTCCTTAGGGTTCCCTTTGGCGTCACCAACGGGGTCTCCATCTTCCAAAGGGAGATGGACCGGATGGTAGATCAAAATGCGTTGCAGGCCGCTTTCCCATATCTGGACAATGTGACCATCTGCGGCCGTGACTTGCAGGACCATGACGCAAACCTCGAAAAATTCCTCCGCACCGCCCAACTCCTAAACCTGACATATAACAAGGAGAAGTGCATATTCCGCACAAACCGCCTCGCCATCCTTGGCTGTGTTGTGGAACACGGAGTCATCGGCCCCGACCCCGACCGGATGCGTCCCCTTATGGAACTTCCACTGCCCCACTGCCTCAAGGCCCTGAAGAGGTGCCTAGGGTTTTTCTCCTATTACGCCCAGTGGGTCCCCTACTATGCGGACAAGGCCCGTCCGCTGATCAAGTCCACCTCTTTTCCCTTGACGGCAGAGGCCCGCTTAGCCTTCCACCGTATCAAGGAGGACATTGCCAAAGCCACCATGCACGCAGTGGACGAATCCATCCCCTTCCAGGTGGAAAGCGACGCGTCCGACTTTGCCCTGGCCGCTACCCTCAATCAGGCGGGGAGACCCGTGGCCTTCTTTTCACGAACCCTCCAAGGCCCGGAGACCAGACACTCCGCTGTTGAGAAGGAGGCCCAGGCGATTGTGGAGGCTGTGCATCATTGGAGGCACTACCTGGCCGGAAAACGATTTACCCTGCTCACTGACCAGCGTTCAGTTGCTTTTATGTTTAACAACAAGCAGAGGGGCAAAATCAAAAATGACAAGATCTTGAGGTGGAGAATCGAACTTTCCACCTACAACTACGAGATCTTGTACCGGCCCGGGAAGCTAAATGAACCCCCGGATGCGCTATCGCGTGGCACCTGCGCCAGCGCGCAGATCGATAGACTACGGGTCCTCCACAATGACCTCTGCCACCCGGGGGTCACCAGGTTCTTCCACCTCATCAAGGCCCGCAACCTGCCTTACTCTATTGAGGAGGTCAGGACCATGACCAGGAACTGCCAAGTCTGCGCTGAGTGCAAACCACACTTTTATAGACCAGACAGGGCCCACCTGATAAAAGCCACTCGCCCCTTCGAGCGCCTGAGCGTTGATTTTAAAGGGCCTCTCCCCTCCTCCGACCGCAATGTGTACTTCCTCAATATTATTGATGAGTACTCCCGTTTCCCGTTCGCCTTCCCCTGCCCGGACATGACCAGTGCCACGGTCATTAAATGTCTGAACAACCTCTTCACCCTGTTCGGCTTCCCCAGCTATATCCATAGCGACCGGGGCTCATCGTTTATGAGCGACGAACTCCGTCAGTACCTGCTAACTAGGGGTATTGCCACAAGCAGGACCACCAGTTACAACCCCCGGGGGAACGGACAGGTGGAAAGAGAAAATGCGACAGTTTGGAAGGCCGTCCTGCTAGCCTTAAAGTCTAGGGGCCTTCCAACCTCCCGCTGGCAGGATGTGCTCCCCGATGCGCTCCACTCTATTCGGTCACTGCTCTGCACTGCCACTAACGCCACCCCTCATGAGAAAATGTTTGTCTTCCCAAGGAAGTCCACATCAGGGACATCGCTACCGCCATGGCTGACGTCCCCAGGGCCGGTCCTACTGAGAAAACACGTGAGGACCCATAAAACGGACCCCCTGGTCGAGAGGGTCGACCTCCTCCACGCCAACCCCCAGTATGCTTACATCGCATACCCGGACGGGCGGGAGGACACAGTCTCCATAAGAGACCTTGCACCCTCGGGGACCACAGTAACCCACTACCCACTACCACCCCCCCCCCACGATCCGATATCCAGCCCCAGCAGACGGCAGGCCTGGGCCCCGCGACCCGCTCGACATCTACGAGGACGACACGCCTGTGCCACAGCCTACGCTGGACTCGACGCCGGAAGCTTCACTACCCCTGCCGTCGCCACGCCGATCACAGCGGCAGACAAGACCTCCGGAGAGACTCCAATACACTAACTTTTAATACACTTCACCCCGCCGGACTCAATTTTAAACAAGGGGTGAATGTGGTAAACCACTGTTTGTATTCCTGTTTGTCCTGTTTGTATTCCACTGTGTACATGCCTGGACATGTCTCGGCTGACTCCTCCCACAGGTCCTAGTATAAAGGTGACTGCTCCCCAGCCCTTGTATCCTGGACCGGTCGACCACTCGAGGCAGACCTCCATTCTGTTGTTAATAAAAGCCTTTAGTTACTCTTCTAACTCTCAGTCTTTTATGAGTAATTGATAGCGCATCAAAGTGCTAGCGGTTTTAGCAGGCCAAAAAGTGGATAAATCCCCAGGCCCGGACGAGATGTATCCCAGGCTGCTGTGGGAGGCAAAGGAGGAGATTGCAGGGGCTCTGACACAAATTTTCAGAACCTCTCTGGCCACAGGGGATGTACCAGAGGACTGGAGAACAGCTAACGTAGTACCATTATTCAAGAAGGGTAGCAGGGATAAACCAGGGAATTACAGGCCAGTGAGCCTAACATCTGTGGTAGGGAAATTATTGGAAAAAATTCTGAGGGACAAAATTAGTCTCCACTTGGAGAGGCAAGGATTAATCGGGGATAGTCAGCATGGCTTTGTCAAGGGTAAATCATGTCTGACAAATCTGATTGAATTTTTCGAGGGGGTGACTAGGGGGGTGGATGAGGGAAATGCTGTGGATGTGGTTTACATGGACTTCAGTAAAGCTTTTGACAAAGTCCCGCATAGGAGACTGGTCAAGAAGGTAAGAGCCCATGGGATCCAGGGTGCCTTGGCGCGTTGGATCCTAAACTGGCTGAGTGGCAGGAGGCAGAGGGTGATGGTCGAAGGTTGCTTTTGTGACTGGAAGCCTGTGTCCAGTGGGGTACCTCAGGGATCGGTGCTGGGTCCCTTGTTGTTTGTGATCTACATAAATGACTTGGATGAGAATGTAAAAGGCATGATCAGTAAGTTCGCAGACGACACGAAAATTGGTGGGGTGGTAAATTGCGAGGAGGAAAGCCTCAGGCTACAGGACGATATAAACGGGTTGGTCAGATGGGCGGAAAAGTGGCAAATGGAATTTAACCCTGAAAAGTGCGAGGTGATGCATTTTGGACGGACAAATAAGGTAAGGGAATACACAATGAGTGGTAGGACCCTAGGAAGTACAGAGGGTCAGAGGGACCTTGGTGTACATGTACATAGATCCCTGAAGGCAGCGGAACAGGTAGATAAGGTGGTTAAAAAGGCATATGGGATACTTGCCTTCATTAGCCGAGGCATGGAATATAAGAGCAGGGAGGTTATGATGGAGCTGTACAAAACGCTGGTGAGGCCACAGCTGGAGTACTGTGTGCAGTTCTGGTCGCCTCACTATAGGAAGGATGTGATTGCTTTGGAGAGGGTGCAGAGAAGATTCACCAGGATGTTACCTGGGATGGAGCGCCTCAGCTATGAAGAGAGGCTGGACAGGCTGGGGTTGTTTTCCTTGGAGCAAAGAAGGCTGAGGGGGGACCTGATTGAGGTGTACAAAATGATGAGGGGCATAGATAGGGTAGATAAAGAGGAACTTTTCCCCTTAGTAGGGGGGTCAATAACAAGGGGGCATAGATTCAGGGTAAGGGGCAGGAGATTTAGAGGGGATTTGAGGAGGAACTTTTTCACCCAGAGGGTGGTTGGAATGTGGAACTCAATGCCTGAAAGGGTGGTAGAGGCAGGAACCCTCACAACATTCAAGAAGCATTTGGATGAGCACTTGAAATGCCATTGCATACAAGGCTATGGACCAAATGCTGGAAAATGGGATTAGACTGGACAGGGATGGATGGGCGGCGCGGACACGATGGGCCGAAGGGCCTCTTTCTGTGCTGTAAAACTCTATGACTCTATGACTCTATGATAGTGATAGACTTCAAGAGGTGGAATGGGCAGACACGTGACAGATGAAATTTAATGCAGAAAAGTGTGAAGTGATACATTTTGGTAGAAAGAATGAGGAGAGGAAATACAAACTAAAGGGTACAATCCTAAAGGGGGTGCATGAACAGAGAGACCTGGGGGTATGTGTGCACAAATCGTTGAAGGTGGCAGGGCAGGCTGAGAAAGCAGTTAAAAAGCTTATGGGATCCTGGGCTTCATGAATTAAGGTATAGAGTACAAAAGCGTGGAAATTATGATGAACCTGTATAATTCTGGGCACTGCACTTTAGGAAGGATGTGAAGGCCTTAGAGAGGGTGTGGAAAAAATTTACAAGAATGATTCCAGGGATGTAGGGGGTGGCGTGTGCGTGTGTCTGACTGTCCCTTGAGCGGTTCGCAGAAAATCGAGTAGACAAGTGGTTTGGTATAAGAAAACCAAGATTTTATTAAAACAGAATACAGCAATCTTATGAAAAATTACTGGTATAAAAATACAGGCATAAACAATTATACTTATATGGGAATGGGGAACACATGGCACATCGAGGGAAAAACAACTACATTAACAATCCCTTTATCCTTATCCCACCCCCCTATACCTAACTAGGTTAAGCTATGAGGGGCCAGGAATTCATGCTCACCAATCCAAAACCTGTTGCTCTAACGGTTGTGAGTTTTGAAGTTTGGTCTTGCTGTCCTTTGGGGTACCCCATCGCCACATGGTCTCAGGGCGTGGTGCTGAAGTTGTTGCTGCGAAGCACCCTCCTTTCCTCAGCTACTGTTGTCATCTCGTCGCGATGGGTTTTCTTCTTCTCCCTTGGGCGGTCGTCGGCGGTAATGTTGCGGTTGGCGGTCGGTTAGCGGTTTCACTGCATACTTGATTTTCCTACCCAAGCTTTGAACGCCAGTATATTCGTCGCGGGGGTGGACACCCGCGTCTAACGCCAGCTTATTCGCAGTGTTCAAACGCCAACTTATTCTCACTGTCCATACATGCATTACCACTTTCTTCACCCAACGCCAGCTTATAACTAGACGTTTGGTTTTTACCAATGCGTCTTTCGCTGCCCTTCTCTGCTTTTATCGGTTACCTTCTTCTTCGTCTCGTCTCGTCTCTCCCCTTTGTGGCCTGCTTGTCCTGTGTGGTATTGAACTTGGGTCCCTGTGGTAAACCACTGTTATACCTGTCTGTATGTGTATGTGTATTCCACTAGGTACAGGTCTGGACATGCCTCGGCTGACTCCTCCCACTATTCCAGGTATATAAGTGACTACCTCCCAGTCCCTTAGTATTCTGGACAGGTCGACCACTCGAGACTAGACCTTCATTCTTTAGTTAATAAAAGCCTGGTTGTTACTTGCTTAACCTCAGTCTTTTGAGTAATTGATGGCGCATCAATTTTATTAACTAAATTTTTTATAATGGAGAAGATCCTCACACCAGCATGCCTGGACCTGGACAGTCGGGAAGCGGACGCTTCCACCAAGTTTGCTCACTGGCTCATGTGCTTCGAGGCATTCCTGACTGCCTCCACTGCGGTCGTAACGGATGCAAACAAACTGTCTGTCCTGATCTCCAAGGTGAACCACCGAGTGTACTCAGTCATCCGGGATGC
This sequence comes from Somniosus microcephalus, assembly GCF_052327205.1. Taxonomy (NCBI): domain Eukaryota; kingdom Metazoa; phylum Chordata; class Chondrichthyes; order Squaliformes; family Somniosidae; genus Somniosus; species Somniosus microcephalus. The sequence continues at coordinate 95,866,438 of NC_140994.1, read as the reverse complement.
GACCTCGTACACAGCCGCCCTCCAGCTCCTCAAGACCCAGTACACGCGCCCTGTGAACGAAGTTTACGCCAGGCACCTCCTGGGGAGTCGCAAGCAACAACCTGGGGAATCGACTGAGGAATACCTCCAAGCACTGTCCGTGCTTGGCCGGGCCTGTGAGTGTAAGGCGGTAACGCCCACTAAGTACACGGAGGAACTGATCCGGGATGCCTTCGTAGCGGGCCACAGGTCCAACTACACCCGACAGCGACTGCTGGAGCAGAGTGACCTCACCCTCGACAAAGCCCCGTTCTCCTCCCGTGTTTGGCCCCGGTGTAATGGGCGTCCTTGGTTGTTGAGCGGTGCGGGGAGCGAGAAGAGAGCCCGCCATGAGGCCAGGGCGTGAGTACAAGCGGCAGCAGGCCAAGGCCACAGACAACAGTCAAGGGAAGAGAGCGATTGCTACTGATGGGCCTACTATTATACCCATTTCTTCAACTCCTTATCTGCGCGCCAAATCAGGTCAGTCCATTGTTTGACTTTTGGCGGGCTTGTTTAAATGATTACAACCATTTATTTTAACTACTTTTGGAGTGATTGTCTCCGGGTCTAATGGCCCCGATATCCTGGTTGTTTGTCATGGATAAGACCTAATTGTCCCCATCCTGACTTGATGGCTACTGTGAGCTGTTACCCATTAAACATGCAGAAACTTAATGGCCACGATTATAGGCCCGTTCTAGCTTGATTTGATTCTAGTCGAATAAATGTGTATTCCGTGTTTACTTTGTCTGGCCGGCTCCAAAGAGTCCCTGTTCACAGATTCCTGCATTTTAATGTTTTGTCTCCGGGCCTGCTTGTTGGCAGAGCCCTGGTTTTAAAAATCCTGTCAGTATTGGTCACGAGGTTTACAGAAGCCATTTTGGGTGCCCTGTTTTCAATAACTTGTCCAAAACAGGGTCCCTTGATCCATAACTTGGGGAGTGTGGGAATTTTGAGAACACTGCACCTTACAGGGATGATGGACTTCAGTTACATGGATAGACTGGAGAAGCTGGGATTGTTCTCCTTAGAGCAGAGAAGGTTGAGAGGAGATTTGATTGAGGTGTTCAAAATCATGAGGGGTCTGAACAGAGTAGATAGAGAGAAACTGCTCTCATTGGCAGAAGGGTCGAGAACCAGAGGACACAGATTTAAGGTGATTGGCAGAAGAACCAAAGGCAACATAAGAAAAAACTTTTTAACGCAGCGAGTGGTTAAGATCTAGAATGCAATGCCTGAAAGGGTGGTGGAAGCAGACTCAATCACGGCTTTCAAAAAGGGAATTGGCTAAGTACCTGAAAGAAAAAGGGCAGGGGAGTGGGACTAGCTGAGGTGCTCTTGCAGAGAGCCAGCACGGGCTCGACAGGCCGAATGGCCTTCTTCCATGCTGTAACCATTCTAGACTAAAGCTGATGGGCAGGTCTACTATGAATCAAAGCAGCAGTCTCAGCACGTGCAGCCTGGGGAGGGGCCCTGAGCGCCCCCCCCGTGATAGAGCCTGTGATAAAAGAAATGCCGGAGGATTACTGTCCAGAGGGTGGGCTCAGACACGTTGTTGAAGTACCCGACCTACCCATAGAGATGCCATTTTATGGCAAAAATAAATAAATAATGGAGTTGAGGTACAGACCAGATCTAATTGAATAGTGGAACAGGCTCGAGGGGCTGAATCGCCTACTTCTGTTCCTTTAAATTCTGTCATGCACTCTTAATACATGACTGTAGAACTCACGCCAGAATAAATATTGAGGTTTCTGGTCACGAAGCTGCACAATCTTTTGCACGTTTTTAAAAACCCCTTTCCACCAGCTGATAGTATTCTGTTAAACTGACTTCCTCTCTGATGGGAATATGTGTTGTTTCTCCCCGGCCCTTTTCTCCACTTTTCCAACCTGATTAAATTGTTTACGAAGGAATGATAAACGCCTGAAAGGTTGACTTGTATTGCCTCTTGCTGTGTTTTTGAAGGTGTATTTTTGTACTTTTAGAGCCAGGCATTTGAAGGCAGCTCTTAGCGTTTTATTTGCCAGTCAAAGATACATATTCCTATCTTTATAAAAGTCTGGAAAGTATAACAACCTTCTTGAATAATTATATGGCCTTTGATCAGACCTAATTAAAATTCAATTTGAAACGTATGGTTCTGAAATGGAATTGGACTCAATATTGATTGAGACCTGACATCTTGTCAACTAAGGTAAAGAGCAAGGGATCACCTGAGCCCAAGCCAAGCAGGATAAGTGATGGGACACAGGGCCAGACATTAAAGTGTTACCAGCTTGGTGGAGTGACAATAAATAAGGACGGACGGTCACAAAGGCTTCCCAGGCAGTTTCACTCGTGTCCTCACACAGCAAGCAGAGCAAACCCAGCAACATCCGAGACCCGAGAAACAGCGGGTGCCAGGAATCGCAACCATCAACCAGGAATTTATAGAACGCTTGAGAGAAGGGACTGTTTGTAGTGTTTGCACTTCAGTCCATTTAAAACAAATCAATTTTACAACATTTCATTAGAATATGTGAGGCTAAATTCAACGATTTCACTCTCCCTGCAGAGAGCTCGGGGAGAGAATCAGCACTGCCTGTCTGTGTGTCTCACTCCCCACAGGGAGCCACACCCAGAGAGTGGGGCAGAATCAGCACTGCCTGTCTGTGTGTCTCACTCCCCACAGGGAGCCACACCCAGAGAGTGGGGCAGAATCAGCACTGCCTGTCTGTGTGTCTCACTCCCCACAGGGAGTCACACTCAGAGAGAGAGTGGGGCAGAATCAGCACTGCCTGTCTGTGTGTCTCACTCCCCACAGGGAGCCACACCCAGAGAGTGGGGCAGAATCAGCACTGCCTGTCTGTGTGTCTCACTCCCCACAGGGAGCCACACCCAGAGAGTGGGGCAGAATCAGCACTGCCTGTCTGTGTGTCTCACTCCCCACAGGGAGCCACACCCAGAGAGTGGGGCAGAATCAGCACTGCCTGTCTGTGTGTCTCACTCCCCACTGGGAGCCACACCCAGAGAGTGGGGCAGAATCAGCACTGCCTGTCTGTGTGTCTCACTCCCCACAGGGAGCCACACCCAAAGAGAGAGAGTGGGGCAGAATCAGCACTGCCTGTCTGTGTGTCTCACTCCCCACTGGGAGTCACACTCAGAGAGAGAGTGGGGCAGAATCAGCATTGCCTGTCTGTGTGTCTCACTCCCCACAGGGAGCCACACCCAGAGAGAGAGTGGGGCAGAATCAGCACTGCCTGTCTGTGTGTCTCACTCCCCACAGGGAGCCACACCCAAAGAGAGAGAGTGGGGCAGAATCAGCACTGCCTGTCTGTGTGTCTCACTCCCCACAGGGAGCCACACCCAGAGAGAGAGTGGAGCAGAATCAGCACTGCCTGTCTGTGTGTCTCACTCCCCACAGGGAGCCACACCCAAAGAGAGAGAGTGGGGCAGAATCAGCATTGCCTGTCTGTGGGCACTATTTAAATGCAAGTCTCCTTTCTTTCTTTCTGTTTTCCTTCAGAGGATTTGTGGAACCTATAATGCTTTACCACAAGGGGCTATTGAGGCAGAGACTCGATTTTACAATGGAACCGGATAGGGATTGGAAGGAAGAATATGAGAGGATGGGGATAAAGGGCAGGGAAATGGGACTGGAGTAGACAGCTCCAGATAAAGAGGTGGCATTGGCCGAATGGCTTCTTTCTGTGCTGTAAATTCTTTAATTCTGTGATCACGCTTCTAGTATAAGATTCCTTTAAAGTATGCAGCATTTCTGGGTCATTGTTTACCCAGCTCATCACGCTTCCTGGAAATCTCCAAATGTGTTTCATGACGAACAGTGTTCCAAGCTTCTAGCATTGACCTTTTAATTTGGATTCTGAGAGTTGGTTCTTCTGCTGTTAAATCTGTCTCTCCTTACAACCCCCCAGGCCCAGCTTTACTGGGGTTTAAATTGCATCTCCCTTCATGCTTGAGCCCAACACATTGGCGATGGGACCCAGTCCACTGATACTCGGATCAAAGCAGAGAAGGCAGAACTGTGGCTGGGGTTTGGTTCTGAAGAGTAGTCACGAACTTAGTTACAATCTCTCACTCTGTAATTCATCAACATGTGACGTTCAATGTCTCTTTTGGCTCTGAACTACTCGACTGATTGAGGGTAAAATACACAAGGGAACTCCCAGGCTCCAATACTTCCATTCTGAGACATTCAGGAATGGGGCTTAAAACAGGATAAACACATTCCATCAATAACTTTCAAAGCTCGAGCGAATGGAGGTTGCAAATAATGAACCTTACAATTGTCTCTTTGTTCTTAATTAACAACTTTGGATCTTTCTTTGATAATGTGGCAGTTGTTAGATGGTGTGTCCTGTTATGTTATTGGCTGATGTATTTTCCACATCCTTGACATTACATCTAAGTTATCAATTGGCTGCCATTACACACACCATGAGCCAGATAAGACAGTGTAGCACAGCCACCCTGGGGCTGTCTCTCACTGGGGGGTAGCATGCATAGAAATACATACACAGAATCATAGAAGCACAGAATGATACAGCACAGAAGGAGGCCATTCAGCCCATTGTATCTGTGTCGGCACTTTGAAAGAGCTCTGCAATTAGTCCCACTTCCCTGCTCTTTCCCCATATCCCTGGCGGGTCGGGTGGTTTTTTTTTGACAACGGGTCGGGAACCCGCTGTGAACCTGCCACCACACGCCTTTCCCAATTAAAACGATAAGCATCTCATTGCCAGATGCTTAACAGCATTTTTTCACTTACCTTTTGTCTTTAACTTCATGACCACGGGATCCCCGCTGTGTGCAGACCATGGCTGTCAAGCTGAGGTGGGAGTTCAGTGGCCATTGCTCCAGCTGATTACTTGACAGCTTCAAATGTATAGTAAAAGCTCCCACCTGACAGATATTCACTTTCCTCAGGCAGAAGCTTTTTCTCACTCCATTTCCAGCACACATTCTGCTGGCTTTCCACTTTCCACTCTCCAACCACTCTCACCTCATTGCAAGAACTCTCTCACCATTCTCTCACCATTGACAGAATGCTTCTGTCATCTCTACTTCACCTGCTATCTATTCCATCAACATGGATGCCCTTTATACTCTCTCACCTTGGTCCTCAGAATCCCACCACGATCAGCCCCAACACCAGCAGCACCAACAACAACACCAACCTTCTCCTCAATCAACTGTTGCTACACAGGACAGAGGGCATCAGCACCCAACCACATTGCTGCCTGGGACACCAGCAATGGCCTCAGCATGGCCAGATTTACTTCACTTGATGCTGTACACCCTGGCTGCCAAATGATGCGCCAGGTTGGCACCACCCCACACCAGCACCATAAAGCATCCCTGCAATGCCTAAGCCATTCCGTTCACACTCATCAGCATTGTGGGGGGTACCGTTATGTCTCACCATTCACTACAACTCACTAAGCCACTTCCAAAGGTGCAGACAAATCTGTCCAAGAACACAAAGTGTTGAAAATAAAGGTTTCAATGTTTGACAGCACATTAACAGAAATTTTACATGAACATTGGATAAAACACCCAAGTTCCAACCCTTGTGTGTTGGTAGTTGGCATGATTACACTAGGATGAGGGTGAGTGTGAGGGGTGGCTAATGAGATGGGGATGTGATAATATATATATATAGAGAGGGATGGGTGGAGGCCCAAGGTAAGTTGGTGTGAGTAAGGATGTGCAGGATAGGGAAGACAGATTGATGGGGATGTGATGAGAAGCACAGCAGGATTAAGTTGAGTGTGGCTTTGCAGTAACGTTTCTGAGACCATTGAAACATTTGCAGCACTGCACCCAGGTCCTCCTGACCACATCCCTGCTTGTGTCTTCCTGTGCAATGTGAAACCAGACTGTGTTGATCTCCTGGGGAGATCTCTTGCGCCCATGGGAAGGGAAGAGGACCTCCCTGTGTGCTGTGACTCCCTCCATAAGCATATGGAGGGAGTCATGGGAGAGCCTGGGTGCAGCCCTTTGGCTTTATGCAGTGATTGTCAGTGTTTGCAGCACCTCAATGCTGTAGAACACTGACAGCACAAATGTCAAGACAAATGTGGCCATGGTCCATTTAAGGAAACCGGCTGATGACGCGTCATGAAATGATGTCACCAGACCCGCTTCCTCTAATTGGGCCAGGAAACGCGCTGGGTGGGCTTAACAAGCCCCATCAACGGAAAGTCATTTTACACAGCAGGATGGAGCCAGCAGCGGGGTCGGGACCCGCCACCGACAACGCCCGCCACGGACCCGCAGAGATAAGTAAAATCGCGGCCTACATTTCTGAGTTTTGTGTCATCTACAAACTTTGAAATAATGCCCTGTATACCCGAGTCCAGATCATTAAATATATCAAAAGGAGCAGTGTTCCCAGGACTTACTCCTGGGGAACACCACTGTACACTTCCCTCCTGCCTGAAAAACAACCGTTCACCACTACTCTCTGTTTTCTGCCCCTAAGCCAATTTCGTATCCACGATGCCACTATCCCCTTAATCCCATGGGCTTTAATTTTGCTAACAAGCATAATACATGGTACTTTATCAGACGCCTTTTGAAAGTCCACATAAATGACATCAACCAAACCGGCCTCATCAATCCTCTCCATGAGTACTTTCAAATCTTTCTTAATATTTATATTTCTTCATACTAGGCAACATCCTGGTGAATCTGCACTGCATCCACTCAATATCCTTCCTATAGTGTAGAGCCCAATACTGCACGCTGCACTCTAACTGAGGTCTTATTAATGTTTGATAGAGGCTCTCCATTTCCTCTTGGCTTTTGTATTACACACCTCTTGTGATAATAAATAGAATTCCATTAGATATATCTTTTACAGCCTTATCAACCTAAGGTTCTGCCTTTAATGTCCTGTGAAAATGGAACCCCCAAACCCACTGCTCTTCCCCAGCCCGAGCCTACTTCCCCAAACCCATTGCTCTTCCCTAGCACCGAGCCTATGTCCCCAAACACACTGCTTTTCCCCAGCACCGAGCCTACTTCCCTAAACCCACTGCACTTCCCCTGCCCCAAGCCTAATTCCCCAAACCCACTGCTCTTCCCCAGCCCAGAGCCTATATCCCAAAACCCACTGCTCTTCGCCAGCCCCGCGCCTACTTCCCCAAACCCACTGCTCTTCCCAAGCCCCGAGGCTACTTTCACAAACCCACTGCTCCCCCAGCCCGAGCCTAAGTTCCTCAAACCCACTGCTCTTCCCCAGCACCGAGCTTACTTCCCCAAATCCACAGCTTTTTCCCAGCCCCGAGCCTACTTCCCCAAACCCACTGCTCTTCCACAGCACCGAGCCTATATCCCCAAACCCACCGACTTCCCCAGCCCCGAGCCTACTTCCCCAAACCCACCGACTTCCCCAGCCCTGAGCCTACTTCCCCAAACCCACTGCACATCCCCAGCCCCGAGCCTACTTCCCCAAACCCACTGCACATCCCCAGCTTCGAGGCTACTTCCCCAAACCCACTGCTCTTCGCCAGCCCCGAGCCTACATCCCCAAACCCACTGCACATCCCCAGCTTCGAGCCTACTTCCCCAAACCCACTACTCTTCGCCAGCCCCGAGCCTACTTCCCCAAACCCACTGCACTTCCCCAGCCCCGAGCCTACTTCCCCAAACCCACTACAAATCCCCATCCCCGAGCCTACTTCCCCAAACCCACTGGTCTTCCCCATCCCCGAGCCTGCTTCACCAAACCCACTGCTCTTCCCCAGCCCCGAGCCTACTTCCCAAAACCCACTGCTCCTCCCCAGCACGGAGCCGACATCCCCAAACCCATTGCACTTCCGCAGCCCCGAGCCTTCTTCCCGAAACCCGCTGCTCTTCCCCAGCAGTGAGCCTACTTCCCCAAACTCACTGCTGCCCCAGCCCCGAGCCTACTTCGCAAAACCCACTGCTCTTCCCCAGTCCCGAGCCTACTTCCCCAAACCCACTGCTCTTCCCCAGCCCTGCGTCTACTTCCCGAAACCCAATGTTCTTCCCCAGCACCGAGCCTAATTCCCCAAACCCACTGCTCTTCCTCAGTCCTGAGCCTACTTACCCAAACCCACTGCTCTTCCCTAACACCGAGCCTACTTCCCCAAACCCACTGCTCTTCCCCAGCACCGAGCCGACTTCCCCAAACCCATTGCTCTTCCCCAGCCCCGAGGCTACTTTCCCAAACCCACTGCTCTTCCCCAGCCCCGAGCCTACTTCCCGAAACCCACTGCTTTTCCCCAGTCCCGCGGCTACTTTTCCAAACCCACTGCTCCCCACAGCTCCGAGCCTACTTCCCCCAACACACTGCTCTTCCCCAGCACCGAGCCTAATTCCCGAATCCCACTGCTCCCCCACAGCCCCGAGCCTACTTTCCACTACCCACTGCTCCCCCACGGCCCGAGATAACTTCCCCAAATCCATTGCACTTCCGCAGCCCCAAACCTGCTTCCGCAAACTCACTGCACATCCGCAGCCCCGAGCCTACTTCCCCAAACCCACTGCTCTTCCCCAGCGCCGAGCCTGTATCCGCAAACCGAATGCTCTTCCCCAGCAATGAGCCTACTTCCCCAAACCCACTGCTCTTCCCCAGCCCCGAGCCTACTTCCGCAAACCCACTGCTTTTCCCCAGCACCGAGTCTACTTCCCCAAACCTACTGCTCTTCCCCAGCCCCGAGTCTACTTCCCGAAATTCAGTGCTCTTCCCCAGCACCGAGCCTACTTCCCCAAACCCACTGCTCTTCCCCAGCCCCGACCCTACTTCCCCAAACCCACTGCTCTTCCCTAGCCCCGAGCCTACTTCCCCAAACCCACTGCTCTTCCCCAGCACCGAGCCTACTTCCCCAAACCCACTGCTCTTCCCCAGCCCCGAGCCTACTTCAACAAAACCACTGCTCTCCACAAGCACCGAGCCTAATTCCCCAAAACCACTGACCTCCCCCAGGCTAGAGCTTACGTCCCCAAACACACTGCTCTGCCCCAGCACTCAGCCTACTTCCCCAAAACCATGGCACTTCCCCAGCACCAAGCCTACTTCCCCAAACACACCACTCTTCCCCCGCCCAGCCCCGAGCCTACTTCCCCAAACCCACTGCTCTTGCCCAGCACCGAGCCTACTTCCCCAAACCCACTGCTCCCCTAGCCCCGAGCCTACTTCCCCAAACCCACTGCTCTTGCCCAGCACCGAGCCTACTTCCCCAAACCCACTGCTCCCCTAGCCCCGAGCCTACTTCCCCAAACCCACTGCTCTTGCCCAGCACCGAGCCTACTTTCCCAAACCCACTGCTCTTCCCCAGCACCAAGCCTACATTACCAAACCCACTGCTCTTCCCCAGCACCGAGCCTACTTCCATAAAACCACTGCTCTTCCCAGCGCCGAGCCTACTTTCCCAAACCCACTGCTCTTCCCCAGCCTTGAACCTATATCCCCAAACCCATTGCTCCCCCACAGACCCGAGCCTAATTTCCCAAAGCCACTGCTCTTCCCAGCGCCGAGCATACTTCCCTAAACCCACTGCTCTTCCCCAGCCCCAATCCTACTTCCCCAAAGGCACTGCTCTTCCCCAGCACCGAGTCTACTTCCCCAAACCCTCTGCTCTTCCCCAGCCCCAAGCCTACTTCCCCAAACCCACTGCTCCTCGCCAGCACCGCGCCGACTTCCCCAAACCCACTGCTCTTCCCCAGCACCGAGCCATCTTTCCCAAACCCTCTGCTCCTCCCCAGCCCCGTGCCTACTTCCCCAAACCCACTGCTCTTCCCCAACACCGAGCCTACTTTCCCAAACCCTTTGCTCCTCCCCAGCCCCGAGCCTACTTCCCCAAACCCACTGCTCTTCCCCAGCACCGAGCCATCTTTCCCAAACCCTCTGCTCCTCCCCAGCCCCGTGCCTACTTCCCCAAACCCACTGCTCTTCCCCAACACCGAGCCTACTTTCCCAAACCCTTTGCTCCTCCCCAGCCCCGAGCCTACTTCCCCAAACCCACTGCTCTTCCCCAGCCCCGAACCTACTTCCCCAAACCCACTGATCTTCCACAGCACTGATCCTACTTCCCCAAATGCACTGATCTTCCCTAGCCCCGAGCCTACTTTGCCAACGCCACTGCTCTTCCCCAGCCCCGAGCCGACTTCCTATAACCCACTGCTCTTCCCCAGCACCCAGCCTACTTCCCGAAACCCACCGCTTTTCCCCAGCACCGAGCCTACTTCCATCAACCCACTGGCCTTCCCCCACCAGTCCCAAGCCTCCTTCCCCAAACCCACTACTCTTCACCAGCCACGAGCCTACATCCCCAAACCCACTCCAATTCCTCAAACCCGAGACCACTTTCCCAAACCATTGCTCTTCCCCAGCTACGAGCCTACTTCCCCAAACCCACTGCTGCCCCACAGCCCGAGCCTACTTTCACAAACCCACTGCTCTTCCCCAGCACCGAGCCTACTTCCCTAAACCCACTGCTCTTCCCCAGCACCGAGCCTACTACCCTAAACCCACTGCTCTTCCCCAGCCCCAATCCTACATCCCCAAATGCACTGCTCTTCCCCAGCACCGAGCCTCCTTCCCCAAACCCATTGAACTTCACCAGCACCGAGCCTACTTCCCGAAACTCACTGCTCTTCCCCCGCCCTGCCCCGGGCCTACTTTCCCAAACCCACTGCTCTTCCCCAGCCCTGAGCCTACTTCCCCAAACCCACCGCTCCCCCACAGCCCTGAGCCTCCTTCGCCAATCCAACTGCTCTTCCCCAGCACCGAGCCTACTTCACCAACCCACTGCTCTTCCCCAGCACCGAGCCTACATCACCAAACCCCCTGCTCTTCCCCAGCACCGAGCCTACATCACCAAACCCACTGCCCCCACAGCCCCGAGCCTGCTTTCCCAAACCCTCTGCTCACCCAGCCCCGAGCCTACATCCCCAAACCCACTGCTATTCCCCAGCCCCGAGCCTACTTCCCCAAACCTACTGAACCCCCAGCCCTGAACCTATTTCCCCAAACCCACTGCTCTTCCCCAGCCCCAATCATACTTTCCCAACCCCCTGCTCTTCCCCAGTCCCGAGCCTACTTCCCGAAACCCACATCTCCTACCCAGCACCGAGCCTACTTCCCCAAACCCACCGCTCCCCCACAGCCCCGAGCCTGCTTCTCAAATCCCACAGCTCTTCCCCAGCACCCAGCCTACTGCCACAACTCCTTCGCCAAACCGACTGCTCTTCCCGCGCCCCAAGCCTACTTCCTGAAACCCACTGCACTTCCCCAGAACCGAGCCTACTTCCCCAAAGCCACTGCTCTTCCCCCGCACCGAGCCTACTTCCCCAAACCCATTGCTCTTCCCCAGCCCCGAACCTACTTCCCCAAACCCACCTACCACTCCTGCACCGAGCCTACTTCCCCAAATCCACTGCTCCCCCACAGCCCCGTGCCTACTTCCCAAAACCCACTGCTGCCCCACAGCCCCGAACCTACTTTCCCAAACCCACTGCTCTTCCCTAGCACTGAGCCTACTTCCCTAAACCCACTGCTCTTCCCAGCGCCGAGCATACTTCCCTAAACCCACTGCTCTTCCCCAGCCCCAAGCCTACTTCCCCAAATGAGCTGCTCTTCCCCAGCGCCGAGCCTACTTCCCCAAACCCACTGCTCTTCCCCAGCACCGAGCCTACTTCCCCAAATGCACTGCTCTTCCCCAGCACCGAGCATACTTCCCTAAACCCATTGCTCTTCCCAGCCCCACGCCTACTTTCCCAAACCCACTGCACTTCCCCAGCACCTGTAATGATCAGTAACATGTCATCCTAGAATGGCACACTAGGTGGAGCTGTATGTATATAAGAGTGGGCTACCCACGATGCACTAGGTTACCCACAAGGCAGTAGTCACGATGGATGCTATACACTAGTCCACATAGCTGAATAAAGTGACTAGCTCAAGCTAGCTTTTCATAATTATAATGTCTATTTATTTATGAACATAACATTGTACCAGGATTGGTAAAATCTGCTGAATATTGTGAAACGCGACATGGAGACTTTGAATCCACCGGAGGGTTTGAAACTCACGGGGAATGTCGACTGCAATTGGCGGACTTTCAAACAACAATTCAAACTCTACATTGCTGCCAACAGGTTCGGCACGAAGCCAGACGCAAGGAAACTAGCGTTGCTGCTCACGGTTGCAGGCCCACAGGTGATGGAGGTATTTAATACATTTGTATTTGATCAAGAGGAGGACAGGGAAAAAATGGAAGATGTGCTAAAGAAATTTGACATACATTGTTCTCCCAAAAAGAACTAAACCGATGAGAGGTACATGTTCCGTTCACGGACACAGCAGCAAAATGAGACTTATGATAGCTTTATGACCAATCTGAAACTGAAAGCACAGACATGTAATTTCTCTGAACTGAAATCATCCATGATTCGTGACCAGATTGTGTTTGGTATTCATGATAAAAAAAAGTCAGGGAACGTTGGTTGAGAGAAACTGAATTAACATTGGAGAATGCTGTGAAAATATGCCAAGCCAGTGAGCTAGCTCAAAAGCACGCGAAGACTTTCAGTGAAATTAATAATAATGTGATTATAGTAAGTAACTGTGCTGCTGTCGGTGCTGTGTCCTACAAGGGGAAGAAACAGGGGCAGAACAGAAATGAAAAGCAATCGGAGAAAGGAATTTTTATTTGTAAACGCTGTGGTTACAAACACCAGTCACGACAATGCCCAGCGTTTGGGAAAATGTGCACAAAATGTAATGGAAAGAATCACTTTGCCAAACAATGCTTTTCAAAAGGAAAAACAAAGAAAGGGCAACAAGTCAATGTGATTGAGGACACTGACTTAAGTGAGACATTTTCTGTAGGAAACTTCCCCAAACCCACTGCTCTTCCCCAGCACCGAGCCTCCATCACCAAACCCACTGCACCCCACAGCCCCGAGCCTACATTCCTAAACCCTCTGCTCACCCACCCCGAGCCTACATCATCAAACCCACTGCTACTCCCCAGCCCCGAGCCTACTTCTCCAAACCCACTGCTCCTCCCCAGCACCGAGCCTACTTCCCCAAACCCACTGCTCCCCCACAGCCCCGTGCCTATTTCCCAAAACCCACTGCTCTTCACCAGCACTGATCCTACTTCCCCAAATGCACTGCTCTTCCCCAGCCCCAAGCATACTTTCCCAAATGCACTGCTCTTCCCCAGCCCCAAGCATACTTTCCCAAATGCACTGCTCCTCCCCAGCCCCAATCCTACTTCCCCAAACCCACTGCTCTTCCCCAGACCCGAGCCTACTTCCCCAATCCCAATGCTCTTCCCCAGCACCAAGCCTACTTCCCCAAACCCACTGATCTTGCCCAGCCCTGAGCCTACTTTGCCAACCCCACTGATTTTCCCAAGCACCAAGCCTACTTCCGCAAACCTACAGCTCTTCCCCAGCCCCAAGCATAAATTCCCAAACTCCCTGCTCTTCCCCAGCCCGAGTCTACTTCCCCAATCCCACTGCTCCTCCTCAGCACCGAGCCTATTTCCTCAAACACTCTGATCTTCGCCAGCCCCGAGCCTACTTCCTCAAACCCACTGCTCCTCCCCAGCCCAGAGCCTACTTCCCCAAACCCACTGCTCTTCACCAGCCGCAAGCCTACTTCCCCAAACCCACTTCTCTTCCCCAGCACCGAGCCTACTTCCCCAAATCCACTGCTCTTCCCCGGCACCAAGCCTACTTCCCGAAACCAACTGCTCGTCCCCAGCCCGGAGCCAACTTCCCCAAACCCACTGCTGCCCGACAGCCCCGAGCCTACTTTCCCAAACCCACTGCTCTTCCCCAGCACCGAGCCTACGTCCCTAAACCCACTGCTCTTCCCAGCGCCGAGCATGTTTCCCTAAAACCTCTGCTCTTCGCCAGCCCATAGCCTACATTCCCAAACGCACTGCTTTTCCCCAGCACTGAGCCTACTTCCCCAAACCCATTGCTATTCCCCAGCACCGAGCCTACTTCCCCAAACCCACTGCTCTTCCCCAGCCCCGAGCCAACATCCCCAAACCCACTACTCCCCCCCCAACACCGAGCCTACTTCCCCAAACCCACTGCTTTCTCCAGCACCGAGCCTCCCTCCCCAAACCCACTTCTCTTCCCCAGCACCGAGCCTACCTCCCCAAACCCACTGCTCTTCCCCAGCACGGAGCCTACTTCCCCAAACCCATTGCTCCCCTACAGCCCTGAGCCTACTTCCCCAAACCCACTGCTCTTCCCCAGCCCTGAGACTACTTCCCCAAACCCACTGCTCTTCCCCAGCACTGAGTCTTCTTCCCCAAACCCTTTGCTCCCCCACCGCCCCGAGCCTACTTTCCCAAACACACTGCTCTTCCCAGCACCGAGCATACATCTCTAAAGACACTGCTCTTACCCAGCCCCAAGCTTACTTCCCCAAACCCACTGCTCTTCCCCAGCCCCAACCTGACTTCCCCAAACCCACTGCTCTTCCCCAGCCCCAATCCTACTTCCCCAAACCCACTGCTCTTCCCCAGCCCCAATCCTACTTCCCCAACCCCACTGATCTTCCCCAGCATCGAGCCTACTGCCCCAAACCCACTGCTCTTCCCCAGCCCTGAACCTACTTCCCTAACCCTACTGCTCTTCCCCAGCCCCAAGCTTACTTTCCCAAACCCACTGCTCCCCCACAGCCCCGTGCCTACTTCCCAAAACCCACTGCTCTTCCCCAGCACCCAGCCTAATTCACCAAACCCACTGCTCCCCAGCACTCATCCTACTTCCCCACACTTACTTTTCTTCACCAGCCCCAAGCCTACTTCCCCAAAGCCACTGCTCCCCCCAACACCGATCCTACTTCCCCAAACAAACTGCTCATCCACAGCCCCAAGCCAACTTCCCCAAACCCACTGCTGCCCCAGAGCCCCGAGCCTACTTTCCCAAACCCACTGCTCTTCCCCAGCACCGACCCTTCTTCCCTAAACCCACTGCTCTTCCAAGCACCGAGCATGCTTCCCCAAACCCACTGCTCTTCCCCAGCCCCGAGCCTACCTCCCCAAACCCACTGCTCTTCCCCAGCTCCGAACCTACTTCCCCAAACCCACTGCTCTTCCCCAGCTCGGAGCCTACTTCCCCAAACCCACTGCTGTTCTACAGCACCGAGCATACATCCCCAAACCCACTGCTCTTCCGCAGCACCGAGCCTACTTCCCCAAACTCACTGCTCCTCCAGCACCGAACCTACTTCCCCAAACCTACTGTTCTTCACCCCCTCCCCGCCCCGAGCCTACATCCCCAAACCTACTGCTCTTTACCAGCACCGAGCCAACTTCCCGAAACCCACTTCTGTTTCCCAGCTGCAAGCCTACTTCCCCAAACTGACTGCTCTTCCCCAACACCGAGCCTACTTCCCCAAACTGACTACTCTTCCCCAGAACCGAGCCTACCTCCCCAAACCCATTGCTCTTGCCCAGCACTGAGCATACTTCCAGAAATCCACTGCTCTTCCCCAGCCCCAAGCCTACTTCCCCAAACCCAGTGCTCACCCAGCCCCGAGCCTACGTCCCCAAACCCACTGCTATTCCCTAGCCCCTGTAATGATCAGTAACATGTCATTCTAGAATGGTACACTAGGTGGAGCTTTATGTATATAAGAGTGGCTACCCACGATGCACTAGGTTACCGACAAGGCAGTAGTCAAGATGGATGCCTGCACATGAAGTCCACATGGCTGAATAAAGTGACTAGCTCAAGCTAGCTGTTCATAATGATGATATCTATTTATTTATGAACATAACATGGTACCAGGATTGGTAAAATCTGCTGAATATTGTGAAACTCGACATGGAGACTTTGATGCCACTGGAGGGTTTGAAACTCACGGGGAATGTCGACTGACATTGGCGGACTTTCAAACAACAATTCAATCTCTACATTGCTGCCATCGGGTTCGTCACAAAGCCAGACGCAAGGAAAATAGTGTTGCTGCTCACGGTTGCAGGCCCACAGGCGATAGAGGTATTTACATTTGTATTTGATCAAGAGGAGGACAGAGAAAGGATGGAAGATGTGCTAAAGAAATTTGATGTACATTGTTCTCCCAAAAAGAGCGAAACCTATGAGAGGTACGTGTTCCATTCACGGACACAGCAGCAAAATGAGACTTTTGATAGCTTTATGACCAATCTGAAACTGAAAGCACAGACATGTAATTTCTCTGAACTGAAATCATCCATGATTCGTGCCCAGATTGTGTTTGGTATTCATGATAAAAAAGTCAGGGAACGTTTGTTGAGAGAAACCGAACTAACATTGGAGAATGCTGTGAAAATATGCCAAGCCAGTGAGCTAGGTCAAAAGCACGTGAAGACTTTCAGTGAAATTAATAATGATGCAACTGTAATGAGTGACTGTGCTGCTGTCGGTGCTGTGTCCCAGAAGGGGAAGAAACATGGGCAGAACAGAAATGAAAAGCAATCGGAGGAAGGAATTTTGAATTGTAAACGCTGTGGTTACAAACACCAGTCACGACAATGCCCAGCGTTTGGAAAAATGTGCACATAATGTAATGGAAAGAATTACTTTGCCAAACTATGCTTTTCAAAAGTAAAAACAAAGAAAGGGCAACAAGTCAATGTGATTGAGGACACTGATTTAAGTGAGACATTTTTTGTAGGAATGGTGTCATGTGACAATATCGAAAAGGATACAGAAAATGTGCAGCCCTCAGGAATGGACAATGCTGAACATAAAATTAATGCAGTAAAAGAGGACAAATGGATGATGCCACTGCAGGTGAATGGAGCATTAGTTACATTGAAACTAGACACTGGGGCAAAAGCAAACTTAATCAGTATGAGTGACATTAAAAATATGAAAGAAAAGCCCAAAATACAGAAAAAGTCAGTACTATTGAAGAACTATAATGGACAGAAAATAGATAGCTTAGGTGTATGCAGACTTAAAGTGACAGTCAAAGACAAAGTGCATCATCTCATGTTTTCTGTTGTGGCTGAAGGACTTGATTCACTGCTAGGTGACAAAGCTTGTGAGGACTTAGAACTGGTCAAGAGAGTCTACCGTATAAACTGTGCCATAAGCAGACCAGATGAATCAGTGGATTCTGTGGTGAGTAATTTCCAGGATGTATTCAAAGGATTTGGAGTTCTACCATTCACTTACAAGATCCAGCTAAAGAAGGATGCTCAGCCAGTGGTATATGCTCCACGGAGAGTTCCAGTGCCCCTGTGTGACTGGCTCAAGAAAGAACTGGACAGAATGACCACACTAGGAGTCATCAGGAAAGTCGAACAGCCAACAGACTGGGTTAACTCCATGGTTTGTGTAAAGAAAAAGAACAATGATCTAAGAGTATGCATGGATCCAAAGGACTTAAATGCAAACATAAAACGTGAACACTACCAGATTCCCAAGCGAGAAGAAATCACCAGTGAAATGTTAGGTGCCAGATACTTCACAAAGCTCGATGCCTCACAAGGATTTTGGCAACTAAAACTGGATGAAGAGAGCACCAAATACTGTACCTTCAACATAACAACAGAAAATGCTGGAAAAACTCAGCAAGTCAGGCAACATCCGTGGAGAGAAATTTGAGTTGACGTTTCGGGTTTGACCCTTCTTCAAAACTGGAGAGAAAAGGAACTAGATCGAAGGCAGGGCTGCGATCGGACAAAAGAATAAAAGAACCAAAAGAAGTAAAAGAGATTAGAAGCTAGACGAGATGGTAATAGGCTGTGATTAGGTGTAAAGTGTACTGGCAGGGCAAAAGATAGCTGCCAGGTGTGAGAGAGAAACAAAAGGAAAGGGGGGGGGGGGAAAGGAAAGGAGTGGAAAAATATAAGTGAAAATGAAATAGGGGCCGAGGTTATGATCTGAAATTGTTGAACTCGATATTGAGACCGGAAGGCTGCAGACTGCCTAATCGGAAGATGAGGTGCTGTTCCTCGAGTTTACGTTGAGCTTCCGTGGAACAGTACAAGAGGCCAAGGACGGTGAGGTCCGAGTGGGAATGGAGCGGTGAATTGAAATGACAGGCGACCGGAAGCTCGGGGTCACCCTTACGGACTGAACGGAGGTGTTCCGCAAAGCGGTCACCCAATCTGCGTTTGGTCTCCCCAATATAGAGGAGACCGCATTGTGAGCAGCGAATACAGTATACTAGATTGCGAGAAGTACAAGTAAATCGCTGTTTCACCTGGAAGGGGTGTTTGGGGCCCTGGACAGTGGGGAGGGGGGAGGTATAGGGGCAGGTGTTACATCTCCTCCGCTTGCACGGGAAGGTGCCAGGCGAAGGGGAAGGGCTGTTTGGGGTGATAGAGGAGTGGACTAGGGTGTCTCGGAGAGAGCGGTCCCTGCGGAATGCTGAAAGGGGAGGGGAGGGGAAGATACGTTTGGTGGTGGGATCACTTTGGAGGTAGCGGAAATGCCAGAGGATGATCCGTTGAATGTGGAGGCTGGTGGGGTGAAAGGTGAGGACAAGGGGAACCCTATCGTGGTTCCGGGAGGGAGGGGCAGGGGTGAGGGCAGAGGTGCGGGAGATAGAACTGACACGGTCGAGGGCAGTGTCAACCACGGTAGAGGGGAATCCTCGGTTGCGGAAAAAGGAAGACATGTCTGAAGCACTGGTGTGGAAGGTGGCATCGTCGGAGCAGATACGGCGGAGGCGGAGAAACTGGGAGAATGGAATAGAGTCCTTACAGGAAGCGGGGTGGGAGGAAGTGTAGTCCAGGTAGCTGTGGGAGTCAGTGGGCTTGTAGTAAATATTGGTCGATAACCTATCCCCAGAGATGGAGACGGAGAAGTCGAGGAAGGGAAGGGAAGAGTCAGAGATGGACCATGTGAAGGTGAGGGAAGGGTGGAAATTGGAGGCAAAGTGAATGAAATTGTCAAGCTCGGGGCGAGAGCAGGAAACGTCACCGATACAGTCATCAATGTATCGGAAAAAGAGGTGAGGGAGGGGACCCGAGTAGGACTGGAACAAAGATTGTTCCACATAGCCCACGAAAAGGCAGGCATAGCTAGGACCCATGCGGGTACCCATGGCAACACCTTTGATTTGGAGGAAATGAGTGGAGTTAAAGGAGAAGTTGTTCAATGTGAGAACAAGTTCAGCCAGGCGGAGGAGGGTCGTGGTGGATGGGGACTGGTCGGGCCTCTGTTCGAGGAAGAAGCGGAGTGCCCTCAGGCCATCCGGGTGGGGGATGGAGGTGTAGAGGGATTGTACGTCCATGGTGAAAAGGAAGCGGTTGGGGCCAGGAAACTGGAAACTGTTAAAGTGGCGGAGGGCGTCCGAAGAGTCGCGGATGTAGGTGGGAAGAGACTGGACAAGGGGAGAAAAGATAGAGTCAAGATAGGAAGAGATAAGTTCCGTAGGGCAAGAACAGGCTGAAACGATGGGTCTACCAGGGCAGTCCTGTTTGTGGATCTTGGGAAGGAGGTAGAAGCAGGCTGTGCGGGGTTGGGGAACTATGAGGTTGGTGGCAGCGGGGGGAAGATCTCCAGAGGAGATGAGGTCAGTGACAGTCTTGGAAACGGTGGTTTGATGTTCGGTAGTGGGGTCATGGTCCAGGTGGAGGTAGGAGCACCATTTGGCAGGTATTGTTTCCTCAGAATGCCTTTCGGGATAATATCTGCATCTGAAATCTTTCATAGAGTGATGGAACACATAATTGAAGGTCTGGAAGGAGTTCGGGTCTATGTTGATGACATCATCATCTGGGGCTCCACACTGAAAGAACACAATGAGAGACTGACTAAAGTGCTACAGAGCATACGCCGGAATGGACTGAAGCTCAACAAAGCCAAGTGTCAGTTTGGCATCCAGGAAGTCACTTTCCAAGGAGATAATCTATCTGGTAAAGGAATAGAGCCAGATATGGAAATAGTAAACGCCATACTCAACATGCCCCGACCCACTGACAAAAAAGGAGTGCTACGCATCATGGGGATGATAAACTTCATTGGAAAGTTCATTCCTAACTTGTCAGCCAAAACAGCCTGTCTGCGAGACCTGCTATGTAAAACAAATGAGTTCGCATGGACAGAAAGACATGAACAAGAGTGGATGAACCTCAAAACAGTGCTGACAACCTCACCTTTTTTGACCCAACAAAGAGAATCAAAGTGTCAACGGATGCATCAAAGGATGGCCTAGGCACGGTCTTGCTACAAACAGAGGGTGAAGATTGGAAGCCTGTTGCCTATGCCTCCAGGTCTATGACTGATTCTGAGTGTTGATGCGCCCAGATTGAAAAGGAATGTCTAGGCTTGGTAGTTGGACTAGAAAAGTTCCATGGCTACATATATGGACTTCCCACCTACACAGTTCAGACAGACCACTGCCCACTGGTTGCCATCATAAAAAAAAACCTGAATGAGATGTCTCCAAGGATTCAACGACTCATGATGAAGCTGCAAAGATATGGCTTTGAACTGATCTACACACTAGGCAAACATGTAGTGTTATCAGATGCACTGTCCCGAGCACCCACAATGAGACATGTGAGCTCTACTGAAGAAGACATGGATGTTCATGTGAGTATGGTCACTGCTGCGCTGTCCGTGTCAGACGCAAAATCAAAGCAAATAGCAGAAGAAACAGTAAAAGATACAGGCCTAGAAATTCAGTTGCGTTAGCGAGCCGTTAGCGCCATAAGAGGGGTAGATTTTGAGCGCTAGGCACTTAGCGCCCGGGCACAGACCGATCTGCGCCTACGCCCAACTTCAGTTGACAGTTAGCGCCGGCGCAAAGTGTTTGCGCGCGCTCAGCTGCGCGCGCAGCTTATGACATCATTTCGTCGTGCAACGCTGTTTGTGCGCCCCAAACCGGAACTTCAGTGGCGCCCGCCCAATGTGGGCGTGGCGCTGTTAAGAACTGTGAAGTGGAACGCAGCAGAGGCCCTGCGGGCCTCGGGGAGCGCTAATTAAAGGGCACTTACACTGAACTATAAAGGCCAGCCATTTTGCTGCAATGACTTTAGTGCTTTGGATTTCTGGACAGAGACCAAGGAACAGACCTTACTGATTTGGGACAACATAGGAGAGGTATTTTTGGCTTCTGGCCAGAGCTTGGAAATTTGACTCATTGTGATTTCACTGTTTGCAAGTATATTATGGGGGCTGCATGGGGTTGCAACCCTCAGTTCCAGCATTATGTGCGAAGAGCTCGCAGACGCTGTGTGAGAGGGGCAGCCATGCCTAGACGCAGAGGGGCCATCAGGCGTCGGCAACGTAGGCCTTACCCACTCAGGGAATACTGGCAGCAGGTGTCCTATCTCACCATGACTGCCGCGCATTGTGTTAAGAGGCTGCGCTTCAGAAGGGAGGTGGTTGCAGAGATCTGCCAGCTGCTTCACAGAGATCTGCGTCCACAGCTGATGTGCAGGACGTCTCTGTCGGTGGAAGTGAAGGTCACGGTGGCTCTGAACTTTTATGCAAGCGGCTCCTTCCAAGCCGCTGCTGGGGACATAGCGAACATCTCCCAGTTCGCCGTGCATCGCTGCATCCGGCAGGTCACCGATGCCCTTTTCGCAAGGAGACACCAATTCATCTCCTTCCCCATGACCCTAGAGAGGCAGGAGCAGTGTGCAGTTGGATTTGTGAGGATCGCCGACTTCCCCATGGTGCAGGGCGCCATTGACTGCACGCATGTGGCTATGCGGGCACCTATCGACAATGCCGAGGATTACCGCAACCGGAAGGGCTACCATTCCCTCAATGTACAGCTGGTGTGTGACCACAGGCAGCGCATCCTAGCTGTCAATGCCCGCTTTCCAGGAAGCAGCCACGATGCATTTATCCTGCGCCAGACTACTGTGGCTGACATGTTCCAGGCACAGCCTCCCCCAAGAGGATGGCTTATCGGGGACACGGGCTACCCTTTGTGTACATGGCTCATGACCCTGCTCCGCGCGCCCAGGACCCCTGCTGAGGAGGCATACAACGAAAGCCATCAAGCCACAAGGAACATCATAGAGCAAACGATTGGCGTCCTCAAGCAACGGTTCCGCTGCCTGGATCATTCCGGCGGCTCTCTACAGTATTCGCCGGATAGAGTCTCCCAGTTCGTCATCGTTTGCTGCATGCTGCACAACCTGGCTATCCGCAGGACTCAGGCACTGCCACCTCACGTTGGACCACCACCTCAGGAGGACGAGCAGGAGGACCATGAGGAGGAGGAGGAGGAGGAGGAGGAGGAGTACCAGCCCAGGAGGGAGCCACAAGGTCCAAGGGCCGTCCGTCGGCGACTTATTGAACGACACTTCTAGGCCCCCTGTCAGGGAATGGCTTGTGGCAATGAACACACCTGAATGCAGCCGCTCCGCAAGCCCTCAGCCGGTTAACGCAACAACCACTTGAAACATCACACATGGACAAGCTGAAGAAATAAAAAGCTTTATTTAACAAACTCAGGGCCCTTCCCACATGAAACACAAAAACAGACAAGACCCCCAAAAAACAGTCAAAAACATATCTCACTCCCACAACCTGGGGAGGAATAACAAAACTTGTTCATCCAATTGGCCTTCATCTTCGGCCTTACCAAAATAAACCCCCCCCCATAGAGAACACAAACACCCCCATATAAAAAAACATTTGGCAACACACTCTACTTTGTGTGCCGAGAGGGCGAGTCCTTGTGCAGGCTTCTCCAGCCCCTGGCCGACCTGCTGCTCCGCCTCAACCTGGGCCCTGTGGGTGTTGCAAGGCTGGGGGAAGGCTCCTGAGGGGCACAATGCGTGACGGCAGATGCCCTTGGGGGTCGGCCTAGATGAGGTCCGGCCCTGGAGGGGCCGGCTGCTGACTGCTGCAGCTGTGGCTGGCCAGCATCAGTCTTTCCAGCAGCTCATCGCAGCTTTGCTGGGGGAGTGGCAGTGGCGGCTGGAGCAATGGGGGCAAGCTGGCTGATGCCAGGCACTCGCTGGTCACCAGAGACACTGGCAGTCGGCCGGGCTGGCACTGCAGCAAGCGCAGCAATCTGGTGAAGGACAGACTGCTGTGCTGCAGCAACGCGGCGGGTGCCCTGGCGATGCGTCCGTGACACAGCGAGTGTGGCAGAAGTGAGTGCCCGTACTGCCCTGGTCTGTGCCTGCATCAGACCAGCCAGTGTCTGCACGGCACCACTCATGAACTCTCGACTCGCATCCTGTGATGCCTTGAATTCTGCCCGACTCGCGTCCTGTGATGCCCCGAATTGTTCAACACCCCTGGCCTGTGCTGCCGCGAGTTGTTCGAAACCCCTGGCCTGTGAGTCCACGAAATTGGCCACACTATGAGCCAGGGACTCAATGGCCTGAGGTAACTGTGCCACAACCCCCATGAACTCGGTGTGGCGACACTCCGAGTCTGCGGACATTTGATCAAGGAGGTGCACCTCCTGGGCGAGGACCGTCTCCGGACTGGAGGCCGGACTCTCCCTCTGGGGAGAAGGCCGCCGAGCTGGCCGACCCTTCCCGCGTGGCTGGACGCCACTGGGCCCAGCAACTGCCCTCCCCTGCAACACTTCCCCCCTCTGGGGAGAAGGCAGCCGTGCTGGCCGACCCTTCCCGCGTGCCTGGACGCCACTGGGCACAGGAGCTACACCCCCCTGCAACACTTCCCCCTGGCTCTCCTCCAGGCAAGACGTGTCCCCTCCATTGCCATCCCCTGGCGCGGATGAGGGTTCCCCCGATGTGCCGCCTTCCTCTTGCTCCTCGTCGTCCTCCTCTTCCGAGGGACTGACACTCGCAGCTTCAGGGACCTCCTCCTCACCAGCTGAAAGCAGGAAGGCACAAGAGTAGCTTTAGAGTGAGGACAGGGCGTCAGCGAGGGAGGCATGAGTGGTGGCATTATGTGCATTGGTGGGACAGTGGCAAAGGATGTAGATCTGAAACGCAAGGGGACCGAGAGAGGTCCAAATGGTCATGTCCTTACCATTGGGGCCCAGCACAGGGTCGGCATCTCCAATAGCAACGGGGCCAATCACCCGGGCACGCATGAGTCGAGCCACGCGCTCCTCCAGGTCACTGAGCTCCTGGAACTGGGAACGGCCTCCCCCGGTGACAGTCCGGCTCTTCAGATTCTGCGCCAGCTTGGCCTGCAAGAGAAAGGACGGCCTCTAAGTACAGTGTGGTGCCCTGTTGGTGTGTGCACTGCCTCCCATGGTGGAATAGCTTGGCCAGTGTGTAAAGTGCAGAAAGTGCTATTGATGAGCATGCCAGTGCCATAGCTGCTGGAGGAGGGCTGGCCATTAGGCCTTTGAGGATGAGGAGGACACTGGAAAGGGTACTCACCCTGACCAACCGAGTGAGGTCGTTAAACTTCTTCCGGCATTGGTCAGCAGTCCTGGGGACATCGCTGTTGGCTGTGACCCTCTGGGCGATTTCCCTCCAGGCTCTCCTGTACAGCCTCTTGGGAGCCTTCTTGCCACTGTCCGGGCACAAGATATCTCTTCTCTTCTCCAAACCCCTAAGCATCACCTTCAAATCATGGGCAGAGAAGCGCTGCGCTTGCTCACGGGCCCTCTGCATCGTTGCTGGCGCTATTTCTCTCCAGCAGCAGTGTTTAGGCCTAGCTGGAGGGCTGCAGTATCCAGGGCGTGTCAGCAGACCAAGTCGACCCTTCCCCCTTTAAGAGCTGGCCGGCGTCAGGGTGTCTGCTGTCAATCAAAACATGACCGCACCTGCGCTGCGCCTGGCCTCGGCGGTATCACTCTGCACCGCCGGCTTAGCGCCTAAAGAGAGGGGTGCAACGCCAGTTTTAGCGCTCGCCCAAACTCCTTGGCCAAAGCTACTGAATATCGGCGAAGTGGCCTCCACTTTCCGGCGGGCGCAAACTTTAGCGCCCGCCCGACTTTACCGCCCCAAAAGTGGCTATACTGAATTTCTAGGCCCCAGTGTTACAAACAGTAATAGAGAACATTCACAATGGTTGGCCAAAAGGTTCCTGTCCAAAGTACTATCACATAAGGTCAGAGTTGAGTGTTGCAAGTGGACTATTACTAAAACAGAACAGAATAGTAATTCCACAGGCTCTATGTTGAGACATGCTCAAAAGGATTCATGAGGGACACCTCGGAATTGCAAAATGCAAAAGGAGAGCAAGAGACACTGTTTATTGGCCTGGCATAAATAAGGACATTGAGAACATGATAGGCAAATGTGAGACATGTCAGAAACACCAAAACAAACAAGCAAAGGAACCAATGATAGTAGCTGACTTACCAACAGCACCATGGCAAAAGATTGGTATGGACCTCTTTCATTTGAATGATAAATAATATCTATTAGTGATTGACTAGTATTCTAACTATCCTGAGATGGCGCTGCTCTCAAGCACCACAGCAAGCAATGTCATAATGCATGTGAAATCCATCTTCGCCAGACATGGAATTCCCAGGATTGCCGTTAGCGACAATGGTCCGTGCTTCAACTGTAAGGAGTGGCAACAGTTTGCAGCACAGTATGACTTTCAGCACATCACATCCAGTCCTTTGTATGCTCAGTCGAATGGTAAGGCAGAGAAAGGTGTTCAAGTTCTCAAGCAGCTACTGAAGAAAGCGACAGAAAGCAAGTCTGATCCTTATCTCGCCCTGCTGAGCTACCGAGCCTCACGTTTAGACTCTGGTTCTTCACCTGCTGAACTCCTAATGGGTCGCAAGTTGCATACCACGCTACCCTGCTGTGCAAAAGAAAAGCAGAGTAAGGAACTAAGACAGAGACTTCAACTGTTAAAGCTGAAACAGAAATCATACCATGACAAGTCATCCAAAACTCTGAAACCATTGACAAGGGATGATGTTGTCAGGATTGAGGATCCAGATGCATGGAACAGGAAAGCTACAGTTCTTGAGGAAGTAGGACCAAGGTCATACACTGTTAGAACTGAGGAAGGGCAGATTCTCAGGAGGAACCGCCGTTCCCTCCTAAAAACACAATAGACTATCGAAGAGCAAATCGATGACAATGCCGCAACTGAATCTTGTCACTCACCACCAGAACTGTAAAGACCACGCCTCAATAATACACGGACTGCGGGAGAACAATTAAACAGGTATTTTACTGAACAGAGGGTACTCTTATAGTTTGAACCAAAAAAAAACATAATTGGACTGTAAATGAACTAAAGTTCAACTAAAACTTAACAAATCAAATTAAAATTTGGTTTTCCGGGTTGATGATGCACTCCAGTCCCCGCGGCGCCCACCAGTCGCGGAAATACTCAAGCGCACCGGCGGACACCGCATGCTCCATCTCCAGGGCCAGCCGGGCGCGAACATGGCCGCGGAAGAGAGACAGGCAATCTGGCTGGACGACCCCTTCGACCGCCCGCTGCCTGGACCAATTGATGGCTCTCTTGGCCAGGCCCAGGAGCAGTCCCACGAGGAGGTCCTCCAACCTGCCTGCTCCCCTCCGCACCGGGTGACCGTAGATCAAGAGCGTGGGACTGAAGTGCAACCAAAAATCGAGGAGCAGCCCCTTCAAGTAATGAAAGAGGGGCTGCAACCTCCCACATTCGACATAAACGTGAAACACGGACTCCTGCAGGCCGCAAAAATTCAGGTGGCCTGGGAGTCCGTGAACCTATTTAAAACCTTATTGCACGGGACCGCTCCGTGCAACACCCTCCAGGCCAAGTCTCCGATGGAACAAGGGAGGACTCCCGCGTAGAGAGCCCTCCATTGGGGACCCCCGTCTCCGCTGGTCGGCAAGACGCCACGCCAAGGCGTGTCCGGACGGCAGACGAAGATGGCAAAGTGGAGAGTGTGCAGGAGCAGCCCGTACAGGAAACCCCTCCACGCGGAATGAAAAGGCACGGAAGGTATTTCCTCGAGACGGCTCAAGTTGTGAGGCGCCGGTTCCCGAGGGGAGTTTTGGGGCCGGGCGCTGATGAGGAATTCCGTCCGAACGGGGGTAAGCTTGGACGGGATCGCCCCACGTGCTTGAGCCACCTCGATGCACCTAGTGGAGCCGGGGCCCAGTGCCACTTTCACCGACTCGATCGCTTCGACCGCGAGCTGGACGTTGGCCCAGGACAGGCGCCGCGCCAGCTCCTCCGGTGCCATCCAGCCCGCTCCTCCGCCATCGAGCAGGTCCCCGACTCTGGTCACCTTGCCAGGCACAGCCCTGCACTCCGCCAGCCGCCCGAACCCGCGGTTGTGGAGGT
The DNA here is from genome assembly GCF_052327205.1 of Somniosus microcephalus. Lineage (NCBI taxonomy): Eukaryota > Metazoa > Chordata > Chondrichthyes > Squaliformes > Somniosidae > Somniosus > Somniosus microcephalus. The sequence goes on along the minus strand of NC_140994.1, from coordinate 95,839,264 downwards.
GCGGATTCCTGAGCAGCGGCTCCCGAAGGAGAGCCCCGCCTGGAAGCGACGTAGTTCCAAACCCAATGCAGTTCCTGGTAGAAGACAGGCAGCTCCCGCAGGCCAGCACGCCTGCCACGGAAGAAAAACGTCGCCAGCGCACACCATCTCGGAGGATTCTCGACGTACATGTATCGCTGCAGCATCTGAAGACGGAAAGTCGCAGCCTGGGTGCGAAGGCACACCAGCGCCTGACCGCCCTCCCTAAGTGGGAGACTCAGAACCGCCGCAGAGACCCAGTGCTTCCTTTTGTCTCTGAAGAAGTTGATGAGCTTCTTCTGCATCTTGGAGACAAACGCAGGGGGAGGGATCAAAGTGACCAACCGGTACCACAACATGGCGTCCACCAGCTGGTTTATGAATCTCCGCCGTGGGTTGTTCCGTGCCCACCCCCACAGGCAGGGTCTCGTCCCCATCCCCAGGAGGCACGCGCCGGACAGACACATCTGCCTCAGCCTCCTGAGGGACAGGCGACCCCAGCTGATCACCGGTGATGATGACAGCGGGAGGGGGTGGCGCAGTACCCGCGGCGGGTGACGACTCCCCCTGCTCGGTGGGACCTTCCTCCTCCCGGTCCTCCTCCTCTTCCAGGGGGTCGCGCCTTCTTTTCAGCACGGAGGGAGCGAGGGAGACCTCCATGTCTGCAGGGGCCTCCTCGTCTGCTCCCTCCGGCGGAGCAGGTTTGTCGGGTTCCTTGGGCCCAAGCCCGGCCGCAAGTACCAGCATTTCCGCTATGGCGGTCGCGGCCACAGGCTCGGGCACTAGGCCCCTCCCACTCGCGTCTGCCCCGATTAACTCCGCGAGGAGTGCGGGTGTAAGGGGCACAAGGGGCAATGGCTGGCCCTCCAAGGGGGGACCCGCCCTAAGGTGTTTTATTTTCTGCCGCGCCTTCTTTCCGGCCGGACGTGCTGCCTCCCCCCCGCCGGAGGCCTTGGTGGCATCGGCCCCCGACGTCGACCGCGCATCAGATGTTCCCGACGCACGGGCAGATCCGGGGGGAGGAGCGGCGGCAGCGCCAGCCTCGGCCGCACTAGATGATCTGGCAGCCTTGGAGGCGGGGTAGTTTTTCCTGATGTGCCCCACCTCCTTGCAGGCGTGGCACCGCACACCGTCCGATGTCCAAAAGACGCGATAGGCGGTCCCCTCATGAAGGATGATGAACGCCCCGTTGGTGTCCTCCTCCCGCGCCAGCTGGATGAATAGCTGGCGCTGGAAGGAGAAGACGTGGCGAAGGCTGGCTTCCCGGAAGCCAAGTGGGATGGGCGTAAGCCCTGACCTCACCTCCCCAAGTTGGCGTAAATGGGGGAGAAGGAGCTCACCAGGAACATAGGGCGGGACGTTCGAGATGACAATTCTCTGCGCAGTGGCCTCGAGAGGATCCACCGGCAGGAAGGTCCCGCCCACGGTGAGCCCCTTGGCGACGGCCAGGGACACCGCCCGCTCCGGCCCCAGGAAGAACACAGCCTTCCCGTACATTTTTGAGGCCGCGATGATGGCTGAGGGGCCGACAACCCCAGCCATGGCTTTAATGCAGGCCTCAATGGTCATAGTGGGGTGAGTGTAGCTCTTCACCCCAAGCTTTTTTGTCATGAGTTTAAAAGGTGACGGGGCAGCAGAAGCAACGGCTGCAGCTGTGGCTGTGGCTGCCACTCCCGCATAAGTCCTGGCTGGCCCCGCCACCAGCGAAGATGCAGTCGCCATTATGGGGTGTTTTTATAAGGGCTACACTCACCCCAAGTCACAGGCCTGAAGGTGTTAATGGCCTCAGGTATTTTTTGGTCCTCTATTGAGCAGAGGGAGCTGTTTAAAATGAAGGCACACCTCTCCCCTTATTGATTGAAATTGGGAGAGGGGCCTTCTCCCCTCTGCTCAATAGGCAATTAATAAATAGAGATGAAATTGAGGTGCCTCAGAGAAAGAGGCAGAGAGAGACAAAGAGAGAGAGAGAGGGGGGGTGCGAAGGAGGGAGGCCGCAAGTGCAGGGTTGCCACTCAGGATGGTGGGTGGATGGGTGTTGGCAGGGGTGCACTCTCCGATGGAAATTTAAAGTCTTTGATGGTGGCGGTCTTCTAGCAGGGGGAGAAGATGTCTTCACCTGGGAAAGCTGGAGATGCCCCAGGCTTAGTCCCACACCAGGTCTTAATGATGTAATAAATGAAATTGGACTTCACCTAGGCAGCTCCAGCTGTCCCAGGTCAGGCAATAGAAGGGGTGCTTATTAGTGGTGTGAGTGGCCTAGTTTTTAACAAGAGCCATACACACACACACAGACACCCCTTGATGATCCGGCCTTGTTTCTTCTTTTCTCCCCCCACCTAAAATACAAAGTCTTTGGGAGAGTGCCCCAAATAACACCCACCTGTAGATGTTCTGAAAGATGATATTCCTCCCTCCTTCTGAACAGTTGGTGTTGGTTGATGGTGGTTTCTCTCCCCTCTCTCCCTCTCCTGAAGTGGAGGCCAATTTGGGGAGGCAGTAATGGGAAAGGCCTCTCCCCTGGTTGGTGTTGTTGCTGGCCTCCTTTCTCCTTCTCCTTCTCTGTCCTCTCTCTCCAGGCACCTCTGTTGTTGTGATGATGATGGTGGAGGTGGTGATGGTGACCTATCGTTGTCCTCCTCTTCCTGGTCAGGAGACCACCACTTTCCACTCTCCACTCTCCTGGTTTGGCTGCTCCTTCTCCTCCTGCTGACTGAAGCAGCTGCACAGCCAGCAATGCTGAGAATGAGGTCTGAACAGGAGGGCACTCTTTTTATTTGGACCCCCCAAAAAAACCCAATTGGACTGTAAATAAACAAAAATTCAACTAAAACTTAACAAATCAACTTAAAATTTGGTTTTCCGGGTTGATAATGCACTCCACCGGTCGCGGAAATACTCAAGCACACTGGCGGACACCGCGTGCTCCATCTCCAGGGCCGCCCGGGCGCGAACATGGCCGCGGAAGAGAGGCAGGCAATCCGGCTGGACGACCCCCTCGACCGCCCGCTGCCTGGACCAATTGATGGCTCTTTTAGCCAGGCCCAGGAGCAGGCCCACAAGGAGGTCCTCCAACCTGTCCGCTCCCCTCCTCACCGGGTGACCGTAGATCAAGAGCGTGGGACTGAAGTGCAACCAAAAATTGAGGAGCAGCCCCTTCAAGTAGTGAAAGAGGGGCTGCAACCTCTCACACTCCATATAAACGTAAAACATGGACTCCTCCAGGCCGCAAAAAATGCAGGTGGCCTGGGAGTCCGTGAACCTACTTAAAACCTTATTGCACGGGACCGCTCCGTGCAGCACCCTCCAGGCCAAGTCCCCGATGGAACAAGGGAGGACTCCCACGTAGAGAGCCCTCGATTGGGGACCTCCGCCACCGCCAGTTGGCAAGACGCCACACCAAGGCGTGTCCGGACGGTAGACGAAGATGGCAAAGTGGAGAGTGTGCAGGAGCAGCCCGTAAAGGAAACCCCTCCGCGCGGAATGAAAAGGCACGGAGGGTATTTCCTCGAGACGGCTCAAGTTGTGAGGTGCAGGTTCCCGAGGGGAGTTTCGGGGCCGGGCGCCGATGAAGAATTCCGTCTGAACGGGGGTAAGCTCGGACGGGATCGCGCCACGTGCTTTAGCCGCCTCGATACACCTAGTGGAGTTGGGGCCCAGTGCCGCTTTCACCGATTCGATGGCTTCGACCGCGAGCCGAACGTTGGCCCAGGACAGGCGCCACGCCAGCTCCTCCGGCGCCATCCAGCCCGCTCCTCCGCCAACGAGCAGGTCCCCGACTCTGGTCACTTTGTCAGGCACAGCCCTGCCCTCCGCCAGCCGCCCGAACCCGCGGTCGTGGAGGTGCGGATTCCTGAGCAGCGGCTCCCGAAGGAGAGCCGCCACTCCTGACGGGGGAGAGCTCCGCCTGGAAGCAACGTAGTTCCAAACCCATAGTAGTTCCTGGTAGAAGACAGGCAGCTCCCGCAGGCCGGCACGCCTGCAGCCTACTTTCACAAACAGGAGCTGCGTGTCGTAATTGAGGCTGTGCAGCTGGCGGAAGAAATACGTCACCAGTACACACCATCTCGGAGGATTCTCGACGTACAGGTATCTCTGCAGCGTCTGAAGACGGAAAGTCGCAGCCTGGGTGCGAAGGCACACCAGCGCCTGACCGCCCTCCCTAAACGGGAGACACAGAACCGTGGCAGAGACCCAGTGCTTCCTTTTGTCCCAGAAGAAGTCGATGAGCTTCTTCTGCATCTTGGCGACAAATGCAGGGGGAGGGATCAAAGTGACCAACCGGTACCACAACATGGCGGCCAGCAGCTGGTTTATGACCAGCGCTCGACCCCTGCAGGACAACACTCGGCGCAGTCCTGTCCAGTGTCCTAGGCGAGCGGTGACTTTGGCCTCCAGCTCTTGCCAGTTCGTCGGCCAGGCATCCTCGGCAGGGCTAAGGTAGACTCCCAAATAGAGGAGGTGCGTGGTGCTCCAGGTGAAAGGCCTGAACTCCTCCGGCAGGGAGTCCACCCGCCACTGACCCACCAGGAGTCCGTAACATTTCTCCCAGTTGATCTTGGCGAAGGATGCGTCCGAGTAAATCGGCTGGCATTCCCGCATCCTCCGCAAGTCAGCGGGATCCGTGACCATGAGGAGCACGTCATTGGCGTAAGCCAAGAGGACCACCTCCACGCCCGGCCCTTGCAGAGCCAGTCCCATCAACCTCTTCCACAAGAGGCGCAGGAATGGCTCCACGCAAACGGCGTATAACTGACCGGGCATGGGGCATCCCTGACGCACCCCCCTCCCGAAGCGAAGGGGCGCCATCAAGGACCCGTTAACTTTAATCAGACACTCTGCGGCGGCGTACAGAAGTCAGATCCGGGCGACGAAATGCGTCCCGAACCCGAATACGCGCAGAGTCCCGAAGAGATACTCGTGATCCACCCTGTCGAACGCCTTCTCCTGATCCAGGGAAAGGAAGGCAACCGACAGACCAGCCCTCTGGGAGTGGTGGACCAGGTCCCGGACCAGATGGATGTTATTGTGGATGGTCCAGCCCGGGACCGTGTAGGACTGGTCGGGGTGGATCATGTGGGCCAGCACGGTGCCAAGGCGAGCAGACATGGCCCTGGCAAAGATTTTATAGTCCGTGCTGAGGAGGGAGACTGGGCGCCAGTTCTTAAGGAGGCGGAGATCACCCCTCTTAGGCAGCAGGACAATGACCGCCCTGCACCAAGAGAGGGGCATCTCCCCGGTCGTCAAACTTTCCCCCCGGACCCGCGCGTAGTCGCCCCCCAAGACGTCCCAGGATGTCCTGTGGAACTCCACGGTCAGCCCGTCCAGCCCCGGGGACTTTCCCCTGGAGAGCTGGCGGAGGGCGCCGGTCAGCTCCGCCAGGCTTAGCGGAGCGTCTAATTTTTCGGCGCCATCCAGGCTGACCTTCGGCAGGTCCTCCCACAAAACTCTGCGCGCATCCTCGCTGGACGGATCCGGAGAGAACAGAGCCCCGTAGTAGGCGCGGGTCTCCGCGCTGATTCCCTCCGGATCCAAGGCCAGAGATCCGTCGTCGGCCAGCAGCCCCAAGAGCTGCTTACGGACCCCCCGTCTTTTTTCCAGCGAGTAGAAGAAGGGGGTGCCGCGGTCCAGGTCCCGCAGAAGCTGGATCCACGACCTCACGTACGCGCCTCGGGACCCGACGAGCTGCAGGTCCTTCGGCGCACCCTTCTTCCCTTCGTACACCTTCCGCAGGGCCGGGTCCTCGACGACCTGACAGAGACGGGACTCCAGGTCGAGCACCTCCTTCTCCAACCGCCCGACCCGGGCCTCCCGCCTCTTGGTCGACTCCTTCGTGTACTCCTGACAGAAGAGATGGATGTGAGCCTTGCCCACATCCCACCACAGCCTCAAGGAGGGGAAGCCCCCCCGCTTCCTACTCCAGTCGGCCCAGAACCGACGAAATGAATCCCGGAACCGCGCGTCCTCCAGCAGCAGGTTGTTAAAATGCCAGTACGCGGACCACCCCCGCGCGCGCATCGGAGCGAGCTCCGCCCACACCAGGTGTTGGTCCGTGCACGGCACCGGCCGCATGGAAGCCGCCGGAACGCAGGAGACGTACGCCTGGGAAATGTAGAGGCGGTCGATTCTGGACTTTCTTCCCCCAGACCTCACGCTAGTGAAGGCGCTGGAGTCGGGGTGGAGATTTCGCCAGAAGTCCACCAAGTCGAAGGACCCAACCAGGTCCCTCAACTTCTCCATCGCCGCCGGGCTTCGCGGGGGACCCGAACGGTCCCTCGCCTCGAGGGTGCAGTTAAAATCCCCCCCGAGGATGACGCACTCGCCCACGTCGACGGAGCCCAACAGAGCGGACACTTCTTCGAAGAAGCGCACTTGCTGCGCACTGGTCTGAGGGGCGTACACGTTCACTAGATGGAGCGGCACGCCCCCCAGGCGAACAGTGACCTGGAGCAAGCGGCCCGGCACGTGCTCCTTGACCCCCAAGATCTCCGGCTGAAAATGCGGGGCCAGCAAGATAGCCACCCCGCTGGAATTGTTGGAGAGGTGACTCATGCTGACCCCTCCTTGCCACTCCAGGAGCCACGTGGCTTCATCTCCCGGAACGGTGTGGGTTTCTTGCAGGAAGCACACCGCATACTTCCCGTCCCGAAGGACCGAGAAGTTATTGAATCTGCGGCGCGCCTCCCTGCTGCCGTTGATGTTGAGGCTGGCTATGGTTATCTTCATGTCAGAAGCATAGTGCAACCTCGACCTACACCTAACGGGGGGAGGAAGCGCAGCCGCTGGTCAGCCGCCGCTTCCTCAGCAGCCCAGTGAGGAACGTTCTGAGCCGACGCAGCTCGAGCGTGTTCACACCCTTGTCCGCGCCCATGATCTTAACTGCGGCGCGGACGGACACGATGAGCAGCGCCAGCTCCGACCACCTGTCGAAGGCCAGCCGGACGTTATTGTGTCGACCCAGGCATGTGGCCATAAAATCCCGGAGTTCCCTTGTGGGAATGAGGGGAGACTCAGCAAGGGGCATGAGGTCATCCATCGCCTCGTCGGTGCTGGAGTCCGAATCGTCCTCCGTGCCCATCACCAAGTCCCCATCCTCCTCCAGGGGGTCGTCACCAGCGGCCGACCCGTCCGTCGCGCAGTGCGCAGCGAACGGCTCGGCCGCACCGGCCAGCCCCGCCTCCGCCCGGATCCCACCCCCAGTATCGGCGGCAGAGGATTCCTCCCTGGGCTCCTCTAGGGGCGCTGGGCCAGAAGACGGTGGCGGTTCAGAGCTCCCCTCTGCCCCAGATGCTGGAACGACCGGGGAAACCGGGGAGAGAACAATTCCCAGCTCCTCCAGTACGTCCGGCACCAGAGATGTAGCCAGGGGGCCATCCTCCTCCCCGCCACCAACCTCCGACCCAGCGGATGGGGTGTTTTAATTAAACGCTCTACCAGGTCAAGCAGCCCCTGGGAGATGTCCGGGTCGCATTGGGCGAGCTCATTTTCCTCGAGCTCGCCCGACCCAGACCCCAGGCCGCCCGACCCGGCGAGGGGCAACGGCACCGATAAAATGTCAATAGCCGCGGGTTGTTCCGCGACCCCCCCCACGGGCAGGGTCTCATCCCCATCCCCGGGAGGCACATGCTGGACAGACACATCTGCCTCAGCCTCCCGAGGGACAGGCGACCCCTGCCGATCGCTGGTGATGACGACAGCGGGGGGGGCGGGGGGGGGCGCAGTACCCGCGGCGGGCGACGACTCCCCCTGCTCGGAGGGACCTTCCTCCTCCCGGTCCTCCTCCTCTTCCAGGGGGTCGCGCCTTCTTTTTAGCACAGAGGGAGCGAGGGAGACCTCCATGTCTGCAGAGGCCTCCTCCTCTGCTCCCTCCGGTGGAGCAGGTTTGTCGGGTTCCTCGGGCCCGAGCCCAGCCGCAGGTATTGGTGTTACCGCTGTGGCAGTTGCGGCCACAGGCTCGGGCATGAGGCCCCTCTCACTCGTGTCTGCCCCGATTAACTCTGCGAGGAGCGCGGGTGTAAGGGGCGCAAGGGGCAAGGGCTGGCCATCCACGGGGGGAGCCGCCCTAAGGTGTTTATTTTTTCGCCGTGCCTTCTTTCCGGCCAGACGCGCTCCCTCACCCCCACCGGAGGCCTTGGTGGCATCGGCCCCCGACGTCAACCGTGCATCAGACGTTCCTGATGCGCGGGCAGATCCGGGGGGAGGAGCGGCGGCGGCGCCAGCCTCGGCCGCACAAGATGATCCGGCGGCCTTGGAGGCGGGGCAGTTTTTCCGGATGTGCCCCACCTCCTTGCAGGTGTGGCACTGCACACCGTCCAATGTCCAGAAGACGCGATAGGCGGTCCCCTCGTGGTGGACGATGAACGCCCCGTCGGTGTCCTCCTCCCGCGCCAGCTGGACGAGCAGCTGGCGCCGGAAGGAGAAGACGTGGCGAAGGCTGGCTTCCCGGAAGCCGAGCGGGATGGGCGTGATCCCTGACCTCACCTCCCCAAGTTGGCGCAAATGTGGGAGGAGGAGCTCACCAGGGACATAGGGCGGGAAGTTTGAGATGACAATTCTCTGCGCGGTGGCCTCGAGAGGATCCACCGGCAGGAAGGTCCTGCCCACGGTGAGCCCCTTGGCGACGGCCAGGGACACCGCCCGCTCCGACCCCAGGAAGAACACAGCCTTCCCATACATTTTTGAGGCCGCGACGATGGCTGAGGGGCCGACAACCCCAGCCATGGATTTAACGCAGGCCTCAATGGTCATAGTGGGGTGAGTGTAGCTCTTCACCCCAAGTTTTATTGTTATCAATCTGAATGGTGACGGGGCAGCAGAAGCAATGGGAGCAGCTGTGGCTGTGGCTGCCACTCCCGCATAAGTCCTGGCTGGCCCTGCCACCGGCGAAGATGCAGTCGCCATTCTGGGGTGTTTTCCAAAAAGGGCTACACTCACCCCAAGTCACAGGCCTGAAGGTGTTAATTTTGGCCTCAGATATTTTTTGGTCCTCTATTGAGCAGAGGGAGCTGTTTAAATTGAAGGCACACCTCTCCCCTTATTGATTAGAATTGGGGGAGGGGCCTTCTCCCCTCTGCTCAATAGGTAATTAAAATATAGATAGATGAGGTGCCTTTTGAGAGAAAGGCAGAGAGAGAGAGACAACAAGAGAGAGAGAGGGGGTGGGGGGGTTGGGAAGGAGGGAGGCCGCAAGGGCAGGGTTGCCACTCAGGATGGTGGGTGGGTGGGTGTTGGCAGGGGTTCACTCTCCGATGAAAAATTAAAGTCTTTGAAGATGGTCTTCTAGCAGGGGGAGAAGATGTCTTCACCTGGGAAAGCTGGAGATGCCCCAGGCTCAGTCCCACACCAGGTCTTAACGATGTATTAGTTGGGCTAGGCAGCTCCAGCTATCACAGGTCAGGCAATAGGAAGGGGTGCTTAATTAGTGGTGTGTGTGGCCTAGTGTTTTACAAGAGCCACACACACACACACACACACACACCCCTTGATGATCCGGCCCTTTTTTCTTCTTTTCTCCCCCCACCTAAAATACAAAGTCTTTGGGAGAGTGCACCAAATAACACCCACCTGAAAGATGATGTTGTTCTTCCCTCCTTCCAAACAGTTGGTGGTTGTTGGTTGTTTCTCTCCCCTCTCTCCTGGTATGGAGGCTAATTTGGGGAGGCAGTAATGGGAAAGGCCTCTCCCCTGGTTGGTGTTGTTGCTGGCCTCCTTTCTCCTCCTCCTCCTCTGTCTTCTCTCCCCAGGCACCTCAGTTGTTATGATGATGGTGGAGGTGGAGGTGGTGACCTTTTGTTCTCCTCCTCTTCCTGGTCAGGAGACCACCACTTTCCACTCTCCACTCTCCTGGTTTGGCTGCTCCTTCTCCTCCTGCTGACTGAGGCAGCTGCACAGCTAGCAATGCTGAGAATGAGGTCTGAACAGGAGGGCAACATCAGACTGAAGTACAGAAGCCTGCTAGGGCCTTTTATACAGGGGTGGTCACTGCCGGTACTGCAGTATAAAATCAGTTCTTCTCTTAAAGGTACATACACAACAATTCCTCCCCTTTTAGATAAACAGTACATAACATTCATTTAACAACTAAATAATAACTAATTACAATTACAATTTTCTCGGTACTATATACATCAACTGAAATAATCATTTATAAGTTCAGTCTTTGAGGAGGCTTCCTAATCCTGACTGGATAGCGCCTTTCTCGAGCATCCTGTTCTTGCGGTGGAGTCGATTCTGGCTCATTGTCATTGGTTGGTTTGTCAGCTTCCAATACCACTGCTTCTGAGGTAGACCAATCTGTACTTCGGGCTCATTACCAGGTGCACATGCTCGTGGTATAGGTTTGGCTTGTTCCTGTGACTCTAGAATCTGGTCAGCATGGCGTCTCACGATGCTCTGTCCAATGTCCACTGTGTACATTAGTGGTCCCTGCTGTGTGCATATCGTTCCTGGCTGCCATTTTTCTGTTCGGTAGTTGCGGGCCAAGTCTGGTTGCCCTATCTTGAAGCTCCTGGTTGGCTTCTCGTTGATGTGCTGGAATTGCTTATCCTCAACATCTCGTCTTATGTTTGGTTTGAGCAAATCCAGGTGACATCTTAGCCTTCGGTTGAAGAACATTATGGCTGGAGCTTGGTTGGTGACTGCATGTGTCGCATTCCGGTAAGCAAACAAGAAATGATCTACCTTGTGTTGTAGTGGTATGTCGTCGTCATACATCGCCTTTATTGCCTTTTTAAAGGTCTGAACAAACCTCTCAGCCAATCATTTGTGGCTGGATGATATGGGGCAGATGTGTAATGTTTCACCCCATTATTCCTCAGAAACCTCCGGAAATCCTCGGACACAAACTGTGGCCCATTGTCGGAGCAAATCTGTTCTGGCACGCCATTCCTGGCGAAGATGGTCCGTAGGACTGCAATAGTTTTCTCCGTGGTGGTGGAGGACATTTTGATGACCTCTGGCCATTTCGAATGGGCATCCACGGCGATTAGAATCATTGAGTCCATAAATGGACCAGCAAAACCAATGTGTACCCATTGCCATGGAGATAAGGGCCACTCCCATGTGTGTAGAGGGGCCTGTGGTGGTGCATTTTGGACTTTCTGGCATCCCGAGCAGCTCTTGGTCTGGTCCTCAATTTGTTTATCGATTCCTGGCCACCACACATAAGCCCTGGCTAGGCTTTTCATTTTTACCCCTCCCAGATGACCTTCATGAAGCTCATTGAGCACTCTGTCTCTCAACTTGGGTGGAATTACCACTCAGGATCCACACATCAAGGTCCCCCGGCACACTGACAGCTGTTCTCTCCTTGGCGAGAATGCTGGCAACAGTGAGTCGCCATGTGCTGGCCATCCCTTCACCGTCAAATCATAGACCCGAGAGAGTGTCGGGTCATTTCGGGTTTCCTTCTCTATACTTGAGTTTGTAACAGGCAGACATTCGACTATGGTCGCATGGAATATCTCAACAGGGTCCACTGCAGGTGCTTCCTCTACCGTAGGCAACAGTAGGTGCGACAGCCCATCAGCGTTTCCATGCTGTTTCGTACCCTTGTACTCTATGTCGTACTGATGTGCCCCTAGAAAAAGTGACCATCTTTGCAGCCGTTGCGCCGTCATCACCGGAACGCCCTTCTTTGGAATAAAAATGGAGACCAGGGGCTGATGATTAGTCAGTAGGGTGAATTTCTGCCCGTGCAGATAGTGATTGAACTTCTTCACCCCCCACACCAGTCTGAGGGCCTCCCTGTCAATCTGGGCGTAGTTACGCTCGGCTGAGGTTAACGAGCGCAACGCAAAGGCTATTGGCCCCTCTGAACCGTCAAGGAATTTGTGTGACAGCACCGCTCCAATGCCGTAGGGAGATGCATCACATGCCAACGGAATCGGTCGTGTTGGGTTGTAGTGGACCAATACTTCTTTTGAAGTGATTAGGCATTTACATTTCTGAAAGGCACGCTTACACTCATCACTCCATTTCCATGTTACTCCAGTTTGCAGCAGGGCATTCAGTGGGTGCAGAATTGTAGATAAATTCAGAAAGAACTTATGGTAGTCGTTCACCAGCCCCAGAAACGACCTCAGTTGCGACACATTTTCTGGTGCTGGAGCCTTGACTACAGCCTCAATCTTGTCTGGCATCTTATGCAACCCTTCCTCATCAATCATGTGGCCGCAATACGAGATTTGTCTCCTGAAGAACTCGCATTTGGGGTGGTTGGCTCGTAGCCCATATTCCTGCAATCTAGTGAGCAACTGCTCCAGGTTGGCAAGGTGTTCACTGTCATTTTCGCCTGTCACCAGGATGTCATCCAAATAACACTGGGTCCCTGGGATCCCTTGCAGGACTTGTTCCATTGCCCGCTGCCAAATAGCCGGGGCTGATGCTACCCCGAATACCAGTTAATTGTACTGGTAAAGGCCTTTGTGAGTGTTTATCGTGAGGTATTTCCTGGGTGCTTCTTCCACCTCCATTTGTAGATAGGCTTGGGCCAGATCAATCTTCGTAAAACGTCTCCCTCCAGATAGTGAGGCGAAAATATCTTCTATCCGTGGAAGTTGATATTGTACTGTGTGCAGGACTGGGTTCACAGTTACCTTGAAGTCCCCACAGATGCGAACCTTCTTCGGCTCCCCAGGCGTGCTGCTCAATGATTTCTTCATTACAGGAATGATGGGTGTGGCCCACTCGCTACAATCCACCTTGGACAGCACACCCGAATGCTCCAGACTCTCCAGTTCTGCTTTGACGGCTGGGCGGATCGCGTATGGCACCGGTCTGGCCTTAAAAAATTTTGGGTTTGCGTTATCCTCAATTTTTATCGTTGCCTTTACTCCTTTTAGAGTCCCAAGTCCTTGTTGGAACACCTCTTTCGCGTCAGTTAGAATTTGTGACAGTCGTCCAGGTGTGACGTCATCATCTTTTTTGTCTGTCACAGTTAGCGCCTGAATGGAATGCCAATCCAATTGTATTTTTCAGATCCATTCACGTCCCAATAATGGTGGTCCTCCATTTTGTAGTATATATAGATACAGTTTCTGTGTTTCCTTGCCGTTATATTTAACTGGCACCCTTATTTTTCCCCTGGGGTATACTTTTTGCCCCGTGTATGTCTTCAATACAATGGACGTGTCCTTTAAGGGTATGTGTGAGAATAGCCGCTCATAGTCTCGTCGATTCATGACAGTTAGGGCTGATCCTGTATCCAATTCCATCTTTACTTGGGACCCTGCTATCATGAGGGTGACCCAAATGGTTCGGTGATCCTCCTTTGTGATCACGTTGTGTAACTTTAGACAACCTAGTCTCCTGCTCCCAGAGTAGTTATCACTCTCCTGATCTTCCGAACTACTGTCTGTCATTTTTTTTACTTTCTTGTACTTTTCCTTAGTAGTTCTTGTAGTGTGGGTTTTCTTTCCCGACCTGCAGACTCTTGCTATATGTCCCATTTTCCCGCATTGCCTGCATAGTTTGTCCTTAAACCAGCAGTCCTTCTGATCATGGGTTGTTCTGCCGCAGCGATAGCACTTTTCTGCTCCATATGCCATTTCGTTAGCGCTGTATTCTTGTGGTTTTTGTTGTATTTCCGCAGCTCCCTGTGCTGCTGCTTCGTAGCATACTGCCATGCTGAAAGCCTGTTCTAGCGTCAGGTCCTTTTCCGAAAGTAGTCGTTTCTGGGTTCCCGCACTCTGGAGCCCGCAGACAAACTTATCCCGTAAAGTGTCTGCCAGTCCTGCTCCGAACTGGCAGTGCTTCATTAACTTGCGTAGTTCCGTAAGATAGTCAGCATTGTTCTCATCTTTGTGCTGGTTTCTTTTATGGAACTTGAATCTTTCTGCTATCAGCAGCGGTGTAGGGTTTAGGTGTTCCTGTAAGATATTAACAATCTCTTCAAAACTTTTCTCCATTGGTTTAGCTGGGGTAATTAAATTCCGCAATAGGCCGTACGTTCTCACGCCCATTAAATTTAATAATACCGACGCCTTCTTTCCATTGGCCACATCATTGGCATTGCAGTACACTTCAATTCTTTCCACATACGTGGTCCAGTCTTCTACCTCGTTGTCGAAAGCAGTGATACTGCCACACTTCGGCATCTTGGGTGATTTAAAATGGCGCCTCCCGTGCTTTTTCTTCTTCCCCAATGGAATAAAATGGCGCCTCCCGCGCTTTTCCTTCTTCCCCTTGCTGCCACGCTGCTCCTAGCGTCCTACAGGGTAATGGCGGCGACCCGTGGCTTCGGCGCGTCTCACTTTCCCTTCCCCTCATTTATTTTCTCTCCGCTGCCCGGTTCCTGAGCACCGACCGTGCCCTGTGCGCTCCACCCTCTCTCTCTCTCTTTCCTCCCGGCGACGCTGCGCGGCCCCTTTTGCAGAGCCGCTCGATCGATCTCGAGCCTGCCGTAGTCCGGAAGGGTCAGCGCACTACCTGCTACCAGCACGATTTGCTGGAACACCTTGACTGGGGAGCCAAGCCCAGCTCTCCACAGCCTCTCCCGCAATTCTCCGAACACCGATGGATCCTTGGGCGGTTGCCCACGGTCGACGCCCGTTGCTCTGACTTCGACCTCCAAGAAACTTCTTCTCATGGAAAGATCCCCATGAGGTGATGCAGTACTGCAGGTGAGTTCGAACTTGCTCGTGCCACTGTAAAGTCCGCGCCTCAATAATACACAGACTGCGGGAGAACAATTAAACAGGTATTTTACCGAACAGAGGGTAACGTCAGACTGAAGTACAGAAGCCTGCTAGGGCCTTTTATACAGGGGTGGTCACTGCCGGTACTGCGGTATAAAATCAGTTCTTCTCTTAAAGGTACATACACAACAATTACAATCTAACACAAACACACATACAGGCTCTCATGAAAACACATCAGACTTACCCGTGCTGAGAAGATCCACACGTGAAGTAAAAAAGCCTGATAGACTTAATCTTTGAATACAAAGAAAACTATATTGAAAATGTATTGACTGTTGTGAAGATGTGTGGTAAACCACTGTTTGTATTCCACTGTGTACATGCCTGTACATGCCTCGGCTGACTCCTCCCATGAATCCAGGTGTAAAGGTGACTGCTCCACAGCCCCTTTGTATCCTGGACCGGTCGACCACTCGAGGCACACCTTCATTCTCTTGTTAATAAAAGCCTGTTAATTACTCGCTTAATCTCAGTCTTTTGAGTTATTGATAGCGCATCAATTTTATTAACAAGATTTTTATAATGGAGAAGATCCTCACACCAGCATGCCTGGACTTAGATCATCGGGAGGCGGACTCATCCACCAAGTTTACTCACTGGCTTAGGTGTTTTGAAAAATTCCTGACCGCCTCCGCTGCAATCAAATCGGACGAGGACAAACTGGATGTCCTGACCTCCAAAGTGAACCACCGAGTGTACTCGGTCATCCAAGACGCGACCTCGTACGTGGATGCTATCAAGCTCCTCAAGGACCAGTACACGTGCCCAGTGAACGAAGTGTACGCCAGGCACCTTCTGGGGAGTCGTAAACAACAACCTGGGGAATTGACCGAGGAATACCTTCAGGCACTGTCTATGCTTGGCCGGGCCTGTGGTTGTAAGGATGTAAAGGCCGCCGTGTACACAGAGGAACTTATCCGGGACGCTTTTGTAGCGGGCCACAAGTCCAATTACACCCGACAGCGACTGTTGGAGCAGAGTGACCTCGACCTCAACAAGGCCTCTGAACTCGCACTATCATTGGACGCAGCCTACCGGGGCATGGATGCCTACTCCTCTGCACCGTGGACGCCGCGGGGAACGACAGCCTGGGACACGGTAGGACCATCTCATAGCGCCGTGCCACCCCAGCCACATCCCAGCAACGGCCCAACTACCGCAGCAGTGTCCCAAGGCCAGACAGCAGTGCCCCAAGGCCAAAAATGCTACTTCTGTGGCCAGGCCAAACACCCCAGAGCGCGCTGCCCGGCGAAAAATGCGATCTGCTCAGGCTGCGGGAAGAAGGGACACTACGCCAGTGTCTGCAGGGCCAAAGCCACCCTGAACCCCAGCAGCGCCGCGTGTGGGCCGTGCGGGCTGCCATCTTGGGCCTCCCCAGCCATGTGCGAACCACCGGAACAGCAGCCATTTTGGACGCCTCCAGCCACATGGGGATCATGGACGCCGCCATCTTGGACGACAGCCGGGACGCAGCAGGCCCCCAACACTGCCTCATCTGATACCCGCAGCGACACACCGACCCCTACGCTGGCCTCCGTTACACTGGACCAAGCGAGATCGCACCAGCTGGCCAGTTCCACAATGGACATTAAGGTAAATGGTCACGAAACAATCTGCCTTTTTGACTCTGGGAGCACGGAGAGCTTCATCCACCCCGACAGGGTGCGGCGTTGCTCTCTCCCAGTCCTGCCTGCGCACCAACGGATTTCTATGGCCTCCGAATCCCAGTCGGCGGACATTGGCGGCTACTGCATGGTGACACTCATAGTAGACGGGACTGTGTACGATAATTTTAAACTTCTGGTCCTGCCCGACCTCTGCGCTGCCGTTCTACTGGGGTTAGATTTTCAGTGCCACCTTAAAAGTGTTATGATGGCGTATGGTGGACCCCTCCCCCCACTCACAGTCCGCAGCCAGCAGCTTCCAAATTGCCCGCCGCGCACCAGGTGCAACCTCTCCACACTCAGAGTCACCCCCCCCCCCCACTGTTTGCTAACCTCACCCCCGACTGTAAGCCCATCGCCACAAAGAGCAGGCGATACAGTGCCGGGGACAGGGTTTTCATTAAAACCGAAGTGGAGCGGCTCCTGAAGGAAGGGATTATTGAGGGCAGCACCAGCCCAGGTTGTGGTCGTTAAGACCGGCGAGAAGCAGCGCCTGGTCATCGACTACAGCCAGACAATAAATCGCTACACCCTGCTGGACGCTTACCCACTCCCTCGCATAGCTGATATGGTCAACCAGATCGCGCAGTACCGCGTCTTCTCGACCATTGACCTGAAATCAGCATACCACCAGCTCCCTATCCGCCCTGAGGACCGCCAGTATACTGCCTTTGAGGCAAACGGCCGCCTCTATCACTTCCTTAAGTTTCCCTTTGGCGTCACCAATGGGGTCTCCGTCTTCCAAAGGGAGATGGACCGGATGGTCGATCAAAATGCGTTGCAGGCCACTTTCCCATATCTGGACAATGTGACCATCTGCGGCCATGACTTGCAGGACCATGACGCAAACCTCGAAAAATTCCTCTGCACCGCCAAACTCCTCAACCTGACGTATAACAAGGAGAAGTGCATATTCTGCACAACCCGCCTCGCCATCCTTGGCTGTGTTGTGGAACACGGAGTCATCGGCCCCGACCCCGACTGGATGTGTCCCCTTATGGAACTCCCACTGCCCCACTGCCTCAAGGCCCTGAAGAGGTGCCTAGGGTTTTTCTCTTATTACGCCCAGTGGGTCCCCTACTATGCGGACAAGGCCCGTCCGCTGATCAAGTCCACCTCTTTTCCCGTGACGGCAGAGGCCCGCTTAGCCTTCCACCGTATCAAGGAAGACATTGCCAAAGCCACCATGCATGCAGTGGACGAATCCATCCCCTTCCAGGTGGAAAGCGACGCGTCCGACTTTGCCCTGGCCGCTACCCTCAATCAGGCGGGGAGACCCGTGGCCTTCTTTTCACGAACCCTCCAAGGCCCGGAGACCAGACACTCCGCTGTTGAGAAGGAGGCCCAGGCTATTGTGGAGGCTGTGCGTCATTGGAGGCACTACCTGGCCGGAAAACGATTTACCCTGCTCACTGACCAGCGTTCAGTTGCTTTCATGTTTAACAACAAGCAGAGGGGCAAAATCAAAAATGACAAGATCTTGAGGTGGAGAATCGAACTTTCAACCTACAATTACGAGATCTTGTACCGGCCCGGGAAGCTCAATGAACCCCCGGATGCTCTATCGCGTGGCACCTGCGCCAGCACACAGATCGATAGACTGCGGGCCCTCCACAATGACCTATGCCACCCGGGGGTCACCAGGTTCTTCCACTTCATCAAGGCCCGCAACCTGCCTTACTCCATTGAGGAGGTCAGGACCATGACCAGGAACTGCCAAGTCTGCGCTGAGTGCAAACCGCACTTTTATAGACCAGACAGGGCTCACCTGATAAAAGCCACTCACCCCTTCGAGCGCCTGAGCGTTGATTTTAAAGGGCCTCTCCCCTCCTCCGACCGCAATGTGTACTTCCTCAATATTATTGATGAGTACTCCCGTTTCCCATTCGCCATCCCCTGCCCGGACATGACCAGTGCCACGGTCATTAAATGTCTGAACGACCTCTTCACCCTGTTCGGTTTCCCCAGCTATATCCATAGCGACCGGAGCTCATCGTTTATGAGCGACGAACTCCGTCAGTACCTGCTAGCTAGGGGTATTGCCACAAGCAGGACCACCAGTTACAACCCCCGGGGGAACGGACAGGTGGAAAGAGAGAATGCGACAGTTTGGAAGGCCGCCCTGCTAGCCTTAAAGTCTAGGGGCCTTCCGACCTCCCGCTGGCAGGATGTGCTCCCCGATGCGCTCCACTCTATTCGGTCACTGCTCTGCACTGCCACTAACGCCACCCCTCATGAGAAAATGTTTGTCTTCCCAAGGAAGTCCACATCGGGGACATCGCTACCGCCATGGCTGACGTCCCTAGGGCCGGTCCTACTGAGAAGACACGTGAGGACCCATAAAATGGACCCCCTGGTCGAGAGGGTCGACCTCCTCCACGCCAACCCCCAGTATGCTTACATTGCGTACCCGGACGGGCGGGAGGACACAGTCTCCATAAGAGACCTCGCACCCTCGGGGGCCGCAGTAACCCACTACCCACTACCACCCCCCCCCCCAACGATCCGATATCCAGCCCCAGCAGACGGCAGGCCTGGGCCCCGCGACCCGCTCGACATCTACGAGGACTACACACCAGTGCCCCAGCCTACGCGGGACTCGACGCCGGAAGCTTCACTACCCCTGCCGTCGCCACGTCGATCACAGCGGCAGACAAGACCTCCGGAGAGACTCCAATACACTAACTTTTAATACACTTCACCCTGCCGGACTCAATTTTAAACAAGGGGTGAATGTGGTAAACCACTGTTTGTATTCCACTGTGTACATGCCTGTACATGCCTCGGCTGACTCCTCCCACGAATCCAGGTATAAAGGTGACTGCTCCACAGCCCCTTTGTATTCTGGACCAGTCGACCACTCGAGGCACACCTTCATTCTCTTGTTAATAAAAGCCTGTTAATTACTCGATTAATCTCAGTCTTTTGAGTTATTGATAGCGCATCAAGATGTTTATGTCGTTATGATTGATTGATATTGATTGATACTGATTTTGTTTAACCTCAAAGAAAGGGGGATGTAATGATCAGTAACATGTCATCCTAGAATGGTACACTAGGTGGAGCTGTATGTGTATAAGAGTGGGCTACCCACAATACATTAGGTTACCCACAAGGCAGTAGTCAAGATGGATGCTGTACACTAGTCCACATGGCTGAATAAAGTGACTAGCTCAAGCTAGCTGTTCATAATGATAATGTCTATTTATTTATGAACATAACAGCACCGGGACTACTTCCTTAAACCCACTGCTCTTCCCAGCACCAAGACTACTTCCCTAAATCCACTGCTCTTCCCTAGCACTGAGCCTACTTCCCCAAACCCACTGATCTTCCCCAGCACTGAGCCTACTTTTACAAACCCACTGCTCTACCCCAGCCCCGAGCCTACTTCCCTAAAGCCACTGCTCTTCCAAAGCCCCAAACCTACTTCCCCAAACCCAGGTCTATGACTGATTCTGAGTGTCGATACGCCCAGATTGAAAAGGAATGTCTAGGCTTGGTAGTTGGACTAGAAATGTTCCATGGCTACATATATGGACTTCCCACCTTCACAGTTGAGACAGACCACTGCCCACTGGTTGCCATCATAAAAAAAACCTGAATGAGATGTCTCCAAGTATTCAATGACTCATGATGAAGCTGCAAAGATATGACTTTGAACTGATCTACACACCAAGCAAACACATAGGGGGAGAAATTCGGTTGTTAGCGCCACCGATTAACGCCTAAAGAGGCCGAGAAGTGGGGCACTAGCCAATTTCTGGGTGGGCGCAAGGCGCCTAGCGCCTCGCCCCATATTGAGCATGCATTTAGCGTCGGCGCTAAATCTTAGCGCCCGCTCATGGGCGCAGGCTGATTATGATGTAATTTGAGTGTGTAACGCCTTTTGGGTGCCCCGGACCAGAAATTCAGTGGCGCCCCCCTCCGTAGCACCTGGCGCTAATTGTGACAGCTTACCTGGGCCTTACCAAGTCACTCTCGGGCTGGAGGAGCGTTATTTAAAGGGGACTGGTGTGGTTTAAAAGCGGCAGCCATTTTTGGAGCACAGCTTCCTCGAGAGCTACAAAGAGTTGCTGAGCTGCACACTGAGAGCCATTTGACCACTGAGCCAGTGCAGGCAGACAATCTTCAGCCTTCTGACCATCACCTTGCTGTTGGTGAGCCTTGACAACGGGGAACCTTCCTGTGGGCACTTATTATGGGGCTGCATTGGAGGGGAACGTCCTGCTGCTGAATCATCTGGAAAGGGCACTGATACGCTGGGGGAGGGGGCGGGCATGGCCAGAGGGAGGAGGGCCAACAGACGTCGCCACAGCAGACCTTACACTGGCAGGTTTTTCCGACAGCAGTTTTCCTACATGAATATGCCGGAGGAGCAGTGTGTCAGAAGGCTGCGATTTAGAAAGGAGGTGGTGACTGAGCTGTGCCAGCTGCTTCAGCCAGATCTGCAGCCTCAGATAAGGTGCAGGACATCTCTGTCGGTGGCTGAGAAGATGCCTGCTGGCCTGAACTTCTACGCGAGTGGCTCTTCTCAGGCTGCGCGTCAGAGGCTGATCAGAAGTGGCTTCTAGGCCCCTCTCACGGAATGCTTGCTGCCATTCCAAGAACAGGAATGGAACCGGTCTGATACCCCAAGCCTGTGAAGGGCAAGATGCATGTAAATAGAAGGCATGGCCATTGTAAATGAAAAAAGTGTTTCATTACACAAAATGTGGTTCCTTCAAACATGAGAAAGCTATGGCAACAGAAAGCAAAACGAATACACTGACACATAACTGCCTCTCACACCCGGGAGACTGTCCAAAACATAAATCACATTCCGACCATCTTCCTTGGCCATGATTCCACTGCGCCAACCAAAGCATCCAATGCCCCATCAGTGAGGCGTTCCGCCCTCTGCCTCACCCTTTCCATGTCTTGCTTGGCTGGTGCGCCACAGGTAGGCTCCCACCGCTTTGAAGGCCTACAAGGCAGCGAGTGTGCCTGGTGATGCCAATTGACCTGCCCCTTTAAGAGCTGGCCGGCGCCAGTGTGTCTCAGGGAAAGTGATTATTGACAGCACCCTCGCTGCGCCCCGCTGCCACGAAATTGGTTTGCGCCGCCGGCTTAGCACCTTAAAAGTAGCGTGCAGCACCTGATTTAGCGCCATAATCACCTTTAGGGGTGCTGCAACACAATATCGCGCTAGGTGGCGCTAAATTGCACCTGGCGCTAAACTTTGCGCATCGCCAGGACTGGCGCCCCAAACGCGGCTATACCGAATTTCTAGGCTATAGTGTTAGCAGATGCACTATCCCGAGCACCTAAAATGAGTCATGTGAGCTCTACTGAAGAAGACGTGGATGTTCATGTGAGTATGGTCACTGCTGCGCTACCCGTGTCAGACACAAAATCAAAGCAAATAGCAGAAGAAACAGTAAAAGATACAGGCCTAGAAATTCAGTATAGCCACTTTTGGGGCGGTAAAGTCAGGCGGACGCTAAAATTTGCGCCCGGCGCAAAGTCGCGCCACCTTCGCCGATATTCAGTCGCATCGCCCCAAGAGGTTGCTGCTGTGCCAAAACAGGCGATGCACGACTATCTTTAGGCGCTAAGCCGGCGGTGCTGAGCGATACCCCCGAGGCTGGGCGCAGCGCCGGTGCGGCGAGTTGTTGATTGACGGCAGACACTCTGGTGCCGGTCAGCTCTTATAGGGGGAGGGTCGATTTGTTTGCCTGCCACGCCCTGCACACTGCAGCCCTCAACCTAGGCCTGACTACTTCAGCTTCACCTGCACAACGCCCAGGGCTATGGAGAAGGCCAGGGAGAGAGCGCAGCGCTTCAGCGACGGTGACCTGAGGCTGCTGGTTGGCGGAGTGGAGCGCAGGCGCCATGTTCTGTTCCCAGAAGGTGGCAAGAGGCCGCTGCCCAGCGCCTACCGGAAAGCCTGGAGGGAGGTCTCCAACAGGGTGTCTTCCAACAGCGTGGTTGCCAGGACTCCTGTGCAATGCCGGAAGAAGTTCAACGACCTCACTCGGGTTGTCAGGGTGAGTACCCTTTCCAGTGTCCTCCTCATCCCTGCATGTGCACCTCAGTTTATGGGCAAAGGGACCTGAAAGCCCTAATGGCCAGCCCTCATCCAGCAGCTATGGGACTGTCATGAAAATCACTTGCACATTCAGCACTTTACACACTGTACAAGCGATTCGACCATGGGAGGCATTGCAGACAAGATCAGGGCTACACACTGTACAAGCTATTCGACCATGGGAGGCATTGCAGACAAGATCAGGGCTTCACACTGTACAAGCTATTCGACCATGGGAAGCAGTGCAGACAAGATCAGGGCTTCACACTGTATTAGAGGCCGTCCTTTCTCTTGCAGGCCAAGGTGGCGTACAACCGGCGGAAACGAACTGAGACCGGGGGAGGCCGTCCTGACATCAAAGAGCTCTCCGACCTCGACCAGCGTGTGGAGCGCATTATGGCAGGCCAGCTGATTGGCCCCGTCGCCAGTGGAGATGCCGACCCTGTTCTGGGCACCAATGGTAAGGGCATCACCTTTTTGACCTCTCTCGTTCCACTTGCACCTCAGATCAGCATCCTTTGCCACTGTCCGACCAATGCAGTGAATGGCAGCACTCATGCCTCCCTCGCTGCCGCCCTGTCCTCACTCTAAAGCTACTCTTGTGCCTTCCTGCTTTCAGATGGTGAATCGCCAGGTGAGGAGGCAGGCCCTCAAGCTGCCACTGTCAGCGCTTCTGAATTAGAGGAGGAGGAAGAGGAAGCCGGCCCATCAGTGCCACCCTCAGCCGCGCCAGCCCATGGCGATGAAGGGGACACGTCTTCCCTGGAGGGGAGCCGGGGGGAAGGATCGGAGGAGAGTGAAGCTCCGGGGCCCAGCGGCCTGCAGCAATGCGGGAGGGGTGGGGAAGCTCGGCGGACTTCTCCCCAGAGGGTGAGTGCGGCCTCCAGTCCTGCGACGGTGAGCGCAGAGGAGGCGCGGCTCCTGGAGGAAATGGCCGTCCAGGCTGAGCGCAGGCACAATGAGCTCATGGCTGCAGTGGCAAGGATGCCTGACTCCATTGAGTCTTTGTCAAGGAGTGTGCAGCAATTTGGAGCAGCACAGGCCAGGAGTCTGGATCAATTCAGTGCAGCACAGGCTAGGAGTCTACAGGACTTCGCGGCAGCACAGGCGGCTTCGAGCCAAGTGCTCAGTCGTGCCGCCAATTCACTGGCTGTTGTCATGCGGACACAGACCAGGGCCACACGGGCACTAACTGCTGCCACCCTCGCTGGATCAGCCAGGCATCGCCAGGGCACCCGCCGCGCAGCAGCAGCCCAGCAGCCTGTTCTTCAGCTGTTTGCTGCGCATGCTGCAGTGCTGGCCCGTGCGAGTGCCAATGTCTCAGGCGACCAGCGAGCACCTGCGATCTGCCAGGTTGGCACCATTCCTGCAGCCAACACTGCCACTCCGCCATTGCAGCTGCCACGAGCCGCTGGACAGACTGCTGCCGCCCAGGCAGAGTTGGAGCAGTCAGCAGCCGGCCCCTCCAAGGCCAGAGCTGGTGCAGGCCGACCCCCAAGGGCATCTACCGTCTCACCATCTGACCCTCAGCAGCCTTCCCCCAGCCTTGCTGCAGCCACTGGGCTCCCATTGAGGAGGAGCTGCAGGGCGGGCAGGGGCCTGGCAAGGATGCGAAAGGCATCGCCCTCGCAGGGCAAAAAGTAGAAGCTCTGCACAAATGCCTGGCGCTTTTTGTAAGGCCGAGATTGGTGTAGTTGTGTTTTTGTAAGGCCGAGACTGGTGTCTTTCTTTCTTTTTGTAAGGCCGAGACTGGTAGTTTTGTGTTTTTGGGGGGGCTTCTCCACATGAGGTTGTAATGTGGGAAGGGCAGGGGTTTGCAATAAATTATTGTTCTTAAATTGCACTGTGCATGGTTTTTTTGTCAAGTCCTGGTTGCCCTGCTCGGCTGAGGGCTTGTGGAGCGGCTACATTCATCTGCTGACATTGGCACAAGCCATTCCATGAGAGGGGGCCTAGAAGCGACGTTCAATAAGCCGGCGACGGGCGGCCCTTGCACTTTCTGCCTCCCTCCTGTGCTGGTGCTCCTCCTCCTCCTCCTCCTCAGGTGGTCCTCCAACCTCTGGTGGCAGTGGCTGAGTCCTGCGGATAGCCAGGTTGTGCAGCATGCAGCAAACGACCACGAAATGGGAGACTCGCTCCGGCGAATATTGTAGGGCTCCACCGGAACGATCCAGACAACGGAACCGTTGCTTCAGGACGCCGATTGTTTGTTCGATGATGTTCCTGGTCACTTGATGGCTTTCGTTGTATCCCTCTTCAGCAGGGGTGCTGGGCGCACGGAGCGGGGTCATCAGCCAGGTACACAAAGGATAGCCTTTGTCCCCGATAAGCCATCCTCGTGGGTGAGGCTGGGCCTGGAACATGTCTGCCACAGAAGTCTGTCGCAGGATGAAGGCATCGTGGCTGCTGCCTGGAAAGCGGGCATTGACAGCTAGGATGAGCTGCCTGTGGTCACACACCAGCTGGACGTTGAGCGAATGGTAGCCCTTCCGGTTGCGGTAATCCTCGGCATTCTCCAGAGGTGCCCGCAAAGCCACATGCGTGCAGTCAATGGCGCCCTGCACCATGGGGAAGCCCGTGAATGCTGCAAAGCCCATTGCACGCTGTTGCTGCTTGGCAAGGGCCATGGAGAAGGAGATGAACTGACGTCTCCTTTTGAAAAGGGCATTGGTCACCTGGCGGATGCAGCAATGCACGGCGAACTGGGAGATGTTGGAAATGTCCCCAGTGGTGGATTGGAAGGAGCCGGTGGCATAGAAGTTGAGAGCCACCGTCACCTTCACTGCCACCGACAGAGACGTCCTGCTCCTCAGCTGTGGCTGCAGACCACCGCCAAGCAGGTGGCAGATCTCTGTGACCACCTCCCTTCGGAATCGCAGCCTCCGAACACACTGCTCGTCAGACATGTTGAGATAGGAGAAATGCTGGCGGTATACCCTGGGTGGGTAAGGCCTCCTTTCCCAACGCCTGTTGCCCCCTCTCCATCTAGCCAGGGCTGCCACTCTCTCACGGCGTCTGTGAGCCCTTTGGATGCAATGGAGAAAGCCAGCGTTTGCACCCATTGCAGCCCCCATAATATGTTAGCAAACAATGATATGTCAATGAAGGCAAAGACAAGTGGAAAGCTGTGGCCTGAAGCCACAAGTACCTGTCCGAGTGTTGAGCCAAAGCAGAAAGCTCTCTACCTTGGTCTCTCTGCAAAGATCCGTCTCTCAAGAAGGAGTGCTGCGAAATGGCAGCCTTTTATAGTGCAGGAGGAGTGCCCTTTAATTTGCGCCCCCCGCGCCCCGTATCGACTGAGCACCGTTCCACTCTACCAGTCGCTAGGGGCGCCGGGCGCACAATGCGGCGTCATGACTGAATTTCCGGTTGGGGGTGCAGAAAGGGCGTTGCACGAGGAAATGACGTCATGATCTGCGCGCGCATATGAGCGCGCGCAAAGACTTTGCGCTGCCGCTAAATCTCTAGTGAAGTTGGGGAGAGGCGCAGTTCGCGCTGCGCCCGGCCGCTAGCCACCTAGCGCCCGACATCTACTCCTCCTAAGGCGCTACCGGCTGGCGCAACCAACTGAATTTCTAGGCCACAGTGTTACAAACAGTAATAGAGAACATTCACCATGGATGGCCAAAAGGTTCCTGTCCAAAGTACTTTCACATCAGGTCAGAATTAAGTGTCGCAAGTGGACTAGTACTAAAACAGGACAGAATAGTAATTCCACAGGCTTTAGGTCAAGACATGCTCAAAAGGATTCATGAGGGACATCTCGGAATTGCAAAATGCAAAAGGAGAGCAAGAGACACTGTTTATTGGCCTGGCATAAATAAGGACATTGATAACATGATAGGCGAATGTGAGACATGTCAGAAACACCAAAACAAACAAGCAAAGGAACCAATGATACTAGCTGACATACCAACAGCACCATGGCAAAAGGTTGGTATGGACCTCTTTCATTTGAATGGTAAAGAATATCTATTAGTGATTGACTACTATTCTAACTATCCTGAGATGGCGCTGCTCTCAAGCACCACAGCAAGCAGTGTCATAATGCATGTGAAATCCATTTTCGCCAGACATGGAATTCCCAGGATTGCCATTAGCGACAATGGTCCGTGCTTCAACTGTAAGGAGTGGCAACAGTTTGCAGCACAGTATGCCTTTCAGCACATCATATCCAGTCCTTTGTATGCTCAGTCGAATGGTAAGGCAGAAAAAGGTGTTCAAGTTCTCAAACAGCTACTGAAGAAAGTGACAGAAAGCAAGTCTGATCCTTATCTCACCCTGCTGAGCTACCGAGCCTCACCTTTAGACTCTGGTTCTTCACCTGCTGAACTCCTAATGGGTCGCAAGTTGCGCACCACGCTACCCTGCTGTGCAAAATAAAAGCAGAGTAAGGAACTAAGACAGAGACTTCAACTGTTAAAGCTGAAACAAATCAAACTATGACAAGTCATCCAAAACTCTGAAATCATTGACAAGGGATGATGTTGTCAGGAGTGATGATCCAGATGCATGGAGCAGGAAAGCTACAGTTCTTGAGGAAGTAGGACCTAGGTCATACACTGTTAGAACTGAGGAAGGATAGATTCTCAGGAGGAACCGCCGTTCGCTCCTAAAAACACAAGAGACTATCCAAGAGCAAATCGATGACAATGCCGCAACTGAATCTTGTCACTCACCACCAGAACAATCTAACACAAACACACATACAGGCTCTCATGAAAACACATCAGACTTACCCATGCTGAGAAGATCCACACGTGAAGTAAAAAAGCCTGATAGACTTAATCTTTGAATACAAAGAAAACTATATTGAAAATGTATTGACTGTGTGAAGATGTTTATGTCGTTATGATTGATTGATATTGATTGATACTGATTTTGTTTAACCTCAAAGAAAGGGGGGATGTAATGATCAGTAACATGTCATTCTAGAATGGTACACTAGGTGGAGCTGTACATATATAAGAGTGGGCTACCCACGATGCACTAGGTTACCCACAAGGCAGTAGTCAAGATGGATGCCTGCACATGAAGTCCACATGGCTGAATAAAGTGACTAGCTCAAGCTAGCTGTTCATAATAATAATGTCTATTTATTTATGAACATAACAACCCCGAGCCTACTTCTCCAAAACCACTGCTCCCCCAGCACCGAGCTTACTTCCTCAAACCTACTGCTCTTCATCAGCACCGAGTCAACTTCCCTAAACCCACTGCTTTTCCCCAGCACCGAGCCTACATCAGCAAACTGACAGCTTCTCCCCAGTACCGAGCCTACTTCCCCAAACCCACTGCTCTGCCCCAGCCCCGAGCCTACTTCTGCAAACCCACTGCTCCCCCCAACACCGAGCCTACTTCCCCAAACCAACTGCTCGTCGCCAGCCCCGAGCCTACTTTCCCAAACCAACTGCTCGTCGCCAGCCCCGAGCCTACTTCTGCAAACCCACTGCACCCCCAGCCCCAAGCCTACTTCCCCAAACCCACTGCTCCCCCCAACACCGAGCCTACTTCCCCAAACCAACTGCTCGTCGCCAGCCCCGAGCCTACTTTCCCAAACCCAATGATCTTCCCCACCACCGAGCCTACTTCCCTAAACCCACTGCTCTTCCCAGCACCGAGCGTAGTTCCCTAAACCCACTGTTCTTCCCCAGCCCCAAGCCTACTTCCCCAAACGCAATGCTCTTCCCCAGCCCCAAGCCTACTTCCCCAAACCCACAGCTGCAGCACAGCCCTGAGCCTTCTTTCCCAAACCCACTGCTCTTCCCCAGCACCGCGCCTGTAAAGTCTGTGGGTTGTGCAGTTAATAAATACACAGACTTCAGAAATAACAACAAACAGGTCTTTACTATTCGAAGGTCCGGGCGAATCTGCCCCAGTTATCCTGTCACAACACTTATATACTGGTGTGGTCACTGTCGGTATTACAGTATACAGAAGCCAAACAAGTAGTGCCACACTTAAAGTAGTTCCCTTAAAGGTGAATGGTTACATACAATAATTTCCTTAAGGGTAGACGGGTACATACACTACAATCCTCCCTTTTTAGCTTTCAACATACTGAGTCCATAGTGGACATACATTATCACACATATATATATACAGATTTATTTAAGACAGTTCATAGATTCAGTCTTTCGGGAGGTTTCCGGATTCTGTCCGGGTAACGCCGCAGTGGTGTCGTCATTCCAAGCGGGCTAGTAGGTGTTTCTGGTAAAGTTGAATCGGCTCGAAGCACAGTGTCAGGTTCCTCTGACTCCAGAACTACCAGATCGGACGTAGGTGTTCTGGGTAACTCAGTCTCAACCTTATCCGGGTAAGGTGGTGAAGTCGGGGGCCCATTTGTGGCGGACCCTATGATCTGGTCAACATGGCGCCTTATTATATTGTCTCCAATGTCCACAGTGTACATCAACGGGCCTAGCCTTTTTCCAATCATTCCAGGCTGCCATTTCTCAGTACGATAGTCCCGGGCCAAAACTCGTTGACCGGTCTGGAAGGATCTAGTGGCCCTTTCGTTCATGCCCTGGAATTGCCGATTCTCTACGTCCCTTCTGACGTTTGGTTTGAGTAAATCCAGCCGACATCGTAGACGTCTATTACAAAACATCATCGCGGGAGTTTGATTCGTGACCGCATGGGTTGCATTTCGGTATGCCAACAAAAAACTATCCACCTTATGCTGTAAACTTATGTCTTCATTACTCATGGCCTTTACGGCCTTCTTGAAGGTCTGGACAAACCTTTCAGCCAATCCATTGGAGGCGGGATGGTATGGGGCTGACGTGTAATGTTTAACCCCATTGCTCTTTAAGAATTTCTTAAATTCCTCAGATACAAATTGCGGTCCATTGTCAGAACAGATCTGTTCTGGCAGGCCATTCCGAGCAAACATAGTCCTTAACACCGTGATGGTTTTTTCCGTCGTGGTGGTGGTCATCTTAATTACTTCTGGCCACTTGGAGTGGGCATCTACCGCTATTAGGAACATCGAGTCCATAAATGGACCAGCAAAGTCGATGTGTACTCTTTGCCAGGGAGATGAGGGCCACTCCCATGGGTGCAGAGGAGCCTGTGGTGGCGCATTCTGAACCCTCTGACATCCTAGGCAGTTCTTCGTGATCTCCTCTATGTCTCTATCAATGCCTGGCCACCACACAAACGCTCTTGCTAGATTTTTCATCTTTACTCCCCCCAGATGTCCTTCGTGCAGCTCCTTTAGCACCTTCTTTTGGAGTTTGGGTGGAATCACCACTCTAGATCCACACATCAGGGTCCCTCGACACACTGACAGTTGTTCTTTCCTCTGTGCAAATGCTTGCAGTGTTGGTTCGCTCTGTGCTGGCCATCCCTCCACCGTTACATCATAGACTCGTGAAAGAGTCGGGTCATTCCTTGTCTCATTCTCAATCATTGAGTTTGTTATCGGTAGACACTCCACTATGGATGAGTGGAACAACTCTACTGGGTCCACTATACTCGCTTCTTCTACCATCGGCAATGGCAAGCGTGACAACCCATCAGCATTTCCATGCTGTTTAGACCTTTTGTACTCAATTTCGTATTGGTGTGCCCCAAGTAACACGGACCACCTTTGTAACCTTTGTGCTGTCATGGTGGAAACGGCCTTATTTGGGTTGAATATGGACACCAACGGCTGGTGGTCTGTCAGCAATGTGAACTTTTTACATTGTAGGTAATGGTTGAATTTCTTCACGCCCCACACAAGACTGAGGGCCTCCCTATCTATTTGTGCGTAATTTCGCTCCGCGGGTGTCAATGATCGGGACGCGAAAGCCACTGGCCTTTCCGAGCCATTTGGTAGCCTATGCGAGAGTACTGCCCCAATTCCGTACGGGGAAGCATCGCAAGCTAGACGAAGGGGTAATGCTGGGTTGAAATGAGCCAACACTTCTTCAGAGGTAATCAACTCCTTGCTTCTGCGAAAAGCCTTTTTGCATTCCTCACTCCACTTCCATGGTGTTTCTTTCCGCAACAGGTCATTCAGCGGATGCAGTACCGTGGATAAATTTGGCAGAAACTTGTGATAGTAATTAATCAACCCCAAGAATGATCTTAACTGTGATACGTTTCCTGGGGCGGGGGCCTTCACAACCGCTTCTATCTTTTCGGGTGACTTATGTAGTCCCTCTCGGTCAATGTCATGACCGCAGTATGAGATCCGTTTTTGGAAGAACTCACACTTCTTGCGATTAACCCGAAGGCCATACTCCTTCAACCTGGTGAGTACCAGTTTCAAATTCGTGAGGTGTTCTTCCTCATCTTTTCCCGTGATTAAAATGTCATCTAAGTAGCACTGCATGCTTGGAATTCCTTGTAACACCTGTTCCATGGCCCTCTGCCAAATTGCTGGCGCTGAAGCTACCCCAAAGACCAGTCTATTGTAGCGATACAAGCCTCTGTGAGTGTTGATGGTAAGGTACTGGCGTGACTCTTCCTCGACCTCCATCTGTAGATATGCTTGAGCCAGATCTATTTTCGTGAAATGTTTCCCTCCAGCCAACGAAGCAAAGATATCTTCAATCCGCGGAAGCGGGTATTGTACCGTGTGAAGCACCGGATTCACAGTAATCTTGAAATCTCCGCAGATACGGACCTTCCCCGGTCCCCCAGGCTTATTACTCGGTGAGGACTTCATGGCGGGAACAATGGGCGTGGCCCACTCACTCCAGTCCACTTTTGACAGAACCCCTGATCGTTCAAGTTCTTCCAGTTCTGCCTCCACCGCTGGTCGTATTGCGTAAGGAACTGATCTGGCCTTAAAAAACTTTGGGCTTGCATTTTCTGCAATCTTAACCTTTGCTTTAATACCTCGCAGCGTTCCCAGTCCTTGCTGGAATACCTCCTTAGCTTCGTCCAATATTCTGGACAACAGTTCAGGTTTGACATCCTCTTTTTCGGAATCCACCGTCATGGTGTTTAGGGACTGCCAGTCCAATTTTATTTTTCGGATCCACTCCCGTCCCAGGAGTGGTGGTCCTCCCTCAGGCAATACATACAGGTCCAACCGGTGATGATCTTTATCCTTGTATCTCACCTTGACTTCTATCATTCTGATGGGGAATACTTTGTGCCCCGTGTATGTCTGTAGTACTAGTTCCGTATCCCGTAGTGGAATATGCTTGAAAAATTTCTTATAGTCATGTTTATTCATGACCGTCAACGCCGATCCGGTGTCCACTTCCATTTTTACTTGGACCTTTGCAATCTGTAACGTTATCCAGATAGTTTGTCGGTCAGCTTCATTGCTCACGTTGTGGATTCTCAGACTGTCCAGTCCTTTGCATTTGGAGTGTGAGTCCGACTTCTGTTCCTTCAGACTCTTCCTAGTCGCCTCTTGTATCTTTCTGTACCATTTTTGTGAGGACTCGTTATTGTTGTACGTTGTTCCTGACCGGCACACTTTAGCTATGTGCCCGATCTTGCCACATTTCCGGCATTCTTGGTTTTTACCCCAGCAACGCTTCTGGTCGTGTGTTGTCTTCCCACAACGATAGCATTTCGTAGTCCTCGAGGTGATGTGGTCCACCCCTAGTGCCACCGCCTTCCGCTGCATTACCGCCGTTCCTTTTCCTGCGGCTTCGTATGATGCGGCTATAAGGACAGCCCTGTCAAGTGTGAGGTTGTTCTCTTCCAGTAGTCGCTTTTGCGTCCCTTCTTTGGACAATCCACATACGAACTTGTCTCGCAGTGCCTCTGTCAGATTCCCTCCGAACTGGCAGTGTTTCGCTAGCCTCCGCAGTTCGACCAAGTATTCCGCGTTGCTTTCGTCTTTCTTCTGCGTTCTCGCATAGAATCTGAATCATTCAGCCAGCTTCAATGGTGTGGGGTTCAAGTGATCCTTCAGCACCGCTACTATATCCTCGAAAGTCTGATCCGCCGGTTTAGCTGGAGAGAGAAGATGTTTCAACAACCCGAATGTTTTCGCACCCATCATGTTAAGTAAGGTTACAGCTTTTTCCTCCTTAGCTATTTTGTTAGCCTTACAATGTATCTCAATACATTCCACGTACGTGGGCCAGTCTTCTATTTCGGAGTTAAAATCGTTGCTGTCCCCATGCTTAGGCATCTTCCTTTCTTTGGGTACAACACAAATATTTCTTTAAATTCTTATGTATTTTTTTTTTCTAAGATGGCGGCTTTTCCCGCGAATTTGGCGGTCTCCCGCTCTTCCTTTCTCTCCCCGCCCACTTCAGTGGCGGTTTCCCGCTTCTGTCGGCTCCTCCGCCTAATGGCGGCTTCCCGCGTTTCTTCCTGGTGGAAGGGGTACGCTTTCCCCGCAGCGGACAGGTTCAGCCGCTGGGCTGGCTCTCGCACAGCTCCCCCTACTCGGCTCTGTCTTCTCCTCCCGGCCGCACGGCTCTACCGGCGCTGGGTACACCCCGTTAACGGAGGACAGTTCAGCCGCTGGACTGGCTCTCGCGCAGTCTCTCACCCCGCTTTCGGCTGTGTCTCTCTCCCACTCCCGTACGTTCGGTTTTGCCGGCTCTGAGTACCCCGTTGGTGGAGAACAGCTCAGCCGCTGGACTGGCTCCTCGCAGTCTCTCTCTCCGCACCCGGCTCTCCCCCGCACGGTTCCCGTTCGCCTCCCCAGCCCTCTCGCAGACCGGTGTTTCCCTCCCCGGCTGCGGCTGGGTTTCTCTTCCCGCGCCTACTCGCAGGCTCAGCGCTTCGTGGCTGCGGTCGCTGCCCGGATTTTTCCCGCCGATCGCGGTCCGGCTGTCACCCGACGCCGTTGGACCCGACTTTTGACCGGCTCAGCTCCCCCTCGACCGAGGCCGAGTGCTCTGCCCTTATCCTCCGGATATTCTCTACACCTTCCCCTACTCACAGCCTCTTCGGCCGCCTTGTTCCCTGCTGATCGGCTCACTCTGTACCGTGGTAGAAGGGTAGTCAGTGCCTGTTGTAGATGGAAGCTTTTGTTGCTAAAGTCTTCCACCTTTCTCCTGCTGCAGCCTCGTGTTTTCTTCCAGCAGCACGACGAGGGCGGTTGCCTCTCTTCGACGCTCTTCTTGCTTTGGTAATCTTGCCGCAGGGTACGATCGGACTCGTCGCCACTGTAAAGTCTGTGGGTTGTGCAGTTAATAAATACACAGACTTCAGAAATAACAACAAACAGGTCTTTACTATTCGAAGGTCCGGGCGAATCTGCCCCAGTTATCCTGTCACAACACTTATATACTGGTGTGGTCACTGTCGGTATTACAGTATACAGAAGCCAAACAAGTAGTGCCACACTTAAAGTAGTTCCCTTAAAGGTGAACGGTTACATACAATAATTTCCTTAAGGGTAGACGGGTACATACACTACAGCGCCTACTTCCCTAAACCCACTGACCTTCCCAGTGCCGAGCATACTTCCCTAAACCCACTGCTCTTCCCCAGCCCCACGCCTACTTCCCCAAATGCACTGCTCTTCCCCAGCACCGCGCCTACTTCCGCAAAACATTTGCTCTTCCCCAGCACTGAGCCTAGTTCCCCAAACCCATTGCACTTCCCCAGCACTGAGCTACGTCCCCAAACCCACTGCTCATCCCCAGCACCGAGCCTACTTCCGCAAACACATTGCTCCCCGAAAGCCCCAATCCTACTTTCCTAAACCCACTGCTCTTCCCCAGCACCAAGCCAACTTCCCCAAACCCACTGCTCTTCCCCAGCCCCGAGCCTACTCCCCCAAACCCACTGCTATTCCCCAGCACCGAGCCTGCTTCCCCAAACCCACTGCTCCCCCACAGCCCCGTGCCTACTTCTCAAAACCCACTGCTCTTCCCCAGCACCCAGCCTAATTCCCCACACCCACTGCTCCCCCCAACACCGAGCCTACATCCCCAAACCAACTGCTCGTCCACATCCCGAGCCAACTTCCCCAAACCCACTGTTGCCCCACAGCCCCGAGCCTACTTTCCCAAACCCACTGCTCTTCCCCAGCACCGAGCCTTCTTCCCTAAACCCACTGCTCTTCCAAGCACCGAGCCTACCTCCCCAAACCCACTGCCCTTCCCCAGCACCGAGCCTACTTCCCCAAACCCATTGCACTTCCCCAGCACCAAACCTACTTCCCCAAACCCACTGCTCTTCCCCAGCCCCGAGCCTACCTCCCCAAACCCACTGCTCTTCCCCAGCACCGAGCCTACTTCCCCAAACCCGCTGCTCTTCCCCAGCCCCGAGCCTACCTCCCCAAACACACTGCTTTCTCCAGCTCCGAGCCTATGTCCCCAAACCTACTGCTCTTTTCCAGCACCGAGCCAACTTCCCATAACCCACTGCTGTTTCCCAGCCACGAGCCTACTTCCCCAAACCGACTGCTCTTCCTCAGCCCTGTAGGGTTTGAAAATCCACAACCACGTTTTATTGGAGCCCTCTAAGGGCAAAGTGACCAAAATTGGATTGCCCTATACAGTTTAAAACCAACATTTTCGGCCAATGCAGTGGTCCCGAAAAGTAGGCTGGGATATCTGAATACAGGGGACTGTGGCTCAGAAGCGAGCCATAGATGTCGGCCAATCGAAACAAAGTGCATTCTCAAAGGCCAATCAGGGGACTGAGTCAGGCCTGAAGCAAGGATATGTGACTCACCCCTAATCGAGCTATGAGTACAGGCCATCATCACCTTAATCAACTCAGACTAGGGACAATAGTTTTGGGATCAGTACAGTTAAGAGGTGGCCCAAAATAATCAAGTCCCAGGACTGACACAATGGGACAGCAGACTTGGAGGAGCCGCTGTGCACTCAAAACAGTACCCCTGCCCTCACACTTGTAAACACCAATTTAATTGGGCACGAAGAGGCCGAAATGGAATTGGGTATAAAATACAGAACCAAGAGATTATTAGAAGACCAGAAGAAAGAGCAGGAGAGCGAGTTAAGAAGCTGAGGGAGAGATGAGCTGGGGCGAACTACCATCTAAAGAACTCCAACCACGCTGATGAGAAGATCCACCATCAGGCCCCAGACTCAATCGGCATACTGAAAGTTTACTCCGCTACCAGACGGCGCAACATCACCGCAAGAAACCGCACCGTATACCAACTCCCGTCCCGGGGACATCAACAAGAAGACACCAATGACCGAAGTGGCTGTGGAAGACGGCATTCACTCCCGCTATTTCGGGAGCCTTTTCCATCAAGCACAAACCAACCAACAAGAGCAACAACCCAACAACCGCACTCAAAGTAGGCTGTGAGTATAATCCAAGGGCCTGCAACTGTCAGTCTAGTCTAGGTAGGAAAGTGGGTTGGTGGGATTGGACTTGGTAAAGTTAAAACAGTGTAAAACATTTTTGTTTTGTCCATTCTCTCCCATATTTTATTTATAGTTATAGAGTGTGTGTGTTTATTACGTTTGTGGTAGAACCAAATAAATTTGGTTGCCACCTGTTTTTTCCAAGGACTACTTGTCTCCGAGTGTCTATTTAAAGTGCATCGTTCTCTATCCAAATTCTGGAGTTAAAACCAGATAGGGGCATTAGGGCGCTTCGAACCCGCCAAACAAGGGAACAGCAGGCTAGGGAAAAAGAGAGAGGACTATAGGAGCCCTTGGGCTCAGGAGTACCCCGCAGATTAGGTATAAACTGTGTGGGTCGTCACCGTATTCTAGTCCTCCTCTATAAGCTATTGTTCTCTGTCTCCTTAGCGGGTGTTTAGTGACAGCCGACCTGCAGGCTAACATAAGCTGCAAGGGTATAAACGAGACAGAGGCCCAATACATTAACAAGCACTAAAGACCCCTGTAATTGGGCAGAGCAAAACCCCCTACACAATGGTGACCGCGGCAGGACTCCAGTGGGAGAATGAATGCACAACCTCGGAAACAGTGGTTTTTGGTAAATCTAAGATGGAGAAGAGAATCTCCGCCTACGCTACTTCCAAGGTAAACTTCACAAAAGAGTGGGTACAGAACCTAAGCAGGGCACCACGTCCCATGGACGTGGCGGCCCAGTGGACGGCAGGATCAAAGCATAATAGGAAGATAGAAAAGGCAATCTGGCTCATATGCCTGACAAGGCAGGTCCGGGCATCGGACTGCGAGATAGCCAGGCTTAGCGAGTAGCTGCGAGAGGCGCTGCTCACCTCAGAAGCTAGGGAAGCCACAGGTCAGAGGATCATGTTAGAGCTGTTTGAGGAAAGGGAAATAAGGGCCAAAGAGGAGGAAGCCTCCCGCAGCCAGCAACAGTACCTGCAGGGGCAGGTGACCCAGGCTAAGGAGCGCAAGGTTAAGAAGTTGAACGTGACTTATGCACAGAAAATCGAAGAGCTGGAAGGCCAGCTGAAAGATTTGCAGGCGGCATATAGAGTTAACTGCAAGGAGGGTTTTGAGAAAACAGATCACGGGCCTTGCAGAGAACGGGTCCAGTCGCTGCTCCAATCTCTTGCCCAGGCGAAGGGCACGATCTGTTTGTTAGAGCCAAAGAGGGCTGACAACAGATCGGAGTATTGGGGAATAGTAGAGGACCCGGCTGCGAAGGACAGCCAACTGCTTCCCGAAGCACCGGTAGGTCCAGTTGAGCCACGGGAGGATACAAGGGTGCAGACCAGGGAGCCCACAGGGTGGGGGACCGGACAGGGAGGTCTGGCCCAGCCCAAGGGGTATGGGTCACCCACAGAAGGAGTTGGGTCTGTAGGATCGGAATCCGAGGCAAAGGAAGAGGAGGTAGAGGAAATAGGGACCCCAGCTACGGAGTCTGCGGCGGGACCTATGTGTCCAGTGGTCCAGAAAAAGTACGAGCCTCCACATGGGGCACAGGCCCGTGGGCCACTGGACAGTGAGTTTGTAGTCCCGCACGCAGCTCCAGCTCTGAAGGCCATGATTGCACATATCCCCACGCTCACCAGAGTGGGGGGAGATCCATCTGTACATTTCTCTAACATCGCACAGGCGGTAGAAATGAACAATTGTGACGACCAAGAAGCAGTAAAGATGCTGCTATTCTCAATAGAGGGGAGGGTGTACCAGGCCCTTCCAACAGCCTGTAGAACGGGGCAGGTTACCCCAGAGCAGTTACAACAGGCCCTCTTAGAAGCCCTGGGGTGTAACGATGGGAACCCCCTTGACAGGCTCAACAAGGCCAGCCAGTTACCTGGGGAAGCCCCGCAGGTATACGTGGACAGGCTGTGGACGGTGTACCGTGCAGCCTGTGGCAATATCCTGGATAGAAGGGCTCTTACAGCGGACCAGCGTGAAGCATGGTTCCGGATGATTATCGCAACCAGTCTGCCCTGTATTAAGACCCGGGCAGATCTCTGGTTCAACCCCAGAGACCCTAACCTCACCGAAGAGGCGGTGGCGGAAAGGGTGTCGGTTACCCAGCGTAACGGGGAAACCCCAGATGAAAAGCTGGATAAACCCACAAAGGGGCGAGTGCACGAAGTGCACTCAAACCCTAATCCAAAGAGGGAATGGTATCAGGAGGGCAAGCACCCGTCCGTTAAGAGGGGAGTGTGTTACGGGTGTGGGAAGCCCGGCCACTACCGAAGTAGTTGTAGGAGCAATCCACCCCAGGCGCAGGAAGGAAGGAACCCTCCCGCGACTGCCCAGTCCGGAGGAAAGAAAGGACAGGCAAACGAAGTTTTTGAAAACGCAGTGGTAGCACTCCGACAGCTGATAGCAGGGACGGGACGCATAGATGTAGCCGTAGGAAAGGAAATCCCCACGGCGCTACAACCACAGGAACAATGACTAGAGCCCACGCAGCCTGCTTACTTGTGCCCACTAGATTATGACTCATGGGGTAGACCGTGGGTGATGATGGAGGTAGAGGGAGCATGGGGTACCTACCTGTTGGACACAGGTGCCTCCAGCACCATTGTCTGTGCGGAGGATCCGGGGGCTTCACCTCTATCCAGCGGGGTGCCCTATGAACTAGTGGGATTCATGGGGAATGAGAAGACAGGGTACTTCTCACTCCCACTTACGCTTCAGTTAGGCGCACTTACTGCGAAGTGGAAGTGTGTCCTGATGAAGTGGGAGCAGGCTGACAAGGGGATACTGGGGGCTGACTTTGTAATCGCCCACCAGATCCTGGTGGACTTGCGGAACCATTGTCTGTGGGGAACCGTAGACCCGGGGACCAAGAAGGGAGTTATGATGATTGACAAGGTGCAGGATAAGGGGACTCTCTGTACAGTGAAGCCAAAGGGGGGCTACGACCTGGAGGTTCTGGCCAGTGGCACCCCAGCCGAGTACAGGGCCTATGTGCGAGCCAATCTCGCAGCATTTGCCACCCACAAGCACGACTGTGGGAGAGTCACAGGGGTGGAGGTCAGAATAGATGGCGATCCCATGTCTAGGCCCCAAAGACAATACAACTTCCCGAGAGAAGCGGAAGCCGATTTAGAGGTGGCGCTGGGTTCGCTAGTCGAGCAGGATGTTCTGAGGCCCATAGCCACCCACGTAAACTCTCCCCTTTGGCCGGTCAGGAAACCGGACAACTCGTGGAGAGCCACGGTGGACTATCGGGTGCTCAATAAGAACATCCCGGCTTGCGCTCCCACAGTGGTGGCGGTTGCAGACCTGATCCGAGAGATCCCTGCTTCTGCCACCACATTTACGGTGCTAGACATTTCAAACGGCTTCTGGTCGATCCCTGTGAGGAGAGAAGACCAATACAAGTTTGCTTTCACGTTCAAGGAGCAACAGTATACTTGGACCTGCCTCCCACAGGGATTCCACAATAGCCCTAGCATCTTCCACCAGTGCATGGCCAATTGTCTAAAGGGTTTCAGCCAGCCAGGACAGCTAGTGCAGTAAGTGGACGACCTGCTGCTCTTCACAGAGAGCAGGGAACAACACGACCCACTGCTGGCTGAGCTGTTGGCTGTGCTGAAAGACGGCGGGTTTAAAATAAACCCCAAGAAGGCCCAGATAGGTTTGAGGGAAGTCAAGTTCCTGGGTTTAACCTTAAGGGCAGGAGAAAGGGGCATTGATGAGGCCCGAAGGCGGACAGTGCAGGAACTCCCGGTACCGACCAACGTGTCTGGAGATCGATCCTTTCTGGGGATCACGGGCTATTGCAGGGACTTCATCGAGGATTATGCAGCCACGGCAGCCCCCCTACTCAGACTCCTCCACAAGGGGGTTGAGTGGCAATGGGACGACGGCTGTCAGGCTGCATTGCTTCGATTGAAGCAAGATTTGCAAAAAGCACCTGCACTGGGGGCAATTGATGGGGGTGAGGATTTCTTTTTGGAGGTGGCAGCCAGCGGGGACAGCCTGAGTGCCGTGCTTTTACAGGAAAGGCACGGACGGCTGAGACCGGTGGTGTACTCCTCTAGGGTCCTCACAGATGTGGAGAAGGGGTACTCGAACTGTGAGAGACATCTGTTGGCTACTCACTGGGCAGTGAAGAGGTCACAGGTCTTCACAGGAGTATCCCCTATCACACTCCTCACCCATCATACCCCGACCCAGATGCTGCTTGATGGGAGGATAAAAGATGGGACGGTCAGCAGAACGAGCACCAGACACAGGGGGACAGTTGAAGGAGGTCCATTGGATGTACAGATGAAAGACTTTCATGAACAGCATGCATTCTTATTATCTGAAGACGTTCCCATCAACTTATTAGGAAGAGATTTGTTGTGTAAAATGAAAGCAGTGATATCATGTATGGAAAAAGGACTGAAGGTATATGTTCCAACTGACAGATGTGGGATGTACCCATTGCAGGTCCACAATTCTCCTATTTTGTATTGTTGGACTAATCATGATGACAACCTCAGTAAACAATTACTGATGGCTGTGGGAGCATTGCAGTATGCCACAAGATCAGTATCAGAATACCAGAAGCAGTTTAATTTGGGACATTGGCATGATAAATTGCACTGTATAGCCTATTATGACAAAACGGGAGAAGATCTAGAAGTGGCAATTAATTACAAGCCCTTTCTGCATCAGAAATATTCACTTAAAATCCGAAGAATTTTAATTGGGCAAGAAGGAATAGCGTCACCAATCTTGTTGACCCAAACAGCATGGGAATTATTCAGGGTAAAAGACTCTAAGCCACACTGTACACTAGCAGTGGCGTATGAATTCAAATCTTCTGATCTAGGACAGATGGTCCTACGCCTATCAAAAGCTGCAGTTCAACAGGAGTGGAGACTAAGTCAGGGTTGGTTCAAGACCTAAGAGCAGTTAACGAGTCTGTTCTCCCTGCTTACCCGGTGGTCCCAAACCCAGCCACCATTCTGACCAGTAT
This sequence comes from Somniosus microcephalus, assembly GCF_052327205.1. Taxonomy (NCBI): domain Eukaryota; kingdom Metazoa; phylum Chordata; class Chondrichthyes; order Squaliformes; family Somniosidae; genus Somniosus; species Somniosus microcephalus. The sequence continues at coordinate 95,798,597 of NC_140994.1, read as the reverse complement.
ACCTCCTAATTCAAGGTATTATACAGTCATTGATCTCTGCTCAGCCTTCTTCAGCATTCCTATTCACCAAGATTCCCAGTTCCTGTTTGCCTTCACGTTCAAAGGAACCCAATACACATGGACCAGGCTGCCACAAGGCTATACAGAAAGCTCAACTCTCTTTTCGCAGTGCCTCAAACATGATTTACAGAACATTGTCTTAACCGATGGGTTAACCCTCATACAGTAAGTAGACGACCTGCTAATTGCATCACCTACCCAAGAGGCATTGTGAATCAGTGACTCAGCTTATCACTAAGCCTCGTATAGACATTGTAGAAACTCCTCTGGACAATAGCGATTTTATATTTTATGTGGATGGATCAGCCCTCAGAGACGAAAAGGGCTCGCAAAAAAAGTGCATATGCCATTTCCGATGATCATTCAATTATCCAAGTATGCTGACTACCATCTTTCTTTTCAGCACAACAAGCAGAACTGTTTGCCGTTACAAGAGCATGTATTTTAGCTACAGGAAAATCAGTGAATATTTATATTGACTCTCGGTATGCATTTGGAGTCACTCATAATTATGGTCAAATTTGGAAACTTAGAGGATTCCTGACTTCATCAGGATCTACAGTTAAAAATGCTGAACAAATTGATAACCTTTTAAAGTGTCCTAAAAAAAAAAATATTGCTGTTATTAAATGCAAAGCAGATACAGGCAATCAAGACCAGGCTTCTTTGGGCAATGATAAGGCGGATCGAGCAGCTAAGGCTGCTGCTCTTTCTGATACAGGGTCACAAGTGTCTGCATATGTTCTTAGAAATCAAGATCCAGACAATCCCCCACCCACAATTGATGACGTTTTGGCCTATCAATTACAGGCCAGTCCGGACGAAGTGTTAGCTTGGGTGAATGATTCTTGTTTTAAAACACCTGAAGGAGTATGGGTCTACCATGACGGCTGCATGGTGGCTTCCAAGTCAATACTCCCATGGATTGCCTGATGTGTCCACATGTTCACATGCAGGCAAAGGGGGGATGGCAGACTATATCACACAAACTTGGTATTCACCAGGCAGTGACAATTACAAAACAAATTAGTGAACAATGCATTACCTGCCAAACAATGAATCCAGGTAAAACGGAAAAGGTACAGGCTGCCTCCCACCCAAATCCAACAGGACCCTTTGTACATTTACAGATGGATTTTATTGAATTACCGGTATGTTTAGGATTTAAGTATGTATTAGTTATTGTAGATGTGTTTTCACGATGGATTGAAGCCTTTCCATGTAAAAAAAAAATGATGCAGTTACTGTTGCAAAATGTTTGTTAAAAGAAATTGTACCACGATTTGGTATACCTGCACAACTTTCAAGTGACAATGGACTTCTACTGCAGCTATCATCCACAGTCAGCGGGACTGGTAGAAAAATATAATGGTATGCTGAAGAATAAACTTTCTAAACTTTGCAATGAAACTGGACTTAAATGGGTCGAACTATTACCCCTAGCATTGATGATAATGCGAGCAGCAACTAACAGGACAACCGGACTATCGCCACATGAGATTGTTATGGGACGACCCCTAAGACGGCCATTTTCAGCGCCACTTACGGTTAAGCAAATGGACATCCATAAAATGGATGAGAACATGTTAAATTATTGTATTGCATTAACGAGATGTATTTCCAGCTTTCACCAGCAGGTTAAAGAGGCGCAAACAAAACCAGCGGAAGGAAGGTGCCATAACTTGGAACCAGGAGATAACGTATACGTAAAGGTCTTCAAAAGAAAGAACGGACTACAACCACGCTTTGAAGGGCCATACCAAGTACTCCTGACAATGAACACAGCTGTTAAAATCAAGGAAAGACCGACCTGGATACACGCATCCCATTGCAAGAAAGCACCAGACGGGGACATTTATAAAAAAAAGACTTGAGACGATGAAATTATTGTTTACGCTGTATGTGCTCATTGAGATGGTATACGTAAACTGTCAGAGATATATTGAAGAACCCCGAAAGAAACGAGAATTACATGTTAACACTTTTCTGTATATGGCTTACGAGCATGCTAAGGATAGTGGTAGATCTAGTTGCTGGGTCTGTGCCCATATACCCATTCACACCACAGGAGGAATCCCACTAAGATCTATTCCCTTTAATATTTCTGAAACAGCAGGATGGATCATAAGGCGAAATAGTTCAGGCAACACAGACAGAACCATGGATATGATTCAGTGGAGATCAGCAGGTTATAATCTGACCACCTTCCAGGGATGGTATCAACCCAATTATAACCATATACTCGAGCGCCCCCTTCCTCTCCTTAATTAACACCTCAGGAGTTGGCAGACCGCAAGGGTCGTTATGCCTTAAAAAGGAGGTCAAGGTAGGGAGGAAGGTTGGACAGAGAATAGGAGAGAGTTCTTGCAATCAAACAGTCACGTGGCAACCACCTATTCCTGGTCTGACCAAGCAGGGAACGTTTTTACTAGAATGGACCAAGGTGTTTAATCAAACCAGTAAGTTGCTATGGGCTGGCGATGCTTTCCGCTTATGAAGGGAGATCAGGACAATCCCTTTCGTGAAGAGATGATACGGTTGGACAAAATACAATTTTAACAATTAGGATAGACAAGAGAGGAGAGACGATCTTAGATAAGGTCAGCCATCAATACAGGTATTATCCCGGGGATGGTCAAAACGGAAATGAAGTCGGTATCCTTAGGCCAAAATTTAAATTTGGCACGAGGACCGACAAAAGGGACTGAAAGAATTAATGTGGGCTATATTGTCCTAGGTAGGACAAAATGGGGGAATGTAGAAGTGCATCAGCATAGAAATATATATCCACACATATTAGTATAAAGTAAGCACACATACACTCTTAAATAAAAATGGAGTCTGGAACTTACAGCAGATCAAAATGACTTCGCACAGTATAGCATAAAGGGAAACAAGCAAGACCATATTAGGAAGTGGTTTAAGGAAGAGGATGTGACTCCTTTGTAGCTTGCAGGCTAGACAGTTCCATAAACAAGATAAGCTTAGCAGAACAAAAAGCATGATAACCGAAGGACATGTACTGTAAACATTCGTATGAATATCCAGAGCCAAAGTGAGAGACAAACCGTCTCCATTGTATAAAATTAATTAACTTTATCTAAAGGTATTCCTGCATCATGACTTTTGATTATCTATTGACTAACCTTATCTTAAGACACCGAGGCTCTGCTGACCCTTTAGTCATCTTCTTGTTGACCTTAAACATTCCTTACTCATCTCCTTCTTAATGTTATTAATTGTGTCTCAATACCAAACCATGTGATAAAAGGTTTTGATCTTTGTGTATAAAAAGAGGTGTTTTTGTCCATGTATTCGGAGAAGTCACGATAGCCATTGCCTACGTGAAGCTCCCCTTGCTAGCAAGTAGTTAAATAAAGTCTGCCTTTGACGATCACTTTGTTTCACACAGTCTTATTGAACAGTCAAAACTTCGACATACCCCGACCCAGATGCTGCTTGATGGGAGGATAAAAGATGGGATGGTCAGCAGTGCAAGGATCACTCACTGGACCCTCCTCCTCTCCCAGATGGCGATCAGGGTCAGAGGCCTCTGTGAGCCAAAGCTCGCAGCCAACCTTACTTATGCAGGGGAACCGCACAGATGCTCAGTAGAGGGGGTGTGGGACATCGACCGGATTTCGGGCAGGGATACATCCCACAGGCCGCGAGATCTACGTCGATGGGTCAAGTTCAGTGTCCGCGGGTACAAGACTCACGGGCTGCGGAGTTTGGGACCCCAAGGCAGGCATAGCCTTGGCACTTAAACTCCCCAGCACCCTGAGTGCCCAACAGGCTGAACTCTCGGCGGTGATGTACGTGGTCACTCACCCCGAGTAATTCCCCACCCCGTACACGATTTGCTCGGACAGTATGTTCACATGCAATTCGTGTACGGAGTATCTGGCGATTTGGTCCCGCAGTGGGTACACCTCCGTGGATGGGAGACCCCTGGCCACCAAGCCCCTGCTAGTGAGGATAGTGGCAGCCCTAGAGAGTAGTAGGGACGTCTACATCCATAAAGTAAAAGCCCACTCTAAGACCGAGCCACGGGCAGAGGGTAACCAGCGAGCCGACTTGCTGGCCAGAGAGGGAGCACAGACCGGTCGCTTCTGGGACCTGTACGAGAAAGGCAGTGTAGTAGCTGTCAGAGGCCAGCCGAGGACACCAGGGAGCGCAGGGGTAGGATTGGCCCCGGACCTGAGAATGGTCCAGGCGCAGGATCCCGTCCTCAAGGCGGCCATAACAACCATCCTCGGTGGAGGAAAAGCAGAGGGCCCGTATGATACTGTGGACGTAGCTGTGAAGGAAGGGATGCTGTTTAAGGGGGACAAGTGGGTGGTCCCAGTGCAACACCAGCGGGAGTTCCTACAACTGGCCCATGAGGGCCCAGGAGGACATCCCGGGCCAGAGTCCACCTGGCAGAAGGTGGAACAGGCAGCGTGGTGGCCAGATCTCCGGACCGACGTCCGCGACTTCTGTGCAGCCTGCCTGGTGTGTGCAGCAAACAACCCAGACCCCCAGAAAAGAAAGGCATCCATGGGGCACATAAGGCGGGTAGAGGGACCATGGCAGTCGATCCAGGTCGACTACATAGGACCCCTACCGATCGCCCAGGGAGGATACAAGTACTGCCTGATGTTGGTAGACGTATTCTCCAAGTGGGTGGAGGCCTTCCCTTGCCGAACAGCCACCGCAATAGGGACGGCCAGGATCCTGGTCAGGGAGGTGTTTTCAAGGTGGGGACTGCCACAGTTTGTGGAGTCCGACCAGGGGAGGCATTTCACTGGCCAGGTGATGCAGGCCACCCTAAAGGTAATAGGAATTAGGGCAAAATGGCATGTTGCCCACAACCCCCAGTCCTCAGGTCTAGTGGAACGCCTGAACCGCACCATTAAAGAAAGACTCCGCAAGGAGACTGGGGACTCACCGAACAAATGGGTAGAGGTCTTGCCTCTGGTCCTCATGGGAATTTGGGCCAGTCAGTCGAAGAGCACAGGGTACTCGCCCCATGAGCTGATGACTGGACGACCTATGAGGACCCCGGTACACGTGTTGGTGCCCGGCCTCACCGAAGGTCAGCTTCGGGAAACAGACCGGGACCGCTTTGCTGGGAATCTGCTGGAACGACTGCAGCAGATTCACTGGCAAGCGGCCACCAATATGGGGAAACAGCACCGCAGCAACAAACTGCTGCTGGAACCCCGCAAGCAGCAGGACTGGGAAGTCAGCGACCAGGTCATGGTCCACAGTTTCGCCAGAGTGGGGGTGTTTGAACCACTGTACATGGGTCCTTATAGTATCGTCGATAAGGCCAGCCCAATGGTTTATGCGGTCCAATTACCCCGCCGGGTGAAGTGGTACCACATTAACCAATGTAAGCGGTTTGACCCCACTAGGGCAGGAAGCAAGAAGGTCCCCAAACCCAGAGAACCCCCAGAAGTGACAGGGGACGCCCCGGTGGAGGTGGCAGCTTTGACAGAGGTTGATGTCGGCCCGAAGGCTGTGCCGCCCGGGATGGTCCTCTGCCACTGCGGAGACATCACACCACTTGACAGACAGGCAGGAAGGATAGGACAGGAAGTTCAAAGTCAAGGTCACAGGGAGGCTGGAGCTCAGTGTGAAACCAACGCGCAGCCGAAGGAAGCCCTACGGCACGCAGCAGAGAAGGGAATTGTGTTAAGCATAGTAACCGGAAAAGCAAAGGAAGGGGAGGATCAGTGGGAGGACGAAGGGATACTGCCCATGATGTGGGACTTTGTACCGCCGGTGAGGCGTAGTTCCCGGGCGGTCCGACCCAGGGTGACTTGGTCCCCCGTGTATCCTTCCCCGAATACAAGGGTTCAAAAGCAGAGGAAGCGCCGGAAGGGTAAACTCTGTACTGTGAGGGGTAAGTCCCTGTCACAATCCCCAGAACGAGCACCAGACACAGGGGGACAGTTGAAGGAGGTCCTCCAGCAGCCCTACGAAAGGGGGTATCTCGATCCCCTGGGCAAGGTTGACAGGATGACCAGGAAAGGGGAGGCAGTTATAGAAACTGACCTGGCCACCCGGAGACGGGTGGCGTTGTACATAGCACTGTTTTTTTTTGAAAGATAGTTGGGGTGATTTCACAGTGTTTTGGTTAAGCAAGGAAACAAAACTTGGTGCTACTCCAGTTGAGCCTGAAGAAGTCTCAGGCAAGACTGTGTTTTTCAATTTGTGTTCCAGAAGATGCTCCAGACCATTGTGATGATACTCACCTACCTGGGGACCTGCGCCGGACGCCGAGGGGACAGCGAGGAGTCCCTGGTGTATGGGTTTTCCGGCGGCAGGGCACCAACCGTAACCACGTGAGAAGGGATCATGGAGGCAGAAGACCAGGCCACCTACTTCCACGAGGGAAGATGGCCTGGGTGGTTGGGCTCGAATTCCACCCGGTATTCGAGCCACAAGAGCTTTACTTATGGAGAGGCCTCCATCCCCTGTCCGAACATCGAGGTGGCCACTTCCCGGGTTAGGGTGACAGAGGGGAAAAGGGTGTGTTTGACGTGTAAGGGGGACGTACCTTTAGGACGCTGGTGGTGGCTCAGGAAATTGAGCACGGACATCGAGGACAGGAGCTCAGACTGGGAATGTCTGAGCAACGATACCTACCGGACCATCACGGGGTCACCGGGGGAAGTCACAGTGTGTTGGGAAAAATGGTGGGCCTACGACGAAGGGATGTACGTGTGCCTATGGGGATCAGCCCAAGTATGCCCAGCAGGGCTGTCCATCGCCTTTGTCAGGTGGTGGCAGGACACAGGGTACGGGTTGGAGTGGGATAGAGGTGGGGAAGCTTGCGTCACCCCTCGCATCCGAGTGCCCATCAATGCCACTGAGCTCCTGGCTCAGGTGAGGAAACCCCTACCAACGCCCAAACCCACTGACGCCCACGGATGTCCAACCACCACTAGGGGACCTGGGAATGGGTTGGTATTAGTACCGACGGGTAAGATGGTGTACCAGGGAGTGCACTATGCAGTTGCATCTGTGGTCCTTAATCTAACAGAAGTTCGCCTACCTGCGTTCTGCCCCCGGAAAACCGAGTTGCTGTATCAGGCTCTGCTGAGGGAGATGTTCCGAAGCTTCTATGAGCTGGACTTCGGGGACATCAGTGTGGCAGACCTGTACACAAAAGAAGACACGACCGAGAGGGGCAGACAGCGCAGGGGGGTTTTGAACGATGTTTTCACTGGGTTTAATACTGGGGCCTCAGTTATGAACAGCCTGGATGATGTGCAGCTGGCCCTACAGATTAATGGGCTAAAGTCTCAGCCGCGCAGCATCCTAGGGAAGGAGAATGATGTTTTGGGCTCCACGCTTCACGAGGGGGTGGCTATGACAGTGCACCTGAAGGAGATTGTCGCCCAGCTAGAGGCTCATGCTCGGACAATAAACACCTTGATTAAGGAGGACTGGCTGGCCTCCGATCAGGCGGCACAGAATGAGGTGTGTGTGCTCTATGGTGCCTGGTTGCTGGGAGAGGGCCGCAGTAACTTGGAAGACCTTAGGCAAGGTCGGGTCCCCTCCTGGATCAGCAACCAGCACCTGGAGGCACTGCGCCCCTATAGCCACACCCTCAGCCCATGCCAGCTCCGAGTGGCGTCAGAGGCCTATCCGGTCCCGGTTGACTGTGGGAAATCCAACCACACTATTATGGGTGTGGTTGTGTGAACGCCAGTGATGGGGTCATCCGCCAAACCAGCACCCCTGTATCATGTGGAGAATGTCGGGTTCATTCGTGGGGGGGTACACATCCGTTTCACAACGGTCCCACCCTATGTCATTGTGTGGGAGCACACAGTGACGGGTACTGACCTGTCTGGTTGCCGTAGCCGGGGAGCACAGGTGATACTGTGTCCCCAGCACTTGAACGCCTTCAGGAGGTCACAATGCGGGTTTAGCATTGCTGGGGCAGAACCTATAAATTGCACGATGGAGGTAATGGCACCTGGCCATGTACCTCCACAGATAGCATATGTGGGTGGTGGGACATATTGTGTCGCCACGACTGCCCGCCGGTATAGGCGCGGCCCGAGTGAGTGGTGTGATATACCGGACAGCAGCTTTTGCTTTAAACCTAGGGCAGAAGTTCAAGTGGCCCAGGAAAGGATCATTCCAATCCCGGAACCCTCCACAATTCACCTCACGGTACAGCACAATGTAAATGACTTGCAGAACTATGTTGCACCCTTGAACAGAAAAACAAAGACATAGCTCTTGGGATCGCAGACATACAGTCACCCGTGTGGTGGGAATGGGGAACGAGGGTAGATATCCCTGTCGGGCTTCGCATGGCCTCCCACATGCTGGTAATTGTACAACTGGTCATTGTAGTGTATCTCATTATAAACACCTGCAAAGCCAGAAGAGCCCTCAAAGCACACCGGTATCTGAAATTATTCAACAAGCAGCAACAGAAGGACAGCCCAGTATAACCATGAGAAGAATGCCCTTTTGTTTCCAGGTATTCTTTCCTCGTCGGAAACAAAGGACCATTCTGATGCACTGTATCGCAGCACTACTCGCACCCGGAAGCTGGCTAATACCATACGCTACGTAAGCTGTCAAAACTTATATACGGCAAAGTTGTACGAACTTACACCATCACGGATGGATAGGGTGAAAGCTGTACAACTTTGCAGGAAAGGACGCAAGGAACACACGCGGCATGGGGTATTTGTTATGCTCTATGTAATGGAAGAATGTAGTACCTTGTTTTGATGTATACCTGAAAGGGGATATGATTATTGTACCCTTTCTCTTTAAGGAAAATGATATTGTTTTGTACACACTAACTTTGTAAGGGCTATTAGTTAGAGTAAACAACGGGGATGACTGACACTTGGTAGGCCTTTGGATTTTCTTACATGTCAATTGACACATCCCAGCAATATCTGGTTGTGTCAAGATGGGGGACTGTAGGGTTTGAAAACCCACAACCACGTTTTATTGGAGCCCTCTAAGGGCAAGGTGACCAAAATTGGATTGCCCTATACAGTTTAAAACCAACATTTTCGGCCAATGCAGTGGTCCCAGAAAGTAGGCTGGGATATCTGAATACAGGGGACTGTGGCTCAGAAGCGAGCCATAGATGTCGGCCAATTGAAACAAAGTGCATTCTCAAAGGCTAATCAGGGGACTGAGTCGGGCCTGAAGCAAGGATATGTGACTCACCCCTAATCGAGCTATGAGTACAGGCCATCATCACCTTAATCAACTCAGACTAGGGACAATAGTTTTGGGATCAGTACAGTTAAGAGGTGGCCCAAAATAATCAAGTCCCAGGACTGACACAATGGGACAGCAGATTTGGAGGAGCCGCTGTGCACTCAAAACAATACCCCTGCCCTCACACTTGTAAACACCAATTTAATTGGGCGCGAAGAGGCCGAAATGGAATTGGGTATAAAATACAGAATCAAGAGATTATTAGAAGACCAGAAGAAAGAGCAGGAGAGCGAGTTAAGAAGCTGAGGGAGAGATGAGCTGGGGCGAACTACCATCTAAAGAACTCCAACCACGCTGATGAGAAGATCTACCATCAGGCCCCAGACTCAATCGGCATACTGAAAGTTTACTCCGCTACCAGACGGCGCAACATCACCGCAAGAAACCGCACCGTATACCGACTCCCGTCCCGGGGATATCAACAAGAAGACACCAACGACCGAAATGGCTGTGGAAGACGGCATTCACTCCCGCTATTTCGGGAGCCTTTTCCATCAAGCACAAACCAACCAACAAGAGCAACAACCCAACAACCGCACTCAAAGTAGACTGTGAGTATAATCCAAGGGCCTGCAACTGTCAGTCTAGTCTAGGTAGGAAAGTGGGTTGGTGGGATTGGACTTGGTAAAGTTAAAACAGTGTAAAACATTTTCGTTATGTCCGTTCTCTCCCATATTATATTTATAGTTATAGAGTGTGTGTGTTTATTACGTCTGTGGTAGAACCAAATAAAATTGGTTGTCACCTGTTTTTTCCAAGGACTACTTGTCTCCGAGTGTCTATTTAAAGTGCATCGTTCTCCATCCAAATTCTGGAGTTAGAACCAGATAGGGGCATTAGGGCGCTTTGAACCCGCCAAACAAGGGAACAGCAGGCTAGGGAAAAAGAGAAAGGACTATAGGAGCCCTTGGGCTCAGGAGTACCCCGCAGATTAGGTATAAACTGTGTGGGTCGTCACCGTATTCTAGTCCTCCTCTATAAGCTGTTGTTCTCTATCTCCTTAGAGGGTGTTTAGTGACACCCGACCTGCAGGCTAACATAAGCTGCAAGGGTATAAAGGAGACAGAGGCCCAATACATTAACAGGCACTAATGACCCCTGTAATTGGGCAGAGCAAAACCCCATACAGCCCCAAGCATACTTCCCCAAATCCACTGCTCACCCAGCCCCGAGCCTATGTCCCCAAACCCACTGCTATTCCCCAGCCCCGAGCCTACTTCCCTAAACCCACTGCTATTCCCCAGCCCCGAGCCTACTTCCCCAAACCTACTGCTCTTCACCAGCACTGAGTCAACTTCCCTAAACCCACTGCTTTTCCCTAGCACCGAGCCTACCTCCGCAAACCGACAGCTCTTCCCCAGTACCGAGCCTACTTCCCCAAACCCACTGCTCTGCCCCAGCCCGAGCCTACATCCACAAACCCACTGCACCCCAGCCCCAAGCCTACTTCCCCAAACTCAGTGCTCCCCCGAACACCGAGCCTACATCCCCAAACCAACTGCTCGTCGCCAGCCCCGAGCCTACTTTCCCAAACCCACTGCTCTTCCCCAGCACCGAGCCTACTTCCCTAAACCCACTGCTCTTCCCAGCGCCGAGCATACTTCCCTAAGCCCAGTGCTCTTTTCCAGCCCCAAGCCTACTTCCACAAACGCACTGCTCTTCCCCAGCCCCGAGCCTACTTCCCCAAACTCACTGCTGCAGCACAGCCCCGAGCCTACATTCCCAAACCCACTGCTCTTCCCCAGCACCGAGCCTACTTTCCCAAACCCACTGCTCTTCCCCAGCACCGAGCCTACTTCCCTAAACCCACTGCTCTTCCCAGCGCCGAGCATACTTCCCTAAACCCACTGCTCTTCCCCAGCCCCAAGCCTACTTCCCCAAATGCACTGCTCTTCCCCAGCACCAAGCCTACTTCCCCAAACCATTTGCTCTTCCCCAGCACTGAGCTTACTTCCCCAAACCAATTGCACTTCCCCAGCACCGAGCCTACGTCCCCAAACCCAATGCTCTTCCCGAGGACCGAGCCTACTTCCCCAAACACATTGCTCCCCCACAGCCCCAAGCCTACTTTCCTAAAGCCACTGCTCTTCCCCAGCTGCGAGCCAACTTCCTTAAACCCAATGCTCTTCCCAGCACCGAGCATACATCCCTAAACCCACTGCTCTTCCCAGCACCGAGCATACATCCCTAAACCCACTGCTCTTCCGCAGCCCCAAGTCTACTTCTCCAAAGCCACTGCTCTTGCCCAGCACTGATCCTACTTCCCCAAAACCACTGCTCGTCGCCAGCCCCGAGCCTACTTCCCTAAACACACTGCTCTTCCCCAGCCCCAAGCCTACTTCCCCAAATGCACTGCTCTTCCCCAGCACCGAGCCTACTTCCCCAAATCCACTGCTCTTCCCCAGCACTGAGCCTACTTCCCCAAACCCATTGCACTTCCCCAACACCGAGCCTACTTCCCCAAACACACCGCTCTTCCCCCGTCCTGCCCCGAGCCTACTTCCCCAAACTCATTGCTCCCCCACAACTCCGAGCCTACTTCCCCAAACCCACTGCTCTTTCCAGCCCCGAGATGACTTCCCCAAACCCACTGCTTTTCCCCAGCACCGAGCCTTTTCCCCCAAACACATTGCTCCCCCACAGCCCCGAGCCTACATTCCCAAACCCACTGCTCTTCCCAGCGCCGAGCATACATCCCTAAACACAGTGCTCTTCCCCAGCCCCAATCCTACTTCCCCAAACGCACTGCTCTTCCCCAGCCCCAATCCTACTTCCCCAAACCCACTGCTCTTCCCAAGCACCGAGCCTACTTCCACAAAACAAATGATCTTCCCCAGCCCTGAGCCTACTTCCCCAAACCCACTGATCTTCCCCAGTCCCACACCTACTTTGCCATCCCCACTGATCTTCCCCAGCACCGAGCCTACTGCCCCAAACCCACTGCTCTTCCCCAACCCTGAACCTACTTCCCCAACCCTACTGATCCTCCTCAGCCCCAAGCATACTTTCCCAAACCCACTGCTCCTCCCGAGCACCAAGCCTACTTCCCCAAACCCACTGCTCTCCCCCAGCTCCGAGCCTACTTCCCCAAACCCACTGCTCCTCCCGAGCACCGAGCCTACTTCTCCAAACCCACTGCTCTTCCCCAGCCCCGAGCCTACTTCCCCAAACCCACTGCTATTCCCCAGCACCGAGCCTGCTTCCCAAACACAATGCTCCCCCACAGCCCCGTGCCTACTTCCCAAAACCCACTGCTCTTCCCCAGCACCCAGCCTAATTCCCCAAACACACTGCTCCCCCCAACACCGAGCCTACATTCCCAAACCAACTGCTCGTCCACATCTCGAGCCAACTTCCCCAAACTCACTGCTGCCCCACAGCCCCGAGCCTACTTTCCCAAAACCACTGCTCTTCCCCAGCACCGAGCCTTCTTCCCTAAACCCACTGCTCTTCCAAGCTCCGAGCATGCTTCCCTAAACCCATTGCACTTCCCCAGCACCGAGCCTACTTCCCCAAACCCACTGCTCTTCCCCAGCCCCGAGACTACCTCCCCAAACCCACTGCTCTTCCCCAGCACCGAGCCTACTTCCCCAAACACACTGCTCTTCCCCAGCACTGAGCCTCCTTCCCCAAACCTGTAATGATATCAGCAAATAGTGATGATATTTGTCTGTGTTTGATTACTTATGCCTTACAGCAGAGGTCATGTGAGAGACAAGCAGTCCAGAGGAGTTTTACTTTCAGTTTCATTCTAGATGCATCACAGCATAGTGTGTTCTGTAAAAAGCTTGAACAAGACTTTAGATTAAACAACATTCTCTTTCAGAAATGAGTCTTTATTGAACCCAAAAAGAAATCAAAACATGATGTCAGAAGCGGCTGAAAGAGAAAAAATCTGAAGTTAGCAACTTGATGGGACAGTGAAAGCAGTTGTGGCAAGTAAGCAAAATCAGCTCTCCACATATTAGCAAGCCAGAAGAGAACATCGTTGCTTACCATTAGAGAATAGCTAACGAAGTGAAAAAATGGAAGGTTTACTCCCACCGGCGACGCTTCAATTGACAGGTAATGTGGCTGAAAATTGGAGAAGGTTCAAACAACGTTTAGAGTTGTATTTAGCGGCAATCGGAGCTGACGAGAAAAGTGATAAACAAAAATCGTCCATGTTCTTACATGTCGTGGGTGATGCAGCGCTGGAGGTATATAATAATTTCATATTTGCTGTTGATGGAGACAAGATGAAGCTAGATAAAATAATGGAACAGTTTGAGGCCTACTGCATACCTAAACGCAACGTGACCTTTGAGAGGCACAAATTTTTCACATGTGTACAGAAAATCGGCGAGACTATTGATCAGTATGTGACTGAACTGAGAAACCGGAGCAAATTGTGTGAATTTGGGGGACTCACAGACTCGCTGATAAAAGACAGACTGGTGTGTGGTATTCCAGATAATGGTCTAAGGGAAAGGCTGCTAAGAGAGCAAGATCTAGACCTGGGAAAAGCCATAGCATTGTGTAGGGCTACAGAGACTGTGAAGTTGCAGGCAAAGGAGCTGTTCAGTGACAGTAGCTGCAACGTGGATGCAGTGAGAAAGAACGGATACAAACCGTTTAACAAAGAGAGCGCCAATGTGAAAAAAGAGACCTGGCCAGCAAACAAAAATGAAAGAGACAATCGGAAGTCATGTAGTCGATGCGGTACACAGCATCCACCAAGAAAGTGTCCAGCATATGGTAAAACATGCAATAGATGCAACAAAAACAACCATTATGCCCGTTGCTGTAAGAACCAAGCGCAACAAAGCAAGGTCCATACAGTAGATGAAAGCGAGATCGAGGAATTCAATGTAGATGTTGTGTCTGAAAACAAAAAAGAAAGAGACTGGATGTTGACACTAAAAGTGAATGACATACACATTCCATTTAAATTGGATAGTGGAGCACAAGTTAATGTGATATCAGAGACCGATTTTAAGAGAATTAGACCCAGACCAAAGTTACATGGAATACAAGTGAAAGTGACCGGATACTCAGGTACTGATATACCAGTGAAAGGAAAATGCATTGTCAAAGTAACACACAAGGACAGAGAGCACACGCTAGCATTAATCGTGGTGCCAAAGGATGTGCAAGCCATACTAGGGTTAAAAGCCTGTGAGAGACTGAACCTGGTAAAGAGAGTCCTCATTGTGGAAAGCAAAGGAGAGACAGTCTATGATGAACTCATGAAAGAGTACAAAGACCTATTTAAGGGTCTAGGCTGCATTCCAGGAGAACACACGATCAGAGTAGATAAAAGTATGACACCGGTCATACATCCATGCAGAAAAGTTCCGTTTGCTCTTCAAAAGCAACTGAAGGCAGAGTTGGACAGGATGGAAAGCCTGAACGTGATTCAGAAGATAGATGAGCCAACTGAGTGGGTGAGTTCCCTCGTCGTAGTGGACAAAAAGAATGGAAAGCTCAGAATTTGCCTGGATCCAAGAGATCTAAACAGAGCAATAAAGAGAGAGCACTTCAAGCTTCCTACATGTGAGGAAATCATGGCACAGTTTGCAAATGCAAAATATTTCAGCAAGTTAGATGCGTCCTCAGGATTTTGGCAGATGAAGCTGGACGAAGCAAGTTCAAGACTGTGCACGTTCAACACTCCATTTGGCAGATACAGATTCCTAAGGTTACCATTTGGCATTGCCTCAGCTCCTGAAGTGTATCACAAGACTATCCATATGATCTATGAGCACCTGGAGGGAGTTGATACATCAATGGATGACATCATAGTATGGGGAACCACGAGAACTGAGCATGACGAGAGACTGAAAAAAGTGCTGGAAGCAACAAGGAAAACAAACCTGAAGCTGAATAGAGAGAAATGCCAGCTCGGGGTGACAGAACTGACATTCGTGGGAGATATCCTTAGCAGTGAGGGCATCAGACCAGATCCCAGAAAGGTGTCCGCCATTGGGAATATGCCAAGGCCACAATGCAAAAAGGACGTGCAGAGGTTTAATGGAATGATCAACTACATGGGTAAATTCATATCCAACCTCTCAGAAAAAATAGCGCCACTGAGAAGACTAACTGAAAAGAACATAGAATGGGAATGGAATCATGAGCATGAGAAGTCATGGAGCGATCTAAAGAAACTGCTCACAGAGGAACCAGTTCTGAGGTTTTATAACCCAGCGAGACCCATCAAGATATCACCAGATGCATCACAGAGTGGGCTCGGTGCCGTTCTTCTGCAACAATATGACTACTGGCAACCTATTGCATATGCATCATGCTCAATGACAGACGCGGAGACGTGATATGCTCAAATAGAAAAGGAGCTGCTCAGCATCACATACGCCTGTGAAAGATTTCACCAGTTTGTGGCAGGACAAGCAATCAGTGCAGAGACTGACCATAAGCCCTTGATTGCATTGTTCCAAAAGCCACTGAATAGCTGTCCGCTTAGAATACAAAGAATGATGATCAGGCTGCAACGCTATACACTGAATGTTGCGTACACACCGGGTAAGCTGATGTATACAGCAGACACGTTGTCGAGAGCTGTTGACCCAAGTGAGCCCGCAAACACCACAATGGATGAAAAAGTGAACGCCTACGTGGACATGATCACAAGTGCACTGCCCATAGCAGATGCAAAAATGGAGCTCATAAAGACTGAGACAAACAAAGATGAAACAATGAGACGACTGAGAAAAAGCATCTTGGATGGATGGCCCAACATGAAGCAAGACTGCTCACCTGATATAGCAGAGTACTGGAACTGCAGGGCGGAACTATCAGTGGTCGAAGACATCATCTACAAAGGAAGTAAAATAGTTATCCCAAAGAGTCTGAGAAGAGAGATGTTAAAAAAGATCCATGGAGGACATCTGGGAATCGAAAAGTGTAAGAAAAGAGCACGAGAGGTGATGTACTGGCCACGAATCAACCAAGATGTGACAAATGAGGTGTCAAACTGCACAATATGCCTGAAATATCGAGCAAGCAATCCGGTAGAACCACTAAAGCCACACCCAACACCAGACAGGCCTTACCAGAAGGTAGGCGCTGACCTATTCGTATGTCAAGGGAAGGACTATCTTGTCGTCACAGACTATTACTCCCTGTATCCAGAGGTTTGTAGACTGTACACCACCACTGCAGAAGCTGTGATAAGAAGTCTGAAAGCCATATTCTCCAGACATGGCGTGGCAAGCGAGGTCTTCACAGACAACGGACCCCAGTTTAACAATGCAAATTTCCGACACTTTGCCAAAGAGTCGGACTTTGTCCACACAACGTCAAGTCCTCACTATCCACAGTCCAATGGACTAGTGGAAAAATCGGTCCAGACAGTGAAAAGACTGATGTACAAGGCAAAAGACAGTGGAACTGACTTCTACCAAAGCATGCTTGTATACTGCACAACGCCGCTCGAGTGTGGTATGTCACCAGCCCAACTCCTGATGGGACGTCGGCTAAGGTCAAACCTACCCATCCCGGAGAACCTCCTGAAAACAAAAGAGGGGGAGAAAGTGAGGAAGTTCAAAGAGCAACAGAAAGAAAAGCAAAAGTACTACTATGACAGAGGAACACAAAACCTACCTGAACTCCACACTGGTGACCAAGTAAGGTTGAAAGACAAAACAAACACATGGACTCAGAAGGGAACTGTCCTGAGTGAAGTTCAACCAAGATCATACACCATTCAGACAGATGAGGGTGCTGTTCTGAGAAGAAATCGTCGAGATCTTCTCATGGGACCAGCCACAGCAGGTCAAGAGACTGATACTGGTGAACAACCTGATCACACAGCTGAGAACCAATCATCTGAGGCAACAACTCAGATTCAAGGACAATCAATCAGAAAATCCTCAAGACACATGAAGCCTCCTGAGAGACTCATTGAGCAAATTTAAGGACTATTGTTAAAGAAGGAAGTAATGTTATCTTATTCTTTCTTCAAGTTCTAGTGTATTGACATATTTCATGTGAACACACAAAGCAAGGGTAAAAAACCTTGATCATGATAATGATAATGTAAGTTCATTAAATGTTGTTAGTTAAAAGTAAAGTACTTTTGTTTTAAGAAAGGGAGATGTAATGATATCAGCAAATAGTGATGATATTTGTCTGTGTTTGATTACTTATGCCTTACAGCATATTTGTCTGTGTTTTTGATTACTTGTGCCTGACCAGCAGAGGTCATGTGAGAGACAAGCAGTCCAGAGGAGTTTTACTTTCAGTTTCATTCTAGATGCATCACAGCATAGTGTGTTCTGTAAAAAGCTGTAGAAAGTCTTGAACAAGACTTTAGATTAAACAACATTCTCTTTCAGAAATGAGTCTTTATTGAACCCAAAAAGCAATCAAAACAAAACCCATTGCACTTCCCCAGCACTGAGCCTACTTCCCCAAACCCACTGCTCTTCCCCAGCACTGAGCTTACTTCCCCAAATCCATTGCTCTTCCCTCGCGCCGAGCCTACTTCCCCAAATCCACTGCTCCTTCCCAGCACCGAGCCTACTTCCTCCACCCCTCTGCTCTTCCCCAGCCCCGAGCCTACTTCCCCAAACCCACTGCTCCTCCCCAGCACCGAGCCTACTTCCCCAAATCCACTGCTCCCCCACAGCCCCAAGCTTACCTCCCCGAACCCACAGCTCTACCCCAGCCCCGAGACTACTTCCCCAAAACAATTGCACTTCCCCAGCCCTGAGCCTACTTCCCGAAATGCACTGCTCTACCTTGGCACCGAGCCTATTTCCCCAAACCCACTGCTCTTCCCCAAACCCACTGTTCTTCACCAGCCCCAAGCCTACTTCCCAAAAATCCACTGCACTTCCCCAGCTACGAGCCTACTACCCCAAACCCACTGCTCTTCCCCAGCACGGAGCCTACTTCCCCAAACCAACTGCTCGTCCCCAGCCCCGAGCCAACTTCCCCAAACCCACAGCTGCCCCACAGCCCCGAGCCTACTTTCACAAACCCACTGCTCTTCCCCAGCACCGAGCCTACTTCCCCAAAACCCACTGCTCTTCCCAGCGCCGAGCATGCTTTCCTAAAACCACTGCTCTTCGCCAGCCCATAGCCTACATCGCCAAACCCACTACCTTCTCCAGCACCGAGCCTACATCCCCAAACCCACTTCTCTTCCCCAGCACCGAGCCTACTTCCCCAAACCCACTGCTTTCTCCAGCACCGAGCCTACTTCCCCAAACCCACTTCTCT
Source organism: Somniosus microcephalus (assembly GCF_052327205.1). Classification (NCBI taxonomy): domain Eukaryota; kingdom Metazoa; phylum Chordata; class Chondrichthyes; order Squaliformes; family Somniosidae; genus Somniosus; species Somniosus microcephalus. The sequence goes on along the minus strand of NC_140994.1, from coordinate 95,780,057 downwards.
TCCCCAGCACCGAGCATACCTCCCCAAACCCGCTTCTCTTCCCCAGCCCCGAGCCCACTTCCACAAACCCACTGCTCTTCCTCAGCACCGAGCCAACTTCCCCAAACCCACTGCTCTTCCCCAGCACCGAGCCTACTGCCCCACACCCAATGTTCTTCCCCAACCCTGAAACTACTCCCCCAAGCCTACTGCTCTTCCTCAGCCCCAAGCATAATTTCCCAAACCCACTGCTCCTCCCGAGCAACAAGCCTACTTCCACAAACCAACTGATCATCCCCAGCCCTGAGCCTACTTCTCCAAACCCGCTGATCTTCCCCAGTCCCAAACCTACTTTGCCATCCCCACTGATCTTCCCCAGCACCGAGCCTACTGCCCCAAACCCACTGCTCTTCCCCAGCCCTGAACATACTTCCCCAACTCTTCTGCTCTTCCTCAGCCCCAAGCATACTTCCCCAAACCCACTGCTCTTCCCCAGCCCCGAGCCTACTTCCCCAAACCCACTGCTCCTCCCGAGCACCGAGCCTACTTCCCCAAACCCACTGCTCTTCGCCAGCCCTGAGCCTACTTCCCCAAACCCACTGCTTTTCCCCAGCACACAGCCTAATTCCCCAAACCCACTGCTCCCCCCAACACCGAGCCTTCATCCCCAAATCAACTGCTCGTCCACATCCCGAGCCAACTTCCCCAAACAAACTGCTGCCCCACAGCCCTGAGCCTACTTTCCCAAACCCACTGCTCTTCCCCAGCACTGAGCCTACTTCCCCAAACCCACTGCTCTTCCCCAGCACTGAGCCTACTTCCCCAAACACACTGCTCTTCCCCAGCCCCAAGCCTACTTCCCCAAACCCACTGCTCCTCCTGAGCACCGAGCCTACTTCCCCAAACCCACTGCTCTTCCCCAGCACTGAGCCTACTTCCCCAAACCCACTGCTCTTCTCCAGCCCCGAGCCTACTTCCCCAAACCCACTGCTCTTCCCCAGCACTGAGCCTACTTCCCCAAACCCACTGCTGCCCCACAGACCCGAGCCTACTTTCCCAAACCCACTGCTCCTCCCCAGCACCGAGCCTTCTTCCCTAAACCCACTGCTCTTCCAAGCTCTGAGCATGCTTCCCTAAACCCATTGCACTTCCCCAGCAGCGAGCCTATTTCCCCAAACCCACTGCTCTTCCCCAGCCCCGAGCCAACTTCCCCAAACCCACTGCTGCCCCACAGACCCGAGCCTACTTTCCCAAACCCACTGCTCCTCCCCAGCACCGAGCCTTCTTCCCTAAACCCACTGCTCTTCCAAGCTCTGAGCATGCTTCCCTAAACCCATTGCACTTCCCCAGCACCGAGCCTATTTCCCCAAACCCACTGCTCTTCCCCAGCCCCGAGCCTACCTCCCCAAACCCCCTGCTCTTCCCCAGCACCGAGCCTACTTCCCCAAACCCACTGCTCTTCCCCAGCACTGAGCCTACTTCCCCAAACCCACTGCTCTTCCCCAGCACTGAGCCTACTTCCCCAAACCCACTGCTCTTCCCCAGCACTGAGCCTACTTCCCCAAACCCATTGCACGTCCCCAGCACCAAGCCTACTTCCCCAAACCCACTGCTCTTCCCCAGCCCCGAGCCTACCTCCCCAAACACACTGCTTTCTCCAGCTCCGAGCCAATGTCCCCAAACCTACTGCTCTTTTCCAGCCCCGAGCCTACTTTCCCAATCCCACTGCTCTTCCCCAGCACCGAGCCTACTTCCCTAAACCCACTGCTCTTACCAGCGCCGAGCATACTTCCCTAAACCCAGTGCTCTTTTCCAGCCCCAAGCCTACTTCCACAAACGCACTGCTCTTCCCCAGCCCCGAGCCTACTTCCCCAAACTCACTGCTGCAGCACAGCCCCGAGCCTACTTTCCCAAACCCAGTGCTATTCCCCAGCACCGAGCCTACTTCCCTAAACCCACTGCTCTTCCCAGCGCCGAGCATACTTCCCTAAACACAATGCTCTTCCCAGCGCCGAGCATACTTCCCTAAACACAATGCTCTTCCCCAGCCCCAAGCCTACTTCCCCAAATGCACTGCTCTTCCCCAGCATCAAGCCTACTTCCCCAAACCATTTGCTCTTCCCCAGCACTGAGCCTACTTCCCCAAACCCACTGCTCTTCCCCAGCCCCGAGCCTACCTCCCCAAACACACTGCTTTCTCCAGCTCCGAGCCAATGTCCCCAAACCTACTGCTCTTTTCCAGCCCCGAGCCTACTTTCCCAATCCCACTGCTCTTCCCCAGCACCGAGCCTACTTCCCTAAACCCACTGCTCTTACCAGCGCCGAGCATACTTCCCTAAACCCAGTGCTCTTTTCCAGCCCCAAGCCTACTTCCACAAACGCACTGCTCTTCCCCAGCCCCGAGCCTACTTCCCCAAACTCACTGCTGCAGCACAGCCCCGAGCCTACTTTCCCAAACCCAGTGCTATTCCCCAGCACCGAGCCTACTTCCCTAAACCCACTGCTCTTCCCAGCGCCGAGCATACTTCCCTAAACACAATGCTCTTCCCAGCGCCGAGCATACTTCCCTAAACACAATGCTCTTCCCCAGCCCCAAGCCTACTTCCCCAAATGCACTGCTCTTCCCCAGCATCAAGCCTACTTCCCCAAACCATTTGCTCTTCCCCAGCACTGAGCTTACTTCCCCAAACCCACTGCTCTTCCCGAGGACTGAGCCTACTTCCCAAACACATTGCTTCCCCACAAACCCAAGCCTACTTTCCTAAAGCCACTGCTCTTCCCCAGCACCGAGCCAACTTCCTTAAACCCACTGCTCTTCCCAGCACCGAGCATACATCCCTAAACCCACTGCTCTTCCGCAGCCCCAAGTCTACTTCTCCAAACCCACTGCTCTTCCCCAGCACTGATCCTACTTCCCCAAACCCACTGATCCTCCCCAGCACCGAGCCTACTTCCCCAAACCCACTGATCTTCCCCAGCCCCAAGCCTACTTTCCCAATCCCACTGCTCTTCCCCAGCACCGAGCCTACTTCCCTAAACCCACTGCTCTTACCAGCGCCGAGCATACTTCCCTAAACCCAGTGCTCTTTTCCAGCCCCAAGCCTACTTCCACAAACGCACTGCTCTTCCCCAGCCCAGAGCCTACTTCCCCAAACTCACTGCTGCAGCACAGCCCCGAGCCTACTTTCCCAAACCCAGTGCTATTCCCCAGCACCGAGCCTACTTTCCTAAACCCACTGATCTTCCCCAGCCCCGAGCCTACTTTGCCAACCCCACTGATCTTCCCCAGACCCGAGCCTACTTCCCCAAACACACCGCTCTTCCCCCGCCCAGCCCTGAGCTTACTTCTCCAAATCCATTGCTCTTCCCTCACCCCGAACCTACTTCCCCAAACCCACTGCTCCTCCCCAGCACTGAGCCTACTTCCTCCATCCCACTGCTCTTCCCCAGCCCCGAGCCTACTTCCCCAAACCCACTGCTCCTCCCCAGCACCGAGCCTACTTCCCCAAACCCACTGCTCCCCCACAGCCCCAAGCTTACCTTCCCGAACCCACTGCTGCCCCACAGCCCCGAGACCACTTCCCCAAACCCACTGCTCTTTCCCAGCACCGAAGCTACTTCCCCAAAAACCACTGCTCTTCACAGCGCCGAGCATGCTTCCCTAAAACCACTGCTCTTCGCCAGCCCATAGCCTACATCCCCAAACCCACTGCTTTCTCCAGCACCGAGCGTACCTCTGCAAACCCACTTCTCATCCCCAGCACCGAGCCTACGTCCCCAAACCCACTGCTTTCTCCAGCACCGAGCCTACGTCCCCAAACCCACTGCTCTTCCCCAGCCCCGAGCCTACTTCCACAAACCCACTGCTCTTCCCCAGCACCGAGCCTACTTCCCTAAACCCACTGCTCTTCCCCAGCCCCAAGCCTACATCCCCAAATGCACTGCTCTTCCCCAGCAGCGAGCCTACTTCCCCAAACCCACTGCTCTTCCCTAGCACTCAGCCTACTTCCCCAAACCCATTGCACTTCCCCAGCACCGAGCCTACTTCCCCAAACACACCGCTCTTCCCCCGTCCAGCCCCGAGCCTACTTTCCCAAACCCACTGCTCTTCCCAGCGCCGAGCATGCTTCCCTAAACCCACTGCTCTTCTCCAGACCCAAGGCTACTTCCCCAAATGCACTGCTCTTCCACAGCAACGAGCCTACTTTCCCAAACCCACTGCTCTTTCCTAGTTCTGAGCCTACTTTCCTAAACCCACTGCTCTTCCCCTCAGCCCGGAGCCTAATTCCCCAAACCCACTGCCCTTCCCCAGCTCCGAGGCTACTTCCCAAGCCTACGGCTCTTCCCCAGCACCGAACCTACTTCCGTAAACCCACTGCTCCCCCACAGCCTCGAGACTACTTCCCCAACCCAGTGCTCTTCCCCAGCCCCGAGCTTACCTCCCAAAACCCACTCCTCTTCCCCAGCCCCGAGCCTACATCCCCAAACCCACTGATCTTCCCCAGCACCGAGCCTACTTCCCCCAAACCCACAGCTCCCCCCAGCACCGGGCCTACTTCCCAAACCCACCGCTCTTCTCCAGCACCGAGCCTACTTCCGCAAACCCACTGCTCCCCTCAGCCCCGAGCCTACTTCCCCAAATCCACTGCTCTTCCCCAGCCTCGAACCTATTTCCCAAAACCCACTGCTCTTCCCCAGCACCGAGCCACTTCCCAAAACCCACTGCTCTTCCCCAGCACCGAGCCTATTTCCCCAAACCCACTGTGCTTCCCAACAGTCCCGAGCCTACTTCCCAATCCCACTGCTCTTCCATTGCCCGAGCCTAGTTCCAAAAACCGACTGCTCCCCAGCACCGAGCCTTCTTCCCCACAATCTCACTGCTCTTCCCCAGCCCCGAATCTTCTTCCCCAAACTCACTGCTCTGCCCCAGCTCCGATCCTACCTCCCAAAACTTACTGCTCCCACAGCTCCGAGCCTACTTCCCCAATCCCACTGTTCTTCCCCTGCCCGAGCCTAGTTCCAAATACCCGCTGCTCCCCCAGCTTTGAGCCTACATCCCCAAACCCACTGCTCTTCCCTAGCCCCACGCCTACTTTCCCAAAACCCACTGCTCTTCCCCTCAGCCCGGAGCCTAATTCCCCAAACCCACTGCTCTTCCCTAGCCCCGAGCCTAATTTTCCCAAAACCCACTGCTCTTCCACGCAGCCCTGAGCCTACTTACCCAAACCCACTGCTCCCCCAGCCCCGAGCCTACTTCCCCAAACCCACTGCTCCCCCAGCCCCGAGCCTACTTCCCCAAACCCACTGCTCCCCCAGCCCTGAGCCTATTTCCCCAAACCCACTGCTGCTCCCCTGCCCCAAGCCTACTTCCCCACACCCACTGCTCTTCCCCAGCCACGACCCTACTTCCCCAAACCCACTGCTCTCCCCCAGCCCCGAGCCAACTTCCCCAAACCCACTGCTCTTCCCCAGCCCCGAGCCTACTTCCCCAAACCCAACGCTCTTCCCCAGCCCCGAGCCTAGTTCCCCAAACCCACTGCTCCCCCAGCCCCGAGCCTACTTCCCCAAACCCACTGCTCTTCCCCAGCCCCGAGCCTACTTCCCCAAACCCAACGCTCTTCCCCAGCACCGAGCCTAGTTCCCCAAACCCACTGCTCCCCCAGCCCCGAGCCTACTTCCCCAAACCCACTGCTCTTCCCCTGCCCGAGCCTAATTCCTGAAACCCTCTGCTCCCCGAGCCCCGAGCTTTCTTCCCCAAACTCAGTGCTCTTCCCCAGCTCTGAGCCTACTTCACCAAACCCACTGCTCTTTCCTAGCTCTGAGCCTACTTTCCTAAACCCACTGCTCTTCCCCTCAGCCCGGAGCCTAATTCCCCAAACCCACTGCCCTTCCCCAGCTCCGAGGCTACTTCCCAAGTAAACGGCTCTTCCCCAGCACCGAACCTACTTCCGTAAACCCACTGCTCCCCCACAGCCTCGAGACTACTTCCCCAACCCAGTGCTTTTCCCCAGCCCCGAGCTTACCTCCCAAAACCCACTCCTCTTCCCCAGCCCCGAGCCTACATCCCCAAACCCACTGATCTTCCCCAGCACCGAGCCTACTTCCCCCAAACCCACAGCTCCCCCCAGCACCGGGCCTACTTCCCAAACCCACCGCTCTTCTCCAGCACCGAGCCTACTTCCGCAAACCCACTGCTCCCCCCAGCACCGAGCCTACTTCCCAAACCCACTGCTCTTCTCCAGCCCAGAGCCGACTTCCCCAAACACATTTCTCCCACAGCCCGAGGATGCTTCCCCAAACCCACTTCTCTTCCCCAGCCCCGACGCTACTTCCCCAATTCCACTGCTCTTCCCCAGCCCCGATCCTACATTCGCAAACCCACTGCTCTTCCCCAGCACCGAGCCTACTTCCCCAAACCCACTGCTCTTACCCAGCCCCGAGCCCACTTTCCCAAACCCACTGGTCTTCCCCGCAGCCCCTAGCCAACATCACCAAACCCACTGCTCTTCCCCTCAGCCCCGACCCTACTTCCCCAAACACAGTGCTCTTCCCCAGCACCAAGCCCACTTCCGTCAACCCACTGCTCCTTCCAACCACTGAGCCTACTTCCACAAATCCACTGCTCCCCCACAGACCCGTGCCTACTGCCCAAAACCGACTGCGCATCCCCTCAGCCCCGAGCCTACTTCCCCAAATCCACTGCTCTTCCCCAGCCTCGAGCCTATTTCCCAAAACCCACTGCTCTTCCCCAGCACCGAGCCACTTCCCAAAACCCACTGCTCTTCCCCAGCACCGAGCCTATTTCCCCAAACCCACTGTGCTTCCCAACAGTCCCGAGCCTACTTCCCAATCCCACTGCTCTTCCATTGCCCGAGCCTAGTTCCAAAAACCGACTGCTCCCCAGCACCGAGCCTTCTTCCCCACAATCTCACTGCTCTTCCCCAGCCCCGAATCTTCTTCCCCAAACTCACTGCTCTGCCCCAGCTCCGATCCTACCTCCCAAAACCTACTGCTCCCACAGCTCCGAGCCTACTTCCCCAATCCCACTGTTCTTCCCCTGCCCGAGCCTAGTTCCAAATACCCGCTGCTCCCCCAGCTTTGAGCCTACTTCCCCAAACCCACTGCTCTTCCCTAGCCCCACGCCTACTTTCCCAAAACCCACTGCTCTTCCCCTCAGCCCGGAGCCTAATTCCCCAAACCCACTGCTCTTCCCTAGCCCCGAGCCCAATTTTCCCAAAACCCACTGCTCTTCCACGCAGCCCTGAGCCTACTTACCCAAACCCACTGCTCCCCCAGCCCCGAGCCTACTTCCCCAAACCCACTGCTCCCCCAGCCCCGAGCCTACTTCCCCAAACCCACTGCTCCCCCAGCCCTGAGCCTATTTCCCCAAACCCACTGCTGCTCCCCTGCCCCAAGCCTACTTCCCCACACCCACTGCTCTTCCCCAGCCACGACCCTACTTCCCCAAACCCACTGCTCTCCCCCAGCCCCGAGCCAACTTCCCCAAACCCACTGCTCTTCCCCAGCCCCGAGCCTACTTCCCCAAACCCAACGCTCTTCCCCAGCCCCGAGCCTACTTCCCGAAACCCACTGCTCTTCTACAGCCCCAAGCCTATTTCACCAAACCCACTGCACTTCCCCAGCCCCGAGCCTATTTCCCCAAACCCACTGCTCTTCCCCAGCACCGAGCCTAGTTCCCCAAACCCACTGCTCCCCCAGCCCCGAGCCTACTTCCCCAAACCCACTGCTCTTCCCCAGCCCCGAGCCTACTTCCCCAAACCCAACGCTCTTCCCCAGCCCCGAGCCTACTTCCCGAAACCCACTGCTCTTCTACAGCCCCAAGCCTATTTCACCAAACCCACTGCTCTTCTACAGCCCCAAGCCTATTTCACCAAACCCACTGCACTTCCCCAGCACCGAGCCTATTTCCCCAAACCCACTGCTCTTCCCCAGCACCGAGCCTAGTTCCCCAAAACCCACTGCTCCCCCAGCCCCGAGCCTACTTCCCAGTCCCACTGCTCTTCCCCTGCCCGAGCCTAATTCCCCAAACCCACTGCTCCCCGAGCCCCGAGCTTTCTTCCCCAAACTCAGTGCTCTTCCCCAGCTCTGAGCCTACTTCACCAAACCCATTGCTCTTTCCTAGCTCTGAGCCTACTTTCCTAAACCCACTGCTCTTCCCCTCAGCCCGGAGCCTAATTCCCCAAACCCACTGCCCTTCCCCAGCTCCGAGGCTACTTCCCAAGCCTACGGCTCTTCCCCAGCACCGGACCTACTTCCGTAAACCCACTGCTCCCCCACAGCCTCGAGACTACTTCCCCAACCCAGTGCTCTTCCCCAGCCCCGAGCTTACCTCCCAAAACCCACTCCTCTTCCCCAGCCCCGAGCCTACATCCCCAAACCCACTGATCTTCCCCAGCACCGAGCCTACTTCCCCCAAACCCACAGCTCCCCCCAGCACCGGGCCTACTTCCCAAACCCACCGCTCTTCTCCAGCACCGAGCCTACTTCCCCCAAACCCACAGCTCCCCCCAGCACCGGGCCTACTTCCCAAACCCACCGCTCTTCTCCAGCACCGAGCCTACTTCCGCAAACCCACTGCTCCCCCCAGCACCGAGCCTACTTCCCAAACCCTCTGCTCTTCTCCAGCCCAGAGCCGACTTCCCCAAACACATTTCTCTCACAGCCCGAGACTGCTTCCACAAACCCACTGCCCTTCCCCAGGCCAGAGCCTACTTCCCCAAATCCACTGCTCTTCCCCAGCCCCGATCCTACATTTGCAAATCCACTGCTCTTCCCCAGCACCGAGCCTACTTCCACAAACCCACTGCTCTTCCCTGCACCGAGTCTACATCCCCAACCCAGTGCTCTTCCCCAGCCCAGAGCCTACTTCCCCAACCCAAAGCTCTATCCCAGCACCGAGCCTACTTCCCCAAACCCACTGCTCCCCGCAGCCCCGAGCCTACGTCCCCAAACCCACTGCTCTTCCCCAGCCCGAGCCTACTTCCCCAAACCCAACACTCTTCCCCAACACCGAGCCTACGTCCCCAAACCCACTGCTCTTCCCAAACCCGAGCCTACTTCCCCAAACCCACTGCACTCCCCCAGCCCCGAGCCGACTTCCCCAGCCCACTGCTCTCCCAGCGCCGAGCCTACTTCCTCAAATACACGATACTTCCCCAGCCCGGAACCTACTTCCCCAAACCCAGTGCAATTCCTCAGCCCCGAGGCTAAATCCCCAAACCCACTGATCTTCCCCAGCCCCGAGCCTAATTCCCCATAACCACTGCTCTTCCCCAGCACCGAGCCTACTTCCCTCAACCCACTACTCTTCCCCAGCCCCGAGTCTACCTACCCAAACCCACTGATTCCCCCACAGCCCCGAGCCTACTATCCCAAACCCACTGCTCTTCCCCAGCACTGAGCCTACTTCAGTCAACCCATTACACTTCCCCAGCCCCGAAACTACTTTCCCAAACCTACTGCTCTTCCCCAGACCCGAGCCTCCTTCCCCAAACCCACAGCCTTTCCCCAGCCCGGAGGCTACTTCCCCAATCCAACTGCTCTTCCCCATGCCGGAGTCTACTTTCCCAAACCCACTGCTCTTCCCCAGGCCTGAGGCTACTTCCCCAAACCCATTGCTCTTCCCCAGCCCAGAGCCTACATCCCCAAACCCACTGCTCCTCCCCAGCCCCTAGCGTCCTTCCCCAAACCCACTGATCTTCCCCAGCACCGAGCCTATTTCCCAAAACCCACTGCACTTCCCCAGCACTGAGCCTATTTCCACAAACCCACTGCTCTTCCCCAGTGCCTAGCGTCCTTCCCCAAACCCACTGCACTTCCCCAGCACCGGGCCTACTGCCCCAAACCCACTGCTCTTCCCCAGCACCGAGCCTACTGCCACAAACCCACTGCTCTTCCGCAGCTCCGAGCCTTCTTTCCCAAATGTACTGTGCTTCCCCACAGCCACGAGCCTCCCTCCCTGAACCCACTGCTCTTCCCCAGCCCCGAGCCTACTTCCCCAAACCCACTGCCCTTCCCCAGCCCAGAGCTACTTCCCCAAGCCCACTGCTCCCCCAGCCCGAGGCTACTTCCCGAAACACACTGCTCTTCCACCCAGCTCTGAGCCTAGTTCACCAAAACCACTGCCCTTCCCGAGCCCAGAACCTACTTCCCCAAACAAACTGCTCTTCCACCCAGCACCAAGCCTACTTCCCCAAACTCACTGCTCTGCCCCAGCCGCGATCCTGCTTACCCAAACGCAATGCTCCCACACAGCACCGAGCCTACTTCCACAAACCCACTGTTCTTCCCCAGCCCCGAGCCTACTTCCCAAAATTCACTGCTCTTCCACAGCCCCGAGCCTACTTCCCCAAACCCAGTGAACCCCCAGAACCCCGAGCCTACTTCCCCAAACCCACTGCAGCTCCACAACTTCGAGCATACTCCCCCAACCCACTGCTCCCCGACAGCACCGAGCCTACTTCGCCAAACCCACTGTTCTTCCACAGCCCTGAGCCTATGTCCCCAAACCCACTGCTCTTTCCCAGGCCTGAGACTAATTCCCCAAACCCACTGCTTTTTCCCAGCACTGAGCCTACTTCCCCAAACCCACTGCTCTTCCCAAGCCCCGAGCCTACTTCCCCAACCCAACGCTCTTCCCCAGCACCGAGCCTACGTCCCCGAACCCACTGCTCTTCCCACGCTCCGAGCTTACTTCCCCAAACCCACAGCACTCCCCCAGCCCCGAGCCGACTTCCCCAACACACTGCTCTCCCAGCGCCGAGCCTACTTCCCCAAATGCACTATACTTCCCCAGCCCCGATCCTACTTCCCCAAACCCACTGCAATTCCCCAGCCCCGAGGCTAAATCCCCAAACCCACTGCTCTTCCCAAGCCCCGAGCCTCATTCCCCAAAACCACTGCTCTTCCCCAGCACCGAGCCTACTTCCCTCAACCCACTACTCTTCCCCAGCCCCGAGCCTACTTACCCAAACCCATTGAGTCCCCCACAGCCCCGAGCCTACTATCCCGAACCCTCTGCTCTTCCCCAGCACCGATCCTACTTCAGTCAACCCAGTACATGTCCCCAGCCCCGATCCTACTTTCCCAAACCTACTGCTCTTCCCCAGCCCCGAGCCTCCTTCCCCAAACCCACAGCCCTTCCGCAGCCCGGAGGCTACTTCCCCAATCCAACTGCTCTTCCCCAGGCCAGAGCTACTTCCCCAAACCCGCAGGTCTTCCCCAGCCCGGAGCCTACATCCGGAAACCAAATGCTCTTCCCCAGCACCGAGCCTACTTCCACAAATGCACTGCTCCCCCACATCCCCGAGCCTACTTCCCCAAACCCACTGCACTTCCGCAGCAGCGAGCCTACTTCCTGAAACCCACTGCTCTTCCCCAGCCCCGAGCCTACACCCCCAAACCCATTGCTCTTCCCGAGCCCAGTGCCTACTTCCCCAAACCCACTGCACTTCCCCAGCCCCTAGCATCCTTCCCCAAACCCACTTCCCTTCCCGAGCCCAGAACCTACGTGCCCAAACACACTGCTCTTCCACCCAGCACCAAGCCTACTTCCCCAAACTCACTGCTCTGCAACAGCCACGATCCTGCTTATCCAAACACAATGCTCCCCCACAGCACAGAGCCTACTTCCACAAACCCACTCTTCTTCCCCAGCCCCGAGCCTACTTCCCAAAATTCACTGCTCTTCCCCAGCCTCGAGCCTACTTCTCCAAACCCAGTGCACCCCCACAACCCCGAGCCTACTTCCCTAAACCCACTGCACCCCCACAACTTCGAGCATACTCCCCCAACCCACTGCTCCCCCACAGCACCGAGCCTACTTCCCCAAACCCACTGCTCCCCCCAGCCCCGAGCCTACGTCCCCAAACCCGCTGCTCTTCCCCAGCCCCGAGCCTACTTCCCCAAACCCAAAGGTCTTTCCAAGCACCTAGCCTACTTCCCCAAACCCACTGCTCCCCCCAGCCCCGAGCCTACTTCCCCAAACCCACTGCTCCCCCCAGCCCAGAGCCTACTTCCCCAAACTCACTGCTCTTCCCCAGCCCCTAGCGTCCTTCCCCAAACCCACTGATCTTCCCCAGCACCGAGCCTATTTCTCAAAACCCACTGCTGTTCCCCAGCACTGAGCCTATTTCCACAAAGCCACTGCTCTTCCCCAGTGCCTAACATCCTTCCCCAAACCCACTGCACTTCTCCAGCACCGAGCCTACTACCCCAAACCCACTGCTCTTCCCCAGCACCGAGCCTACTGCCCCAAACCCAATGCTCTTCCGCAGCTCCGAGCCTTCTTTCCCAAATGCACCTTGCTTCCCCACAGCCACGAGCCTCCCTCCCCAAACCCACTGCTCTTCCCCATCCCCGAGCCTACTTCCCCAAACCCACTGCCCTTCGCCAGCCCAGAGCTACTTCCCCAAACCCAGTGCTCCCCCAGCCCGAGGCTGCTTCCCCAAAAACAGTGCTCTTTCACCCAGCTCCGAGCCTACTTCACCAAACCCACTGCCCCTCCCGAGCCCAGAACCTACTTCCCCAAACACTCTGCTCTTCCACCCAGCACCAAGCCTACTTCCCCAAACTCACTGCTCTGCCCCAGCCACGATCCTGCTTAGCCAAACACACTGCTCCCCCACAGCACAGAGCCTACTTCCACAAACCCACTGTTCTTCCCCAGCCCCGAGCCTACTTCCCAAAATTCACTGCTCTTCCCCAGCCCCGAGCCTACTTCCCCAAACCCAGTGCACCCCCACAACCCCGAGCCTCCTTCCCTAAACCCACTGCACCCGCACAACTTTGAGCATACTCCCCCAACACACTGCACCCCCACAGCACCGAGCCTACTTCGCCAAACCCACTGTTCTTCCACAGCCCCGAGCCTATGTCCCCAAACCCACTGCTCTTTCCCAGCCCCGAGACTAATTCCCCAAATCCACTGCATTTCCCCAGCACCGAGCCTACTTCCCCAAACCCACTGCTCTTCCCAAGCCCCGAGACTACTTCCCCAAACCCAAAGCTCTTCCCCAGCACCGAGCCTACTTCCCTCAACCCACTACTCTTCCCCAGCCCCGAGCCTGCTTACCCAAACCCACTGATTCCCCCACAGCCCCGAGCCTACTGTCGCAAACCCACTGCTCTTACCCAGCACCGAGCCTACTTCAGTCAACCCACTACACATCCCCAGACCCGATCCTACATTCCCAAACTTACTGCTCTTCCCCAGCCCCGAGCCTCCTTCCCCAAACCCACAGCCCTTCCCCAGCCCGGAGGCTACATCCCCAATCCAACTGCTCTGCCCCATGCCGGAGTCTACTTCCCCATACCCACTGCTCTTCCCCAGGCCTGAGGCTACTTCCCCAAACCCACAGGTCTTCCCCAGCCCGGAGCCTACATCCCGAAGCCCAATGCTCTTCCCCAGCACCGAGCCAACTTCCACAAATGGACTGCTCCCCCACATCCCCGAGCCTACTTCCCCAAACCCACTGCACTTCCCCAGCAGCGAGCCTACTTCCTGAAACCCACTGCTCTTCCCCAGCCCCGAGCCTACATCCCCAAACCCAATGCTCTTCCCCAGCCCAGAGCCTACTTCCCCAAGCCCACTGCTCTTCCCCAGCCCCTAGCGTTCTTCCCCAAACCCACTGATCTTCCCCAGCACCGAGCCTATTTCCCAAAACCCACTGCTCTTCCCCAGCACTGAGCCTATTTCCACAAACCCACTGCTCTTCCCCAGTGCATAGCGTCCTTCCCCAAACCCACTGCTCTTCTGCAGCACCGAGCCTATTGCCCCAAACCCTCTGCTCTTCCCCAGCACCGAGCCTACTGCCCCAAACCCACTGCTCTTCCGCAGCTCCGAGCCTTCTTTCCAAATGCACCTTGCTTCCCCACAGCCACGAGCCTCCCTCCCCAAACCCACTGCTCTTCCCCATCCCCGAGCCTACTTCCCCAAACCCACTGCCACTCCCCAGCCCAGAGCTACTTCCCCAAACCCACTGCTCCCCCAGCCCGAGGCTGCTTCCCCAAAAACACTGCTCTTCCACCCAGCTCCGAGCCTATTTCACCAAACCCACTGCCCCTCCCGAGCCCAGAACCTACTTACCCAAACACTCTGCTCTTCCACCCAGCACCAAGCCTACTTCCCCAAACTCACTGCTCTGCCCCAGCCACGATCCTGCTTAGCCAAACACACTGCTCCCCCACAGCACAGAGCCTACTTCCACAAACCCACTGTTCTTCCCAAGCCCCGAGCCTACTTCCCAAAATTCACTGCTCTTCCCCAGCCCCGAGCCTACTTCCCCAAACCCAGTGCACCCCCACAACCCCGAGCCTACTTCCCTAAACCCACTGCACCCCCACAACTTTGAGCATACTCCCCCAACACACTGCACCCCCACAGCACCGAGCCTACTTCGCCAAACCCACTGTTCTTCCACAGCCCCGAGCCTCTGTCCCCAAATCCACTGCTCTTTCCCAGCCCCGAGACTAATTCCCCAAATCCACTGCATTTCCCCAGCACCGAGCCTACTTCCCCAAACCCACTGCTCTTCCCAAGCCCCGAGACTACTTCCCCAAACCCAAAGCTCTTCCCCAGCACCGAGCCTACTTCCCTCAACCCACTACTCTTCCCCAGCCCCGAGCCTACTTACCCAAACCCATTGATTCCCCCACAGCCCCGAGCCTACTGTCCCAAACCCACTGCTCTTACCCAGCACCGAGCCTACTTCAGTCAACTCACTACACATCCCCAGACCCGATCCTACATTCCCAAACTTACTGCTCTTCCCCAGCCCCGAGCCTCCTTCCCCAAACCCACAGCCCTTCCCCAGCCCGGAGGCTACATCCCCAATCCAACTGCTCTGCCCCATGCCGGAGTCTACTTCCCCATACCCACTGCTCTTCCCCAGGCCTGAGGCTACTTCCCCAAACCCACAGGTCTTCCCCAGCCCGGAGCCTACATCCCGAAGCCCAATGCTCTTCCCCAGCACCGAGCCAACTTCCACAAACGCACTGCTCCCCCACATCCCCGAGCCTACTTCCCCAAACCACTGCACTTCCCCAGCAGCGAGCCTACTTCCTGAAACCCACTGCTCTTCCCCAGCCCCGAGCCTACTTCCCCAAGCCCACTGCTCTTCCCCAGCCCCTAGCGTCCTTCCCCAAACCCACTGATCTTCCCCAGCACCGAGCCTATTTCCCAAAACCCACTGCTCTTCCCCAGTACTGAGCCTATTTCCACAAACCCTCTGCTCTTCCCCAGCACCGAGCCTACTGCCTCAAACCCACTGCCCTTCCGCAGCTCCGAGCCTTCTTTCCCAAATGCACTGTGCTTCCCCACAGCCACGAGCCTCCCTCCCCAAACCCACTGCTCTTCCCCAGCCCCGAGCCTACTTCCCCAAACCCACTGCCACTCCCCAGCCCAGAGCTACTTCCCCAAACCCACTGCTCCCCCAGCCCGAAGCTACTTCCCCAAATACACTGCTCTTCCACCCAGCTCCGAGCCTATTTCACCAAACCCACTGCCCTTCCCAAGCCCAGATCCTACTTCCCCAAACACACTGCTCTTCCACCCAGCACCAAGCCTACTTCCCCAAACTCACTGCTCTGACACAGCCGTGGTCCTGCTTACCCAAAGTCACTGCTCCCCCACAGCACCGAGCCTACTTCCACAAATCCACTGTTCTTCCCCAGCCCCGAGCCTACTTCCCAAAATTCACTGCTCTTCCCCAGCCCCGAGCCTACTTCCCCAACCCCAGTGCACCCCAACAACCTCGAGCCTACTTCCCCAAACCCACTGCACCCTCACAACTTCGAGCATACACCCCCAACCCACTGCTCCCCTACAGCACCGAGCCTACTTCACCAAACCCACTGTTCTTCCACAGCCCCGAGCCTATGTCCCCAAACCCACTGCTCTTTCCCATTCCTGAGACTAATTCCCCAAACCCACTGCTTTTCCCCAGCACCGAGCCTACTTCCCCAAACCCACTGCTCTTCCCCCCATCACCGAGCCTACTTCCCCAAACCCACTGCACCCCGACAACCCCGAGCATACTTCCCCAACCCACTGCTTCCCCACAGCACTGAGCCTACTTCGCCAAACCCACTGTTCTTCCACAGCCACAAGCCTATTTCCCAAATGCACTGCTTTTCCCAGTACCGAGCCAACTTCCCCAAATCCACTGTTCTTCTCCCCAGCCACGAGCCAACTTCCCCAAACACACTGCTCTTCCCCAGCCCCGAGCCTAATTGCCCAAACCCACTGCTCTTCCCCAGCCCTGAGTCTACATCCCCAAAACCACTGCTCTTCCCACTTGCCCAAGCCAACTTCCCCAAACCCACTGCTATTCCACACAGCCGCGAGCCTTCTTTCCCAAACCGACTGCGCATCCCCACAGCCCCGAGCCTACCTCCCCAAACCCACTGCTCACCACAGCCCCGAGCCTACCTCCCCAAACCCACAGCTCCCCCACAGCACTGAGCCAATTCCCCAAACTCACTGCTCTTTCCCAGCCCCGAGCCTACTTTCCCAAACTCACTGCTCTTCCCCAGCCCCGAGCCTACTTCCACAAACCCACTGCCCTTCCCCAGTCCCGAGATTATTTCCTCAAACCCATTGCAATTCCCCAGACACCAGCCGACTTCCCCAAATCTACTGCTCTACCCCAGCCCGGAATCTTCTTCCCCAAACCCACTGCTCATCCCCTGACCCGACCCTACTTCCCCAAACCCACTTCTTCCCCAGCCAGAGCCTACTTCCCCAAACTCACTGCTCTTCTGCAGCACCGAGCCTACTTCCCTCAACCCACAGCCCTTCCCCAGCCTCGAGTCTACTTCCCCAACCCACAGCTCTTTCCCAGCCCCGAGCCTACTTTCTGAACCCACTGCTCCCCACAGCCTTGAGCCTACTTCCCCAAACCCACTGCTCTTTCCCAGCCCCGAGCCTAATTCCCCAAACCCACTGCTTTTCCCCAGCACCGAGCCTACTTCCCCAAACCCACTGCTCTTCCCCCCATCACCGAGCCTACTTCACCAAACTCACTGCTCCCCCCAGCCCAGAGCCTACTTCCCCAAACCCATTGGTCTCCACCAGCCCCGAGCCTATTTCCCCAAAACCAACGCTCTTCCCCAGCACCAAGCCTACTTCCCCAAACCCACTGCTCTCCCCCAGCACCGCGCCTACTTTCCCAACACACTGCTCCCACAGAGACCTGAGGCTATTTCTCCAAACCTACTGCTCTTCCCCTGCCCGAGCCTAGTTCCCCAAATCCACTGCTCCCCCAGCCCCGAGCCTACTTCCCAATCCCACTGCTCTTCCCCGCCCGAGCATGGTTCCCCAATCCCACTGCTCCCCCAGCCCCGAGCCTTCTTCCCCCAACTCACTGCCCTTCCCCAGGCCTGAATCTTCTTCCCCAAACTCACTGCTCTGCCCCAGAACCGAGCATACTTCCCCAAACCCACTGCTCTTCCCCAGCACAGAGCCTACTTCCCCAAACCCACTGCACCCCACAACCCCAAGCCTACTTCCTCAACCCACTGCCCCCCTACAGCACCAAGCCTACTTCACCATACCCACTGCTCTTCCCCAGCACCGAGCCTACTTCCCCAAACCTACTGCTTTTCTCCAGCCACAAGCCTACTTCACAAACCCATGGCTCTTCCACAGCCCCGATCCTACTTGCCTAAATGCACTGCTCTTCCCCAGCCACGAGCCTATTTCCCCAAACCTACTGCTCTTCCACAGCACGGAGCCTACTTCCCTAAATCCACTGCTCTTCCCCAGCCCAGAGCCTACTTTCCGAACCCACTGCTCCCCATAGCCCTGAGCCTACTTCCCCAAACCCACAGCCCTTCACCAGCCCCGAGCCTAATTCCCCAAACCCACTGCTCTTCCCCAGCCCCAAGCCTCCTTTCCAAATCCCACTGCACTTTCCCAGCCCCGAGCCTACTTCCCCAAACCCACTGCTCTTCCCCAGCCCCGAGCCAATTTCCCCAAACCCACTGCTCTTCCCAAGCCCCGAGCCTAATTTCCCTAAACCCACTGCTCTTCCCCTCAGCCCGGAGCCTACTTCCCCAAACCCACTGCTCCCCCAGCCCCGAGCCTACTTCCCCAAATCGACTGCTCCCCCAGCCCCGAGCCTACATTCCCAAACCCAGTGCTGTTCTCCTGCCCCAAGCCTACTTCCCCAAACCCACTGCTCTTCCACAGCCATGGCCCTACTTCCCCACAATCCCGAGCCTACTTCCCAAACACACTGCGCTTCACCAACACCGAGCCTACTTCCCGAAACCCACTGCTCTTCCCCAGCCCCGAGGCTACTTTCCAAACCCACTGCTCTTCCCCAGCCCTGAGCCTACTTCCCCATACCCACTGCTCTTTCCCAGCCCGAGCCAACTTCCCCAAATCCACTGCTCTTCTCCCAAGCCACGAGTCAACCTCCCCAAATCCACTGATCTACCGAAGCACTGAGCCTACTTCCCTAAACACACTGCTCTTCACCAGCCCAGAGCCTGCTTCCCCAAACCCATTGCTCTTCCCCAGCCCCTAGCATCCTTCCCCAAACCCACTGCTCTTCCCCAGCCCCACGCCTACTTCCCCAAACCCACTGCTCTTCCCCAGCCCTGAGCCAATTTCACCAAACCCACTGCACTTCCCCAGCCCCGAGCCTTTATCCCCAAACACATTGCTCTTCCCCAGCACCGAGCCTACTTCCCGAAATCCACTGCTCCCCCAGCCCCGAGCCTACTTCCCAATCCCACTGCTCTTCCCCTGCCCGAGCCTAGTTCCCCAAACCCTCTGCTCCCCGAGCCCCGAGCCTTCTATCGCAAACTCACTGCTCTTCCCCAGCTCTGAGCCTACTTACCCAAACCCACTGCTCTTTCCTATCCCCGAGCCTACGTTCCCAAAACCCACTGATCTTCCCCTCAGCCCGGAGCCTAATTCCCCAAACCCACTGCCCTTCCCCATCCCCGAGCCTACATCCCCAATCCCATTGATCTTCCCCAGCACTGAGCCTACATCCCCCAAACCCACTGCTCCCCGAGCCCTGAGCCTTCTACCCCAAACTCACTGCTCTTCCCCAGCTCTGAGCCTACTTCCCCAAACCCACTGCTCCTTCCTATCCCTGAGCCTACTTTCCCAAAACCCACCGATCTTCCCCTCAGCCCGGAGCCTAATTCCCCAAACCCACTTCCCTTCCCCATCCCCGAGCCTACATCCCCAAACCCACTGCCCTTCCCCAGCCCAGAGGCTACATCCCCAAACACACTGCTCCCCCACAGCCCCGAGCCAATTTCCACAAACCCACTTCTCTTCCACAGCCCGACCCTACTTCCCAAACCACTGCTCCCCCACAGCACCGAGCCTACTTCCCCAAACCCACTGTTCTTCCCCAGCACCGAGCCTACATCCACAAACCCACTGCTCTTCCCCAGCCCCGAGCCTACATTCGCAAACGCACTGCTATTCCCCAGCACCGAGCCTATGTCACCAAACCCACAGCTCTTCCCCAGCCCTGAGCGTATGTCCCCAAACCCACTGCTCTTCCCCTGCCCGAGCCTAGTTCCCCAAACACACTGCTCCCCCAGCCCAGAGCCTCCTTCCCCAAACTAACTGCTCTTCCCCAGCCCCGAATCTTCTTCCCCAAACCCACTGCTCTGCCCCAACCACAAGCATACTTCCCCAAATCTACTGATCTTCCCCAGCACCGAGCCCACTTTCCTAAACCCACTGCTCTCCCCCAGCCCCGAGCTTACTTCACTAAACCCACTGCTCTTCCCCAGCCCCGAGCCTACTTCCACAAACCCACTGCTCTTCCCCAGCCCAGAGCCAACTTCCACAAACCCCCTGCTCTTCCCCAGCCCCGAGCCAACTTCCCCAAATCCACTGCTCTTCTCCCCAGCCACAAGCCAAGTTCCCCAAAGCCACTGCTCCAACAGAGCCCCGAGGCTACTTCCGCAAACCCACTGCACTTCCCCTCAGCGCCGAGCCTACTTCCCCAAACCCAGTGCTCTTCACCAGCAACGAGTCTATTTCCCCAAACCCACTGCTCCTCCCCACCACCGAGCCTACTTCCACAAACCCACTGCTCTTCACCAGCAACGAGCCTATTTCCCCAAACCCACTGCTATTCCCCATCCCCGAGCCAATTTCCCCAAAACCACTGGTCTTCCCCAGCACCAAGCCTACTTCCCTCAACCCACTACTCTTCCCCAGCCCCGAGCCGACTTACCCAAACCCACTGATTCCCCCACAGCCACGAGCCTAATTCCCCTACCCAGTGCACTTCAACAGCCCCAAGCCTCGTTCCCCAAACCAGTGCTATTCCCCAGCCCCGAGCCAACTTCCCCAAACCCACAGCCCTTCCCCAGCCCCAAGCCAACTTTGCCAAATGCATTGCTCTTCCCCAGCCCCGACCCTCCTTCCCCAAACCCCCTGCTCTTCCCCAGCCACGAGCCTACTTCTCCAATCCCATTGCTCTTCCCCAGCCCCGAGCCTATTTCCCCAAACCCACTGCTCTTCCCCAGCACCAAGCCTACTTCCCCAAACCCACTGCTCTTCCCCAGCCCCGACACTCCTTCCCTAAACACATTGCACTTCCCCAGCCCCGAGTCTGTTTCCCCAAACCCACTGTGCTTCCCCACAGCCCCGAGACTACGACCCAATCCCACTGCTCTTCCCCTGCCCGAGCCTAGTTCCCCAAACCCACTGCTCCCCCAGCTCTGAGCCTACTTCCCCAACCCCACTGCTCTTCCCTAGCCCCGAGCCTACTTTCACAAAACCCACTGCTCTTCCCCTCAGCCCAGAGCCTACTTCCCCAAACCCACAGCTCCCTCAGCCCCGAGCCTACTTCCCCAAACCCACTGCTGTTCTCCTGCCCCAAGCCTACATCCCCAAACCCACTGCTCTTCCCCAGCCACGACCCTACTTCCCCAAAGCCACTGCTCTCCCCCAGCCCCAAGCTTCTTCCCCAAACCCACTGTGTTTCCCCACAGCCCCGAGCCTACTTCCCAATCCCTCTGCTCTTCCCTTGCCCGAGCCTAGTTCCAAAAACTGACTGCTCCCCAGCACCGAGCCTTCTTCCCCACAATCTCACTGCTCTTCCCAAGCCCCGAATCTTCTTCCCCAAACTCACTGCTCTGCCCCAGCTCCGAGCCTAGTTCCCAAAACTCACTGCTCCCACAGCTCCGAGCCTACTTCCCCAATCCCACTGCTCTTCCCTTGCCCGAGCCTAGTACCCCAAATCCACTGCTCCCCCAGCTCTGAGCCTACTTCCCCAAACCCACTGCTCTTCCCTAGCCCCAAGCCTACTTTCCCAAAACCCACTGCTCTTCCCCTCAGCCCGGAGCCTAATTCCCCAAACCCACTGCTCTTCCCTAGCCCCGAGCCTACTTTTCCCAAAACCCACTGCTCTTCCCTGCAGCCCTGAGCCTACTTCCCCAAACCCACTGCTCCCCCAGCCCCGAGCCTACTTCCCCAAACCCACTGCTCCCCCAGCCCTGAGCCTACTTCCCCAAACCCACTGCTGTTCCCCTGCCCCAAGCCTACTTCCCCACAATCACTGCTCTTCCCCAGCCACGGCCCTACTTCCCCAAACCCACTGCTCTCCCCCTGCCCCCGAGCCAACTTCCCCAAACCCACTGCTCTTCCCCAGCCCCAAGCCTATTTCACCAAACCCACTGCACTTCCCCAGCCCCGAGCCTATTTTACCAAATCCACTGCTCTTCCCCAGCACCGAGCCTAGTTCCCCAAACCCACTGCTCCCCCAGCCCCGAGCCTACTTCCCCATCCCACTGCTCTTCCCCTGCCCGAGCCTAGTTCCCCAAACCCACTGCTCCCCCAGCCCCGAGCCTACTTCCCCATCCCACTGCTCTTCCCCAGCCCCGAGCCTAGTTCCCCAAACCCACTGCTCCCCCAGCCCCGAGCCTACTTCCCCATCCCACTGCTCTTCCCCTGCCCGAGCCTAGTTCCCCAAACCCACTGCTCCCCCAGCCCCGAGCCTACTTCCCCATCCCACTGCTCTTCCCCTGCCCGAGCCTAGTTCCCCAAACCCACTGCTCCCCCAGCCCCGAGCCTAGTTCCCCAAACCCACTGCTCCCCCAGCCCCGAGCCTACTTCCCCATCCCACTGCTCTTCCCCTGCCCGAGCCTAGTTCCCCAAACCCACTGCTCCCCCAGCCCCGAGCCTACTTCCCCATCCCACTGCTCTTCCCCTGCCCGAGCCTAATTCCCCAAACCCACTGCTCTTTCCTAGCCCCGAGCCTACTTTCCCAAACCCACTGCTCTTCCCCTCAGCCGGGAGCCTAATTCCCCAAACCCACTGCCCTTCCCCAGCTCTGATGCTACTTCCCAAGCCTACGGCTCTTCCCCAGCACCGGACCTACTTCCGTAAACCCACTGCCCCCCCACAGCCCCGTACCTACTTCCCCAACCCAGTGCTCTTCCCCAGCCTCGAGCCTACTTTCCGAAACCCACTCCGTTTCCCCAGCCCCGAGCATACATCCCCAAACCCATTGATCTTCCCCAGCACCGAGCCTACTTCGCCAAACCCACAGCTGCCCCCAGCACCGAGCCTACTTCCCAAACCCAACGCTCTTCTCCAGCACCGAGCCTAATTCCGCAAACCCCCAGCACCAAGCCTACTTCCCAAACCCACTGCTCTTCTCCAGCCCAGAGCCGACTTCCCCAAACCCACTGCTCCCCCAGCCCGAGGCTACTTCCACAAACCCACTGCCCTTCCCCAGCCCAGAGCCTACTTCCCAAAACCCACTGCTCCCCCAGCCCAGAGCCTACTTCCCCAAACCCACTGCTCTTCCACCCAGCCCAGAGCCTATTTCCCCAAATCCACTGCTCTTCCCCAGCCCCGAGCCTTCTTCCCCAAACCCAAAGTTCTTTCCCAGCACCGAGCCTACATCCCCAAACCCAGTGCTCTTCCTCAGCCCCGAGCCGACTTCCTAAACCCACTGCTCTCCCAGCACCGAGCCTACTTCCCCAAATGCACTATACTTCCCCAGCCCCGAACCTACTTCCCCAAACCCAGTGCAATTCCCCAGCCCCGAGGCTAAATCTGCAAACCCACTGATCTTCCACAGCCCCGAGCCTAATTCCCCAAAACCACTGCTCTTCCCCAGCACCGAGCCTACTTCCCTCAACCCACTACTCTTCCCCAGCCCCGAGCCGACTTACCCAAACCCACTGATTCCCCCACAGCCCCGAGCCTACTATCCCGAACCCACTGCTCTTCCCCAGCACCGAGCCTACTTCAGTCAACCCACTGCACTTCCCCAGCCCCGATCCTACTTTCCCAAACCTACTGCTCTTCCCCAGCCCTGAGCCTCCTTCCACAAACCCACAGCCCTTCGCCAGCCCAGAGGCTACTTCCCCAATCCAACTGCTCTTCCCCATGCCGGATTCTACTTTCCCAAACCCACTGCTCTTCCCCAGGCCTGAGGCTACTTCCCCAAACCCACAGGTCTTCCCCAGCCCGGAGCCTACATCCCAAAACCAAATGCACTTCCCCAGCATTGAGCCTACTACCAGAAACGCACTGCTCCCCCACATCCCCGAGCCTGCTTCCCCAAACCCACTGCACTTGCCCAGCAGCAAGCCTACTTCATGAAACTCACTGTTCTTCCCCAGCCCCGAGCCTACATCCCCAAACCCACTGATCTTCCCCAGCACCGAGCCTATTTCCCAAAACCCACTGCTCCCCGCAGCCCCAAGCCTACGTCCCCAAACCCACTGCTCTTCCCCAGCCTGAGCCTACTTCCCCAAACCCAACACTCTTCCCCAACACCAAGCCTACGTCCCCAAACCCACTGCTCTTCCCAAACCCGAGCCTACTTCCCCAAACCCACTGCACTCCCCCAGCCCCGAGCCGACTTCCCCAACCCACTGCTCTCCCAGCGCCGAGCCTACTTCCTCAAATACACTATACTTCCCCAGCCCGGAACCTACTTCCCCAAACCCAGTGCAATTCCTCAGCCCCGAGGCTAAATCCCCAAACCCACTGATCTTCCCCAGCCCCGAGCCTAATTCCCCATAACCACTGCTCTTCCCCAGCACCGAGCCTACTTCCCTCAACCCACTACTCTTCCCCAGCCCCGAGTCTACCTACCCAAACCCACTGATTCCCCCACAGCCCCGAGCCTACTATCCCGAACCCACTGCTCTTCCCCAGCACTGAGCCTACTTCAGTCAACCCATTACACTTCCCCAGCCCCGAACCTACTTTCCCAAACCTACTGCTCTTCCCCAGACCCGAGCCTCCTTCCCCAAACCCACAGCCTTTCCCCAGCCCGGAGGCTACCTTCCCAATCCAACTGCTCTTCCCCATGCCGGAGTCTACTTTCCCAAACCCACTGCTCTTCCCCAGGCCTGAGGCTACTTCCCCAAACCCACAGATCTTCCCCAGCCCAGAGCCTACATCCCAAAATCCAATGCTCTTCCCCAGCACCGAGCCTACTTCCACAAATGCACTGCTCCCCCACATCCCGGAGCCTGCTTCCCCAAACCCACTGCACTTCCCCAGCAGTGAGCCTACTTCCTGAAACCCACTGCTCTTCCCCAGCACCGAGCCTACATCCCCAAACCCATTGCTCTTCCCCAGCCCAGAGCCTACTTCCCCAAACCCACTGCTCCTCCCCAGCCCCTAGCATCCTTCCCCAAACCCACTGATCTTCCCCAGCACTGAGCCTATTTCCACAAACCCACTGCTCTTCCCCAGTGCCTAGCATCCTTCCCCAAACCCACTGCACTTCCCCAGCACCGGGCCTACTGCCCCAAACCCACTGTTCTTCCCCTGCCCGAGCCTAGTTCCAAATACCCGCTGCTCCCCCAGCTTTGAGCCTACTTCCCCAAACCCACTGCTCTTCCCTAGCCCCACGCCTAATTCCCCAAACCCACTGCTCTTCCCCTCAGCCCGGAGCCTAATTCCCCAAACCCACTGCTCTTCCCTAGCCCCGAGCCTAATTTTCCCAAAACCCACTGCTCTTCCACGCAGCCCTGTGCCTACTTACCCAAACCCACTGCTCCCCCAGCCCCGAGCCTACTTCCCCAAACCCACTGCTCCCCCAGCCCTGAGCCTATTTCCCCAAACCCACTGCTGCTCCCCTGCCCCAAGCCTACTTCCCCACACCCACTGCTCTTCCCCAGCCACGACCCTACTTCCCCAAACCCACTGCTCTCCCCCAGCCCCGAGCCAACTTCCCCAAACCCACTGCTCTTCCCCAGCCCCGAGCCTACTTCCCCAAACCCAACGCTCTTCCCCAGCCCCGAGCCTACTTCCCGAAACCCACTGCTCTTCTACAGCCCCAAGCCTATTTCACCAAACCCACTGCACTTCCCCAGCCCCGAGCCTATTTCCCCAAACCCACTGCTCTTCCCCAGCACCGAGCCTAGTTCCCCAAACCCACTGCTCCCCCAGCCCCGAGCCTACTTCCCAATCCCACTGCTCTTCCCCTGCCCGAGCCTAATTCCTGAAACCCTCTGCTCCCCGAGCCCCGAGCTTTCTTCCCCAAACTCAGTGCTCTTCCCCAGCTCTGAGCCTACTTCACCAAACCCACTGCTCTTTCCTAGCTCTGAGCCTACTTTCCTAAACCCACTGCTCTTCCCCTCAGCCCGGAGCCTAATTCCCCAAACCCACTGCCCTTCCCCAGCTCCGAGGCTACTTCCCAAGCCTACGGCTCTTCCCCAGCACCGGACCTACTTCCGTAAACCCACTGCTCCCCCACAGCCTCGAGACTACTTCCCCAACCCAGTGCTCTTCCCCAGCCCCGAGCTTACCTCCCAAAACCCACTCCTCTTCCCCAGCCCCGAGCCTACATCCCCAAACCCACTGATCTTCCCCAGCACCGAGCCTACTTCCCCCAAACCCACAGCTCCCCCCAGCACCGGGCCTAATTCCCAAACCCACCGCTCTTCTCCAGCACCGAGCCTACTTCCGCAAACCCACTGCTCCCCCCAGCACCGAGCCTACTTCCCAAACCCACTGCTCTTCTCCAGCCCAGAGCCGACTTCCCCAAACACACTGCTCCCACAGCCCGAGGCTGCTTCCACAAACCCACTGTCCTTCCCCAGCCCAGAGCCTACTTCCCCAAATCCACTGCTCTTCCCCAGCCCCGATCCTACATTTGCAAATCCACTGCTCTTCCCCAGCACCGAGCCTACTTCCCCAAACCCACTGCTCTTCCCCTGCACCGAGTCTACATCCCCAACCCAGTGCTCTTCCCCAGCCCAGAGCCTACTTCCCCAAACCCAAAGCTCTATTCCAGCACCGAGCCTACTTCCCCAAACCCACTGCTCCCCGCAGCCCCAAGCCTACATCCCCAAACCCACTGCTCTTCCCCAGCCTGAGCCTACTTCCCCAAACCCAACACTCTTCCCCAACACCAAGCCTACGTCCCCAAACCCACTGCTCTTCCCAAACCCGAGCCGACTTCCCCAACCCACTGCTCTCCCAGCGCCAAGCCTACTTCCTCAAATACACTATACTTCCCCAGCCCGGAACCTACTTCCCCAAACCCAGTGCAATTCCTCAGCCCCGAGGCTAAATCCTCAAACCCACTGATCTTCCCCAGCCCCGAGCCTAATTCCCCATAACCACTGCTCTTCCCCAGCACCGAGCCTACTTCCCTCAACCCACTACTCTTCCCCAGCCCCGAGTCTACCTACCCAAACCCACTGATTCCCCCACAGCCCCGAGCCTACTATCCCGAACCCACTGCTCTTCCCCAGCACTGAGCCTACTTCAGTCAACCCATTACACTTCCCCAGCCCCGAACCTACTTTCCCAAACCTACTGCTCTTCCCCAGACCCGAGCCTCCTTCCCCAAACCCACAGCCTTTCCCCAGCCCGGAGGCTACCTTCCCAATCCAACTGCTCTTCCCCATGCCGGAGTCTACTTTCCCAAACCCACTGCTCTTCCCCAGGCCTGAGGCTACTTCCCCAAACCCACAGATCTTCCCCAGCCCAGAGCCTACATCCCAAAATCCAATGCACTTCCCCAGCACCGAGCCTACTTCCACAAATGCACTGCTCCCCCACATCCCGGAGCCTGCTTCCCCAAACCCACTGCACTTCCCCAGCAGTGAGCCTACTTCCTGAAACCCACTGCTCTTCCCCAGCCCCGAGCCGACATCCCCAAACCCATTGCTCTTCCCCAGCCCAGAGCCTACTTCCCCAAACCCACTGCTCCTCCCCAGCCCCTAGCGTCCTTCCCCAAACCCACTGATCTTCCCCAGCACCGAGCCTATTTCCCAAAACCCACTGCACTTCCCCAGCACTGAGCCTATTTCCACAAACCCACTGCTCTTCCCCAGTGCGTAGCGTCCTTACCCAAACCCACTGCACTTCCCCAGCACCGGGCCTACTGCCCCAAACCCACTGCTCTTCCGCAGCTCCGAGCCTTCTTTCCCAAATGTACTGTGCTTCCCCACAGCCATGAGCCTCCCTCCCTGAACCCACTGCTCTTCCCCAGCCCCGAGCCTACTTCCCCAAACCCACTGCCCTTCCCCAGCCCAGAGCTGCTTCCCCAAGCCCACTGCTCCCCCAGCCCGAGGCTACTTCCCCAAACACACTGCTCTTCCACCCAGCTCTGAGCCTAGTTTACCAAACCCACTGCCCTTCCCGAGTCCAGAACCTACATCCCCAAACACACTGCTCTTCCACCCAGCACCAAGCCTACTTCCCCAAACTCACTGCTCTGCCCCAGCCACGATCCTGCTTACCCAAACGCAATGCTCCCACACAGCACCGAGCCTACTTCCACAAACCCACTGTTCTTCCCCAGCCCCGAGCCTACTTCCCAAAATTCACTGCTCTTCCACAGCCCCGAGCCTACTTCCCCAAACCCAGTGAACCCCCACAACCCCGAGCCTACTTCCCCAAACCCACTGCACCTCCACAACTTTGAGCATACTCCCCCAACCCACTGCTCCCCGACAGCACCGAGCCTACTTCGCCAAACCCACTGTTCTTCCACAGCCCTGAGCCTATGTCCCCAAACCCACTGCTCTTTCCCAGCCCCGAGACTAATTCCCCAAACCCACTGCTTTTCCCCAGCACTGAGCCTACTTCCCAAAACCCACTGCTCTTCCCAAGCCCCGAGCCTACTTCCCCAACCCAACGCTCTTCCCCAGCACCGAGCCTACGTCCCCAAACCCACTGCTCTTCCCACGCCCCGAGCTTACTTCCCCAAACCCACAGCACTCCCCCAGCCCCGAGCCGACTTCCCCAACACACTGCTCTCCCAGCGCCGAGCCTACTTCCCCAAATGCACTATACTTCCCCAGCCCCGAACCTACTTCCCAAAACCCACTGCAATTCCCCAGCCCCGAGGCAAAATCCCCAAACCCACTGCTCTTCCCAAGCCCCGAGCCTCATTCCCCAAAACCACTGCTCTTCCCCAGCACCGAGCCTACTTCCCTCAACCCACTACTCTTCCCCAGCCCCGAGCCTACTTACCCAAACCCATTGAGTCCCCCACAGCCCCGAGCCTACTATCCCGAACCCTCTGCTCTTCCCCAGCACCGATCCTACTTCAGTCAACCCAGTACATTTCCCCAGCCCCGACCCTACTTTCCCAATCCAACTGCTCTTCCCCAGGCCAGAGCTACTTCCCCAAACCCACAGGTCTTCCCCAGCCTGGAGTTACATCCCGAAACCAAATGCTCTTCCCCAGCACCGAGCCTACTTCCACAAATGCACTGCTCCCCCACATCCCCGAGCCTACTTCCCCAAACCCACTGCACTTCCGCAGCAGCGAGCCTACTTCCTGAAACCCACTGCTCTTCCCCAGCCCCGAGCCTACATCCCCCAACCCATTGCTCTTCCCGAGCCCAGTGCCTACTTCCCCAAACCCACTGCACTTCCCCAGCCCCTAGCATCCTTCCCCAAACTCACTTCCCTTCCCGAGCCCAGAACCTACGTGCCCAAACACACTGCTCTTCCACCCAGCACCAAGCCTACTTCCCCAAACTCACTGCTCTGCAACAGCCACGATTCTGCTTACCCAAACACACTGCTCCCCCACAGCACAGAGCCTACTTCCACAAACCCACTCTTCTTCCCCAGCCCCGAGCCTACTTCCCAAAATTCACTGCTCTTCCCCAGCCTCGAGCCTACTTCTCCAAACCCAGTGCACCCCCACAACCCCGAGCCTACTTCCCTAAACCCACTGCACCCCCACAACTTCGAGCATACTCCCCCAACCCACGGCTCCCCCACAGCACCGAGCCTACTTCGCCAAACCCACTGTTCTTCCACAGCCCCGAGCCTATGTCCCCAAACCCACTGCTCTTTCCCAGCCCGAGACTAATTCCCCAAATCCACTGCTTTTCCCCAGCACCGAGCCTACTTCCCCAAACCCACTGCTCCCCCCAGCCCCGAGCCTACGTCCCCAAACCCGCTGCTCTTCCCCAGCCCCGAGCCTACTTCCCCAAACCCAAAGGTCTTTCCCAGCACCTAGCCTACTTCCCCAAACCCACTGCTCCCCCCAGCCCCAAGCCTACTTCCCCAAACCCACTGCTCCCCCCAGCCCAGAGCCTACTTCCCCAAACTCACTGCTCTTCCCCAGCACCTAGCGTCCTTCCCCAAACCCACTGATCTTCCCCAGCACCGAGCCTATTTCTCAAAACCCACTGCTCTTCCCCAGCACTGAGCCTATTTCCACAAACCCACTGCTCTTCCCCAGTGCCTAGCATCCTTCCCCAAACCCACTGCACTTCTCCAGCACCGAGCCTACTTCCCCAAACCCACTGCTCTTCCCCAGCACCGAGCCTACTGCCCCAAACCCACTGCTCTTCCGCAGCTCCGAGCCTTCTTTCCAAATGCACCTTGCTTCCCCACAGCCACGAGCCTCCCTCCCCAAACCCACTGCTCTTCCCCATCCCCGAGCCTACTTCCCCAAACCCACTGCCCTTCGCCAGCCCAGAGCTACTTCCCCAAACCCACTGCTCCCCCAGCCCGAG
Source organism: Somniosus microcephalus (assembly GCF_052327205.1). NCBI lineage: Eukaryota > Metazoa > Chordata > Chondrichthyes > Squaliformes > Somniosidae > Somniosus > Somniosus microcephalus. The sequence goes on along the minus strand of NC_140994.1, from coordinate 95,750,108 downwards.
GCTGCTTCCCCAAAAACACTGCTCTTCCACCCAGCTCCGAGCCTACTTCACCAAACCCACTGCCCCTCCCGAGCCCAGAATCTACTTCCCCAAACACTCTGCTCTTCCACCCAGCACCAAGCCTACTTCCCCAAACTCACTGCTCTGCCCCAGCCACGATCCTGCTTACCCAAACACACTGCTCCCCCACAGCACAGAGCCTACTTCCACAAACCCACTGTTCTTCCCCAGCCCCGAGCCTACTTCCCAAAATTCACTGCTCTTCCCCAGCCCCGAGCCTACTTCCCCAAACCCAGTGCACCCCCACAACCCCGAGCCTACTTCCCTAAACCCACTGCACCCCCACAACTTTGAGCATACTCCCCCAACACACTGCACCCCCACAGCACCGAGCCTACTTCGCCAAACCCACTGTTCTTCCACAGCCCCGAGCCTATGTCCCCAAATCCACTGCTCTTTCCCAGCCCCGAGACTAATTCCCCAAATCCACTGCATTTCCCCAGCACCGAGCCTACTTCCCCAAACCCACTGCTCTTCCCAAGCCCCGAGACTACTTCCCCAAACCCAAAGCTCTTCCCCAGCACCGAGCCTACTTCCCTCAACCCACTACTCTTCCCCAGCCCCGAGCCTACTTACCCAAACCCACTGATTCCCCCACAGCTCCGAGCCTACTATCCCAAACCCACTGCTCTTACCCAGCACCGAGCCTACTTCAGTCAACCCACTATACATCCCCAGACCCGATCCTACATTCCCAAACTTACTGCTCTTCCCCAGCCCCGAGCCTCCTTCCCCAAACCCACAGCCCTTCCCCAGCCCGGAGGCTACATCCCCAATCCAACTGCTCTGCCCCATGCCGGAGTCTACTTCCCCATACCCACTGCTCTTCCCCAGGCCTGAGGCTACTTCCCCAAACCCACAGGTCTTCCCCAGCCCGGAGCCTACATCCCGAAGCCCAATGCTCTTCCCCAGCACCGAGCCAACTTCCACAAACGCACTGCTCCCCCACATCCCCGAGCCTACTTCCCCAAACCACTGCACTTCCCCAGCAGCGAGCCTACTTCCTGAAACCCACTGCTCTTCCCCAGCCCCGAGCCTACATCCCCAAACCCAATGCTCTTCCCCAGCCCAGAGCCTACTCCCCCAAGCCCACTGCTCTTCCCCAGCCCCTAGCGTCCTTCCCCAAACCCACTGATCTTCCCCAGCACCGAGCCTATTTCCCAAAACCCACTGCTCTTCCCCAGCACTGAGCCTATTTCCACAAACCCTCTGCTCTTCCCCAGCACCGAGCCTACTGCCTCAAACCCACTGCCCTTCCGCAGCTCCGAGCCTTCTTTCCCAAATGCACTGTGCTTCCCCACAGCCACGAGCCTCCCTCCCCAAACCCACTGCTCTTCCCCAGCCCCGAGCCTTCTTCCCCAAACCCACTGCCACTCCCCAGCCCAGAGCTACTTCCCCAAACCCACTGCTCTTCCCTAGCCCCGAGCCTACTTCCCCAAAACCACTGCTCTTACCTGCCCGAGTCTGCTTCCCCAAACCCACTGCTGCCCCAGCCTGTGCCAACTTCCCCAAACCCACTGCTCTTCCCCAGCCCTGAGTCTACGTCCCCAAACCCACTGCTCTTCCTCAGCCCCGAGCCTCCTTTCCCAAACCCACTGCTCTTTCCCAGCCCCGAGCCTAATTCCCCAAACCGACTGCTCTTCCCCCCATCTCCGAGCCTACTTCCCCAAACCGACTGCTCTCCCCAGCCCCGAGCCTACTTCACCAAACCCAAAACACTTCCCCACAGCCCCGAGCTTACTTCCCCAAACCCACTGCTCCCCCCAGCCATGAGCCTACTTCCCCAAACCCAAAACTCTTCCCCAGCCCCGAGCCTATTTCCCCAAACCGAATGCTCTTCCCCACAGCCCCGAGCCTACTTCCCCAAACCCACTGCTCCCCACAGCTCCGAGCCTACTTCCCCGAACCCAAAAATCTTCCCCAGCCCAGAGCCTATTTCCCCAAACCCAAAAATCATCCCCAGCACCAAGCCAACTTCGCCAAACACACTGCTTTTCCCAAGCACGGAGCTTACGTCGCCAAACCCAATGCTCTCCCCCAGCACCGAGCCTACTTCCTCAACACACTGCTCCCCCAGCCCCGAGCCTACTTCCCCAAACCCACTGCTCTTCCCCAGCCCTGAGCCTACTTCCCCAAACCCACTACTACCCCAGCCCGAGCATATTTCCGCAAAAAAAACTGCTCCCCCAGCCCCGAGCCTACTTCCCCAAACCCACTACTCCCCCAGCCCGAGCCTATTCCCCCCAAAAAACTGCTCCCCCAGCCCCGAGCCTACTTTCCCAACCCACTGCTCTTCCCCAGCCCCAAGCCTACTTCCTGAAACCCACTGCTGTTCCCCAGCTCCGAGCCTACTTCTCCAAGCCCACTGCTCTTCCCCCTAGCCCCAGCCAACTTCCCCAAACACACTGCTATTGCACACAGCCCCGAGCATTCTTTTCCAAACCAACTGCGCATCCCCACAGCCACGAGCCTACTTCCCCAAACCCACTCCTCTTCCCCAGCACCGAGCCCAGTTCCCCAAACCCACTGCTAACCCAGCCTCGAGCCTATTTCCCAATCCCACTGCTATTTACTGCCCGAGCCTACTTCCCCAAACCCATTGCTCTCCCACAGCCCCGAGCCTGCTTTCCCAAACCCACTACTCTTCCCTAGCACTGACCCTACTTCCCCAAACTCACTGCTCTTCCCTCGCCACGAGCCTTCTTCCCCAATCCCAGCACTCCCCCGCAGCACCGAGCCTACTTCCCCAAACCCACTGCTGCCCCAGCCCGTGCCTACTTCCCCAAACCCACTGCTCTTCCCCAGCCCCGAGCCTACTTCCCCAAACCCACTGCTCTTCCCCAGCCCCGAGCCTACGTCCCCAAACCCACTGCTCTTCCCCAGCCCCGAGCCTACATCCCAAAACCCAAAGCTCTTCCCCAGCCCCAAGCCTCCTTTCCCAAATCCACTGCTCTTCCCCAGCCCCGAGCCTACTTCCCCAAACCCAAACCTCTTCCCCAGCCCCGAGCCTATTTCCCCAAACCAAATGCGCATCCCCACAGCCCCAAGCCTACTTCCCCAAACCCATTGCTCCCCCCAGCCTCGAGCCTACTTCCCCAAACCCAAAACTCTTCCCCAGCCCCGAGCCTACTTCCCCAAACCGAATGCGCTTCCCCACAGCCCCGAGCCTACTTTCCCAAACCCACTGCTGCCCCAGCTCCGAGCCTACTTCCCCGAACCCAAAAATCTTCCCCAGCCCCGAGCCTATTTCCACAAACCCAAAACTCTTCCCCAGCACCAAGCCGACTTCCCCAAACCCACTGCTTTTCTCCAGCACCGAGCTTACGTCGCCAAACCCAATGCTCTCCCCCAGCACCGAGCCTACTTCCTCAACACACTGCTCCCCCAGCCCCGAGCCTACTTCCCCAAACCCAATGCTCTTCCCCAGCCCCGAGCCTACTTCCCCAAACCCACTACAACCCCAGCCCGAGCATATTTCCGCAAAAAAACTGCTCCCCCAACCCTCGAGCCTACTTCCCCAAACCCACTGCTCTTCACCAGCCCCGAGCCTACTTCCCCAAACCCACTACACCCCAGCACGAGCCTATTCCCCCAAAAAAAACTGCTCCCCCAGCCCCGAGCCTACTTTCCCAACCCACTGCTCTTCCCCAGCCCCGAGTCTACTTCCCGAAACCCACTGCTCTTCCCCAGCCCCGAGTCTACTTCCCGAAACCCACTGCTCTTCCCCAGCTCCGAGCCTACTTTTCCAAACCCACTGCTCTTCCCCCTCGCCCCAGCCAACTTCCCCAAACCCACTGCTATTGCACACAGCCCCGAGCCTTCTTTCCCAAACCGAATCCGCATCCCCACAGCCACGAGCCTACTTCCCCAAACCCACTCCTCTTCCCCAGCACTGAGCCCAGTTCCCCAAACCCACTGCTAACCCAGCCTCGAGCCTATTTCCAAATCCCACTGCTCTTCCCTGCCCGAGCCTACTTCCCCAAACCCACTGCTCTCCCACAGCCCCGAGCCTACTTTCCCAAACCCACTGGTCTTCCCCAGCACCGAGCCTACTTCCCCAAACCCACTGCTCTTCCCTAGCCCCGAGCCTACTTCCCCAAAACCACTGTTCTTACCTGCCCGAGTCTGCTTCCCCAAACCCACTGCTGCCCCAGCCTGTGCCCACTTCCCCAAACCCACTGCTCTTCCCCAGCCCCGAGTCTACGTCCCCAAACCCACTGCTCTTCCCCAGCCCCGAGCCTCCTTTCCCAAACCCACTGCTCTTTCCCAGCCCCGAGCCTAATTCCCCAAACCGACTGCTCTTCCCCCCATCTCCGAGCCTACTTCCCCAGACTGCTCTCCCCAGCCCCGAGCTTACTTCACCAAACCCAAAACACTTCCCCACAGCACCGAGCTTACTTCCCCAAACCCACTGCTCCCCCCAGCCACGAGCCTACTTCCCCAAACCCAAAACTCTTCCCCAGCCCCGAGCCTATTTCCCCAAACCGAATGCTCTTCCCCACAGCCCCGAGCCTACTTCCCCAAACCCACTGCTCCCCACAGCTCCGAGCCTACTTCCCCGAACCCAAAAATCTTCCCCAGCCCAGAGCCTATTTCCCCAAACCCAAAAATCATCCCCAGCACCAAGCCGACTTCGCCAAACACACTGCTTTTCCCAAGCACGGAGCTTACGTCGCCAAACCCAATGCTCTCCCCCAGCACCGAGCCTACTTCCTCAACACACTGCTCCCCCAGCCCCGAGCCTCCTTCCCCAAACCCACTACTCTTCCCCAGCCCCGAGCCTACTTCCCCAAACCCACTACTACCCCAGCCCGAGCATATTTCCGCAAAAAAAACTGCTCCCCCAGCCGCGAGCCTACTTCCCCAAACCCACTACTCCCCCAGCCCGAGCCTATTCCCCCCAAAAAACTGCTCCCCCAGCCCCGAGCCTACTTTCCCAACCCACTGCTCTTCCCCAGCCCCAAGCCTACTTCCCGAAACCCACTGCTGTTCCCCAGCTCCGAGCCTACTTCTCCAAGCCCACTGCTCTTCCCCCTAGCCCCAGCCAACTTCCCCAAACACACTGCTATTGCACACAGCCCCGAGCATTCTTTTCCAAACCAACTGCGCATCCCCACAGCCACGAGCCTACTTCCCCAAACCCACTCCTCTTCCCCAGCACCGAGCCCAGTTCCCCAAACCCACTGCTAACCCAGCCCCGAGCCTATTTCCAAATCCCACTGCTATTCCCTGCCCGAGCCTACTTCCCCAAACCCATTGCTCTCCCACAGCCCCGAGCCTGCTTTCCCAAACCCACTACTCTTCCCTAGCACTGACCCTACTTCCCCAAACTCACTGCTCTTCCCTCGCCACGAGCCTTCTTCCCCAATCCCACCACTCCCCCGCAGCACCGAGCCTACTTCCCCAAACCCACTGCTCTTCCCCAGCCCCGAGCCTACTTCCCCAAACCCACTGCTCTTCCCCCCATCACCGAGCCTACTTCCCCAAACCCACTGCTCTTCCCCCATCACCGAGCCTACTTCCCCAAACCAATTGCACCCCCAGCCCCAAGCCTACTTCCCCAAACCGACTGCTCTTCCGCAGCCCCGAGCCTACTTCCCCAAACCCACTGCTCTTCCTCCCATCACCGAGCCTACTTCACCAAACCCACTGCTCCCCCAGCACTGAGCATACTTCCCCAAACCCACTGTACTTCCCCAGCCCCGAGACTACTTCCTCAAACCCACTACTCTTCCCCAGCACCGGGCCTACTTCCCGAAACTCGCTGCTCTTCCCCAGCCCCGAGCCTACTACCCCCAACCCACTGCTCCTCCCCAGCACCGAGTCTTCTTCCCCAAACCCACTGCTCCTCCCCAGCACCGAGCCTACTTCCCCAAACCCACTGTTCTTCCCCAGCACCGAGCCTACTTCCCCAACACCACTGCCCTTCCCCAGCACGGAGCCTACTTCCCCAAACCCACTGCTCTTCCCCAGCCCCGAGCCTACTTCCCAAAATCCACTACTCCCCCAGCCCGAGCCTATTTCCCCAAAAAACTGCTCCCCCAGCCCCGAGCCTACTTCCCCAAACCCACTCCTCTTCCCCAGCACCGAGCCAACTTCCCCAAACCCACTGCTCTCCCACAGCCCCGAGCCTACTTTCCCAAACCCACTGCTCTTCCCCAGCACCGAGCCTACTTCCCAAACCCACTGCTCCCCCACAGCCCCGAGCCTACTTCCCCAAACCCACTCCTCTTCCCCAGCACCGAGCCAACTTCCCCAAACCCACTGCTCCCCCACAGCCCCGAGCCTACTTCCCCAAACCCACTGCTCTTCCCCTACCCGAGCCTGCTTCCCCAAACCCACTCCTCTTCCCCAGCACTGAGCCAACTTCCCCAAACCCACTGCTCTCCCACAGCCCCGAGCCTACTTTCCCAAACCCACTGCTCTTCCCCAGCACCGAGCCTACTTCCCCAAACCCACTGCTCCCCCACAGCCCCGAGCCTACTTCCCCAAACCCACTGCTCTTCCCCTACCCGAGCCTGCTTCCCCAAACCCACTGCTGCCCCAGCCCCGAGGCTACTTCCCCAAACTCACTGCTTTCTCCAGCACTGAGCCTACTTCCTCCAACCCACTGCCCCTCCCCAGCACCGAGCCTACTTCCACAAACTCACTGATCTTCCCCAGCCCCAAGCCTACTTCGCGAAACCCACTGCTCTTCCCCCCCAGATCCTAGCCAACATCACCAAACTCACTGCCCTTCCCCACAGCCCCGAGCCTAATTTCCCATACCCACTGCCCTTCCCCAGCACCGAGCCTAATTCCCCAATACCACTGCCCTTCCCCAGCACCGAGCCTTAATCCCCAACCCCACTGCTCCTCCCCAGCACTAAGCCTACTACCCCAAACCCACTGCTCTTCCCCCCAGCCCCTAGCCAACATCACCAAACTCACTGCTCTTCCCCACAGCCCCGAGCCTACTTTCCCAAACCCAGTAATCTTCCCCAGCACCGAACCTACTTCTGTCAACCCACTGCTCTTCCCCACCAATGAGCCTACTTCCCCAAATCCACTGCTGCCCCACAGCCCCGAGCCTACTTTCCAAAACCCACTGCTCCCCCACAGCCCGAGCCTACTGCCCCAAACCCACTGCTCTTCCCCAGCACCGAGCCACTTCCTCAAACCCACTGCTCCCCCACAGCCCCGAGCTTCCTTCCCCAAACCCACAGCCCTTCCCCAGCCCAGAGCCTACATCCCCAAATGCACTGCTCTTCCCCAGCCCAGAGCCCACTTCCCCAAACCGAATGCTCTTCCCCAGCCCCGAGCATACTTCCCCAAACCCAATGCTCTTCTGCAGCCCCGAGCCTGCTTCCCCAACCCAGTGCTCTTCCCCAGCACAGATCCTACTGCCCCAAACCCACTGCTCTTCCCCAGCCCCGAGCCTACTTCCCCAAACCCACTGGGGGAAAAATTTGGTTGGTTGTGCCACCCATTAGCGCCTAAAGAGGTCGAGAATTGGGGCGCTAACCAATTAGCGCCCGGGCGCAGCGAACCCTGTGCCTCTTCCCAAATTGAGCGGACATTTAGCACCGGTGCTAAACCGTTGCACCCACTCATGCAGATCATGATGTCATTTCATTATTCAGCGCCCTTGAGGCGCCCCGGACCGGAAATTCAGTTGCGGCCCCTCCGTTCCGCCTGGCGCTAACAAGGACAGGTTACCTTGAACGTTTCCCAGTCGCTGTCGGGCTGGGGGGGGTGCTATTTAAAGGGGACTCTTCCTGGATTGTTAGAGGTAGCCATTTTTGCCCCACACCTTCTGTGAGAGAGGGAGAGAGTTGCTCAGAGAGAAACGGAGAGCCATTTCTGCAGTGAGCCAGCGCTGGCTGAGGAACTTTAGCCTTCTGAACATTACTTTGCAGTTGGTAAGCTTCTCAACCGGCATAACTTTCAGTGCGCACTTACTATGGGGGCTGCATTGGATGGGAACGTCATCCTTCTCAATCATATTGACAGGGCACAGAGATGCAGGGATAGAGTGGCAGGCATCGCTAGACGGAGGAGTGCCTACAGACGTTGGCACACGAGGCCTTACGCTGCCAGGGTTTTCCGCCAACAGTTTTCGTATATCAACATGTCGGAGGAGCAGTGTTTCCGAAGGCTGCGCTTCAGTAAGGAGGTGGTTACTGAGCTCTGCCACCTGCTTCAGCCAGATCTGCAGCCTCAACTAAGGTGCAGGACATCTCTGTTGGTGACTGTGAAGATTACTGTGGCTCTAAACTTCTATGCCAGCGGCTCCTTTCAGGCCACTGCTGGGGACATTGCCAACATCTCACAGTTCGCGGTGCATTGCTGCATCTGTCAAGTGACTAATGCAGTACATCTCCTTCCCAATGACCCCGGACAAGCAGCAAGAGCACGCAGAGGGCTTCGCAAGGATAGCGGGCTCCCCCATGGTGCAGGGCGCCATTGACTGCATGCATGTGGCTTTGCGGGCGCCTCTAGAGAATGCGGAGGATTTCCGCAACCGAATGGGGTTCCATTCTTTGAATGTGCAGCTGGTCTGTGACCACCAACAACTGATACTTGCTGTCAATGCCCACTTTCCAGGCAGCAGCCACGATGCCTTCATCCTGCGCCAGGCTTCTGTGGCAGACCTTTTCGAAGCCCCGGCTCACCCAGGAGGCTGGCTTCTCGGGGACAAGAGCTATCCTGGCTGATGACCCCGCTCCGTTCGACCAGCACCCCTGCTGAAGAACGTTACAATGAGAGCCATCAAGCGACCAGGAACATCATTGAGCACACAATCGGCGTGCTGAAGCGACGGTTCCGCTTTCTGGATCATTCCGGAGGAGCCCTTCAGTACTCATCTGAGCGAATCTCCCACTTTGTGGTTGTGTGTTGCATGCTGCATAACCTGGCAATCCTCAGGACCCAGCCAATGCCACCAGATATTGAAACACCAGCAGAGGAGGAGGAGGAGGAGGAGGAGGAGCACCAAGACGGGAGGGAGGCACAAACTTAGAGGCTTATAGCAAGTCGCTTCTAGGCCCCTGTAGGGAATGCTTTCTGCCATTCCAAGAACATGAATGGAACCATTCTGCTACCCCTAAGCCGGTCAATGCAAAAATTAGTGCAAAGAACAGACATGGACATTGTGAATAAATAAACTTCTTTATTTAACAAAATGTGTATCCTTCCCGCACAACAAAGCAATGGAAACAAACAGCAAAACATACAGACTGCCACGGTGGCATAGTGGTTAGCACTGTGCCTCACAGCACCAGGGACCCGGGTTCGAATCCGGCCTTGGGCGACTGTCTGTGTGGAGTTTGCACATTCTCCCCGTGTTTGCGTGGGTTTCCTCCGGGTGCTCCGGTTTTCTCCCACAGTCCAAAGATGTGCGGGTTAGGTTGATTGGCTATGATAAATTGACCCTTAGTGTTAGGGGGATTAAATACGTGGGGTTACGGGAATAGGGTGGGATATGTGTTGGTGTAGGGGTTACGGGGATCGGGTGTGATATGTGTCGGTGCAGGCTCGATGGGCCGAAATGGCCTCTATCTGCACTGTGGGGTTTCTGTGATTCTGTGATTCTGTGATAACTGTCTCTCACACCCTGGAGACAATGTCCAAAACATAACTGTCTCTCACACCCTGGAGACATTGTCCACAACATAACCAACATTCAGACCAGCATCCTCGGTCTTGAATGAAAGAAATAACATAATTTAGCAGCACCTTCTACTTTTTGCCCCTCGATGGTGATCTGCTTCCCTTGCGGAATTGCCCCCTTCCCGCCCTGCAAGCTCCTCTGTAATGGACCCTAGTGGCTGCAGCAAGGCTGGGGGAGGCCTGCTGACTGTCCAAAACTGAGACCGCAGATGCCCTTGAAGTACGGCCTGGACCAGCTCTGGGCCTGGAGGGCCCGGCTGCTGACTGCTCCAACTCCGCATGGGTGGAAGCAGTCTGTCCTACAGGTGGTGGCAGCTGCAGTAGAGAAGTGCCAGTGGTGGCATCAGGAATGCTGTCATCCTGAGAGCGGACAGCAGCTCCCTGGTCGGCCGACACACTGGCACTCTGACGGGGCAGCACCGCAGCATGTGGAGCAATTGGCTGGTGCAGAGATTGCTGGCCTGCTGTGGCACAGCGAGGGCCCCGGGGAATCCTGCCCGATCCAGCGAGGGTGGCAGCAGTCAGTGCTCGCGTGGCCTCAATCTGCGTCTGCATGAGACCAGCCACTGACTGCGTGGCAGCACTCAGCACTTGTGTGGTAGGTGCCAGTGCTTCGCCGAAGTCCTGGAGAATCCTTGCCAGTGCTGCGCCAAAGTACTGCACACTCCTTGCCTGTGCTGCGCTGAAGTCCTGGACACTCCTTGCCAGTGTCTCAATGGAGTCGGGCATCCTTGCCACTGCAGCCATGAGCTCAGTGTGCCTCAGCCCAGCCTGGGCGTTAATTTCTGCGAGGGCACGCACATCTTCTGCACTCTGTGCAGCAGCATTCATGGCCTGACTCACCCTCCGGGGAGCCCCGAACTTCCCTACCCCCCTCGCGTTGCTGCAGGCCGCTGGGTCCTGGAGCTGCATCCTCTAAGACCATTTCCCCCCGCTCCCCTCCAGGGAAGGCATCTCCCCAGTCTGGACATAGGCTCGTTCGCCTGAGGGTGGTACGGATGGTCCAGTTTCCTCCTCCTCGTCGCCTCCAGAGTCACTCGCACTGGCAGCTTGAGGGCCCGCCTCCCGAGCTGGTGATGCAGCATCTGAAAGCAGGGAGGTTCAAGAGTAGCTTTAGCGAAAGGACAGGGTGGCAGCAAGGGATGCATGAGTGCTGCAATGCTCTGAGTTGGCTCGAGAGTGAAAAAGCATGCTGGTGTGGGGAACAAGTGGAAGGAGAGAGGTCAAAAAGGTGATGACCTTACCATTGCTGTCCACAATGGGGTCGGCATCTCCAGAGGTGATGGGGCCAATCATCCGGCTTGCCACAATCCGGTGGATTCGCTCCTCCAGGTCTGTAAGGGTCTGCAGGTGAGGCCGGCCTCCTCTGGTCCGATGCTGTTGCATTCTATTATTCGCCAGCTTGGCCTGCAAGAGAAAGGACGGGGTGTGATGAAACCTGCAGCCCTGATCTGGCATGACATGCCTCCCATGGTCGATTAGCCCTTACATTATGCTGCCCTAATCTGGCATGACATGCCTCCCATGGTCGATTAGCCCTTACATTATGCACAGAGCTGAACGTGCGTGTGTGTTTCCAGAAAGGGCCATGGGTGCTGGATGACAGCTGGCCATTGGGGCTTTGCACACCCTCTGGCCATAAAGTGAGGTGCAGATGGAGGGATAGTGGTTAGCACTGTTGCTTCACAGCGCCAGAGACCCGGGTTCGAATCCAACCTCGGGCGACTGTCTGTGTGGAGTTTGCACATTCTCCCCGTGTTTGCGTGGGTTTACTCCGGGTGCTCCGGTTTCCTCCCACAGTCCAAAGATGTGCGGGTTAGGTTGATTGGCCAAGATAAATTGACCCTTAGTGTTAGGGGGATTAAATACGTGGGGTTACGGGGATAGGGTGGGATATGTGTTGGTGTAGGGGTTACGGGGATCGGGTGGGATATGTGTCGGTGCAGGCTCGATGGGCCGAAGTGGCCTCTATCTGCACTGTGTGGTTTCTGTGATTTCTGTGATTCTGTGATTCTGAAAAAGGCACTCACCCTGACTGTAGTGCATGTACATTTAAGAGAGAACTGCTTTTACAGCTCCTGTATACTGTATTACCGGCAGTGACCACACCTGTATATAAGCCTTGAGCATGCCTCTCTACCCAAGTCTTGAGACTACCCTACTCCAGTATATACCTGTTGATTGTTAAGTTACAGCATCCGTGTGGTTATTGAAAAACATCATACTCTCAGAATCACGGATCTAACAGTGGCGACAAGTGTTGATTCGAATCTACCTGCAACTCTGCATTTCCCTTCGATGATTCGCTCCGGAGGCCGGTGGAAGAAAGTCGAGGCCAGAAGCACGGGCGTCAACCATGAGCAAACGCCCAGTAGTCTGGCAGAGAGTGAACATTGCAGGGGAGGCTGTGGAGAGCCGGGCTTGGTTCCCCAGCCACGACGATCAGCAACAGACTGATGACAGGTACAGCGCAGACCCTTCCCGGACAGCGACGGCTGGAGCCGACCGACGGCGGAGAAAAAGCCGAGCAGCGTTGACGGGGTAAGATAGAGGGTGAAGCGCACAGGGCGCAGCCGGGGGTTGAAAACCGAGCGGCGTCGAGGAAAAATGAAACGGAGAGAGAGAGGTGTACTGCAGGGCGAATGAAGTGCCAGATGCTAGGAAAGCACTGGTTTTGTTAAATTCCATGGGGGCAAAAACTTATGGGTTACTGCGAAACCTAATAACCCCAGAGAAGCCTGTGAACAAGAATTTCGAAAGCATAGTAGAAATCCTACAGGACCACTTAAACTCCACACCGCTGCTGATAGCAGAACGATTTAAGTTCCATAAAAGGAACCAACACAAAGATGAAAGCAATGCTGAGTACCTAACGGAACTGTGCAAGCTATCGAAACACTGCCAGTTTGGGGCGGGACTAGCAGATACGTTAAGGGATAAGTTTGTGTGTGGGCTGCAAAGTGAAGGAACCCAGAAACGGCTTCTATCAGAAAAGGATCTTACGCTGGACAAGGCTTCAGTATGGCAGTATCACATGAAGCAGCCGCAAGGGGCGCTGCAGAGGTACAACGGAGAGTGCAAGAATATGGCACCAATGAAATGTCCTATGGAACAGGGAAGTGCTATCGCTGCGGCAGAGCAACACATGACCAGAAGGATTGTTCGTTCAAGGACCAAGTGTGCAGACAGTGTGGAAAAGCAGGACACATAGCAAGAGTCTGCAGGTCTGGGAAGAAAACCAACAGTAAGAAATCTCCACAGGAGAAGTACAAAAAGGTACACAAGGTGATGGACAGTAGTTCAGATGAACAGAAAAGTGACACAGACTCCGGAAGCAAGGAGCTGGGTTGTCTGAAACTACATAAGGTAACCAAAATGGAGGATCACCAGACTATCTGGGTTACACTCAAGATAGACGGAGTCCAAGTGAAAATGGAATTGGACACAGGATCAGCCCTAATAGTCATAAACCAAAGGGACTACAAGCAGCTATTTTCACATATACCCTTGAAAGCTACAGAGATTGTCTTGAAGACGTACACGGGGCAAAAAGTCTACCCCAAAGGAAAAATACGGTTGAAAGTGATATATAAAGGCCAGGAAATACCTAAAATGGACATATATGTATTGCCAGATGGAGGACCACCACTGCTAGGACGTGAATGGATCCGGAAGATACAATTAGATTGGCATTCCATACAGGCACTGAAGGTTGAGGCCAAAAAGGATGACGACGTCACACCTGGACGACTGTCAAAATGGCTAACTGACGCAAAGGAAGTGTTCCAGGAGGGACTCGGCAAACTAAAAGACATAACAGCAATGATTAAAATAGAGGAAAATGCACGCCCAAAGTTTCTTAAGGCCAGACCAGTGCCTTATGCGATCAGACCAGCTGTCGAAGCAGAGCTGGAAGGGTTGGAACATTCAGGAGTACTGTCCAAAGTAGACTGGAGCGAGTGGGCTACAACCATCGTTCCTGTAATGAAGAGGTCGTTGAGTAATACGCCTGGGGAACCAAAGAAGGTCCGCATCTGCGGGGATTTTAAGGTGACAGTGAACCCAGTCCTTCACACGGTACAATATCCGCTTCCACGAATTGAGGATATTTTCGCCTCGCTATCTGGAGGTAAACACTTCACCAAAATTGATCTAGCCCAGGCGTACCTGCAAATGGAGGTAGAAGAAGCCTCGAAACAATACCTTACGATTAACACTCATAAAGGTCTCTATCAATACAACCGGCTGGTGTTCAGGGTAACATCAGCTCCGGTTATTTGGCAAAGGGCAATGGATCAAGTCCTGCAAGGGATTCCAGGGACCCAGTGTCATTTGGACGACATCCTGGTCATGGGCAAAAATGACAGTGATCACCTCGCCAACTTGGAGAAGGTGCTCACCACATGAAAGGAATATGGGCTACGAGCTAATTGCCACAAGTGCGAGTTTTTCCAGAAGCAGATCTCGTATTGTGGCCATGTCATCGATGAAGAGGGGTTACATAAGTCCCCTGAAAAGATTGTGGCAGTAGTCAAGGCTCCAGCACCGGAAAATGTGTCACAACTGAGGTCGTTCCTCGGGCTGTTAAACTACTACCATAAGTTCTTAGCAAATTTGTCCACGGTATTACACCCACTGAACACCCTACTGCAAACAGGGGTACCATGGAAGTGGAATGACGAACGTAGACGAGTTTTCCAGAAGTGTAAAGAATTGATCACATCTAAAGAGGTGTTGGCCCATTTCAACCCAGCACTACCAATTCGTTTGGCATGTGATGCATCACCCTATGGTATTGGAGCGGTGCTGTCGCACAAATTCCCAGACGGGTTGGAGAGGCCAGTAGCCTTTGCGTCTCGGTCACTAACCTCAGCCGAGTGCAACTACGCCCAGATTGACAGGGAGGCCCTCATCCTAGTATGGGGAGCAAAAAAATTCAACCACTATCTGCATGGGCAGAAGTTCACCTTGCTGACTGAACACCAACCACTTGTCTCCATCTTTAATCCTAAGAAGGGCGTTCCAGTGATGACTGCACAATGGTTACAAAGATGGTCCTTGTTTCTAGGGGCGAATCAATATGAAATAGAATATAAAGGCACGAAACAGCATGGAAACGCTGATGGGCTATCGCGCCTGCCACTGCCTACTGTGGAGGAAGCACCAGCAGTGGACCCTATCGAGATATTTTATTCGTCAATAATTGAACGATTGCCAGTAACGAACGCGGATATAGAGAAGGAGACCCGCAATGATCCGACGCTGTCTCGGGTATATGATTTGACGGTGAGGGGATGGCCAACACATGGCGACTCACTTTTGCCAGCATTCTCATCCAGAAGAGAACAGCTGTCAGTATGCCAGGGGACAGTGATGTGTGGATCCAGAGTGTTGATTCCACCCAAGTTAAGGGAGAGAGTGCTAAATGAGCTTCATGAAGGTCATCTGGGGGGATTGAAAATGAAAAGCCTTGCTAGGGCTTATGTGTGGTGTCCGGGAATTGATCAACAAATCGAAGACCTAACCAAGAGCTGCTCAGGATGCCAGAAGGTCCAAAATGCACCACCACATGCCCCTCTACACCCATGGGAGTGGCCCTCCTCTCCATGGCAATGGGTGCATATTGATTTTGCTGGTCCATTCATGGACTCAATGTTCTTAATAGCAGTGGATGCTCATTCGAAGTGGCCTGAGGTGATAAAAATGTCCTCAACCACTACAGAGAAAATGACTGCAGTCCTACGGACCATATTTGCCAGAAATGACTTGCCAGAGCAGATTTGCTCTGATAATGGACCACAGTTTGTGTGTGAAGAGTTTCGAAAATGTGTGAGAAGGAATGGGGTAAGGCATTACACATCCGCCCCGTATCATCCAGCCACAAATGGATTGGCTGAGAGGTCCATACAAACCTTTAAGAAGGCGATAAAGGCCATGTGCGACGATGAAATTCCACTACAGCATAAGGTGGACAATTTCTTATTAGCCTACCGAAACGCGACACATGCAGTTACCAACCAGACCCCGGCCATGATGTTCTTTAACCGAAGGTTGCGATCTCATCTGGACTTGCTTAGACCAAATGTGCGAAGAAATGTTGAAGATAAACAATTCCAGCACATCAATGAGAAGCCGACAAGAAGCTTAAACGTAGGACAACCAGTCTTGGCCCGTGACTACCGAACAGAAAAATGGCAACCCGGAGCGATATGCACACGGCAGGGGCCATTAATGTACACAGTGGATGTCGGGGAGAACATTGTGAGACGCCACGTTGATCAGATCTTAGCATCACAGGACCGAGTCAACCCCATGTCTTGCGTACCTGGGAATGAACCCGACACACCGGTAGCATCTACCTCCGAACCAGTAGCAGTGGAACCCGATGAACTAACCGATGAAAAGGGGCCAGAATTGCCTCTGCACCAAGAACAAGAACCTCAGGAAAGGCGCTATCCCGAAAGGATCAGGAAGCCGCCCCAAAGACTGAATCTATAAATGGATTATTGTTGTTTAATGTACATGTTAAAGTGTTAATTGATATTTGAATATTATGGGTACTACTAATCTAAAAGGGGAGGAATTGTAGTGTATGTACCTTTAAGAGAGAACTACTTTTACAGCTCCTGCATACTGTAGTACCAACAGTTACCACACCTGTATATAAGCCTTGAGCATGCCTCTGTACCCCAGTCTTGAGACTACCCTACTCCAGTAAATACCTCTTGATTGTTAAGTTACAGCATCCGTGTGGTTATTGAAAAACATCATACTCTCAGAATCACGGATCTAACACTGACGACCCTAGTGAGGTGGTTGAACTTCTTCCTGCATTGCACAGGAGTCCTGGGTACCATGCTGCTGGAGGTGACTCTGTGGGAAACCTCCCTCCAAGCTCTGCGGTAGTCACTGTGTTGAGGCCTCCTGCCATTCTCTGGGTAGAGCACAGATCACCTGCGCTCCACCGCGCCAACCAGAGCATCAAATGCCCCCTCGCTGAAGCGCTGCGCCCTCTCCCTGGCCCTCTCCATATTGATGCTGTTGTCGATGCCACAGGTGGGTTACTGCCGAGTTTGAGGCCTACGAGGCGCAGGGTGTGGCTGGAGATGATAATCGATCCGCTGAAATCGATATTTGACAGCACCTCCGCTGCGCCCGCCCGCAGAGAAATTGCATCGCGCCACCGGGTTAGCGCCTTAAGACTATCGTGCAGCGCCAGATTTAGCGCCGCAATCACCTTCAGGCACGCAGCTACCCAATATCGCTCGAGGTGGTGATAAATTGTGCCTGGCGCTTAAGTTTGCGCACTGCCAATACTAGCGCCCAAACGGGGCGATACCGGATTTTTCCCCACTGTTCTTCACCAGCCCCGACCCTCCTTCCCCAACCCCACTGCTTTTCCCCAGCCCCGAGCCTACTTCCCCAAACCCACTGCTCTTCCCCAGCCCCGAGCCTATTTCCCCAAACCCAACGCTCTTCCCCAGCACCAAGCCTACTACCCCAAACCCACTGCTCTTCCCCAGCCCCGAGCTTACTTCCCCAAACCCACTGCTCTTCCCCAGCCCCGAGCCTACTTCTCCAAATGCACTGCTCTCCCCAACAGCACCAAGGCTACTTCCCCAAACCCACTGCTCTTCCCCAGCCCCGAGCCTACTTCCCCAAACACACTGCTCTTCCCCAGCCCCGAGTCTACTTCCCCAAACCCACTGCTCTTTCCCAGCCAGAGCCTACTTCCCCAAACCCACTGTGCATCCCCAGCCCCGAGCCTAATTCCCAAAGCCCACTGCTCCTCCCCGGCACCGAGCCTACTACCCCAAACCCACTATCATTCCCCCAGATCCTAGCCAACATCCCCAAACTCACTGCTCTTCCCCACAGCCCCGAGCCTATTTCCCCAAACCCACTGCCCTTCCCCAGCACCGAGCCATTTCCCCAAACCCACTGCTCCCCCACAGCCCCGAGCCTACTTCCCCAAACCCACTGCTCTTTCCCAGCCCCGAGCCCAATTCCCCAAACTCAATAATCTTTCCCAGCCAGAGCCTCCTTCCCCAAACCCACTGCTCTTCCCCAGCACTGAGCCTACTTCCCCAAATCCACTGCTCTTCCACAGCCCAGAGCCTGCTTCCCCAAACCCACTGCTCCCCCACAGCACCGAGCCTACTTTCCCAAACCCACTGCTCCCCCACAGCCCCGAGCCTACTTTCCCACACTCACTGCTCTTCCCCAGCCCCGAGCCTACTTCCCCTAACCCACTGCTGTTTCCCAGCCCCGAGCCTACTTCCCCAAACCCACTGCTCTTCCCCAGCCCCGAGCCTACTTCCCCAAACCCATTGCTCTTGCCCAGCCCTGGGCCTACTTCCCCAAACCCACTGCTCTTCCCCAGCCCCAGCTAACTGCCCCAAACCGAATGCTTCCCCACAGCCCCGAGCCTAATTCCCCAAACCCACTGCTCTTCCCCAGCCCCAAGCCTATTTCACCAAACCCACTGCACTTCCCCAGCCCCGAGCCTATTTTGCCAAACCCACTGCTCTTCCCCAGCACCGAGCCTAGTTCCCCAAACCCACTGCTCCCCCAGCCCCGAGCCTAATTCCCAATCCGACTGCTCTTCCCCTGCCCGAGCCTAGTTCCCCAAACCCAGTGCTCCCCCAGCGCCGAATCTTCTTCCCCAAACCCACTGCTCTGCCCCAGCTCTGAGCCTACTTCCCCAAACCCACTGCTCTTCGCCAGCACCGTGTCTACATCCCCAAACCCACTGCTCCCCCAGCCCGAGGCTACTTCCCCAAACCCACTGCTCTTCCACCGTACCCCGAGCCTACTACCCCAAACTCATTGCTCTTCCCCAGCCGCGATCCTGCTTCCCCAAACGCACTGCTCCCGCACAGCCCCAAGCCTACTTCCCCAAAGTTACTGCTCTTCCCCAACCCCGAGCCTACTTCCCCAAACCCACAGTCTTTCCCCAGCCACAAGCCTCCTTGCACAAACCCACTGCTCTTCCCCAGCACTGAGCCTATTTCCCCAAACCCACTGGTCTTCCCCAGCCCCAGCTAACTTCCCCAAACCCAATGCTTCCCCACAGCACCGAGCCTAGTTCCCCAAACCCATTGCTATGCCAGCCCCGAGCCTGCTTCCCAACCCACTGCTCTTCCCCTGCCCAAGCCTAGTTCCCCAAACACAGTGCTCCCCCAGCCCCGAATCTTCTTCCCCAAACCCACTGCTCTTCCCCAGCCCCGAGTCTACTTCCCCAAACCCACTGCTCTTCCCCAGCTCTGAGTCTACTTCCCCAAACCCACTACGGTTCCCCAGCCCCGAGCCTACATCCCCAATCACACTGCTCTTCCCCAGCCCCGAGCCTATTCCCCCAAACCCACTGCACTTCCCCAGCCCCAAGCCAACTTCCCCAAACCCACTGCTCTTCCCCAGCACTGAACCTAGTTCCCCAAACCCACTGCTCCCCCAGTCCCGAGCCTACTTCCCAATCCCAATGCTCTTCCCCTGCCCGAGCCTTGTTCCCCAAACCCACTGCTCCCCCAGCCCCGAGCCTTCTTCCCCAAACTCACTGCTCTTCCCCAGCCCCGAATCTTCTTCCCCAAACTCACTGTGCTGCATCAGCTCTGAGCCTACTTCCCCAATCCCACTGCTGTTCCCCTGCCCGAGCCTAGTTCCCCAAACCCACTGCTCCCCAGCCCCAAGCCTACTTCCCCAAACCCACTGCTCTTCCTGAGCCCCAAGCCTACTTCCCCAAACCCGCTGCTCTTCCTGAGCCCCGAGCCTAGTTCCCCAAACCCACTGCTCCCCCAGCCCCGAGCCTACATCCCCAAACCCATTCCTCTTCCCCAGCACCGAGCCTAGTTTCCCAAACCCACTGCTCCCCATCCCCGAGCCTACTTCCCAATCCCACTGCTCTTCCCCTCCCCGAGCCTAGTTCCCCAAACCCACTGCTCCCCCAGCCCCGAGCCTTCTTCCCCAAGCTCACTGCTCTTCACCAACCCAAATCTTCTTCCCCAAACTCACTGCTCTGCCACAGCTCCAAGCCTACATCCCCAAACCCACTGCTCTTCCCCAGCTCCGAGCCTTGTTCCCAAAACCCACTGCTCCCCCAGCCCCGAGCCTACTTCCCCAAACCCACTGCTCCCCCAGCCCCGAGCCTACTTCCCCAAACCCACTGCCCTTCCCCAGCCCTGAGCCTACTTCCCCAAACCCACTGCTCTTCCACAGCCCCGAGCCTACTTCCCCAAACCCACTGCTCTTCCCCAGCCCCGAGCCTACTTCCCCAAACTCAGTGCTCTTCCCCAGCCCCGAGCCTGCTTCCCCAAACCCACTGTTCTTCCCCAGCCACAAGCCAACTTGTACAAACCCACTGCTCTTCCCCAGCAGCGAGCCTACTTCCCCAAACTCACTGCTCTTCCCCAGTGTAGGATTCACAAAATTGAACTTTATATTATAAAGGGTCGAATGGCAGGAGAGGCCATGATTTTAAAGACTGTTTTAAAAGAAGCCTAGGAAAAAGGGGCATTCAAAATGGCTGCCAGACCACGTGACCAACTT
The DNA here is from genome assembly GCF_052327205.1 of Somniosus microcephalus. Classification (NCBI taxonomy): domain Eukaryota; kingdom Metazoa; phylum Chordata; class Chondrichthyes; order Squaliformes; family Somniosidae; genus Somniosus; species Somniosus microcephalus. The sequence continues at coordinate 95,729,852 of NC_140994.1, read as the reverse complement.
ATTGGGACACTTTAAAATGGTTTCTGCAGTCCTCAGACAGCTTTGTGGATTCAGCCCACAGTAAGTTCTGGAAGCCGTTTCTGAGAGAACGAAACCAGACCCACACGTATACATATAGATTGGATGCAGATCCAGTCAAGATCGGCCTGTAGATAAAGACCATCTAAATGTTTACTCAAACAAAAGGGAACAGTTTCATATTTATGAGAAGAGCATCAAGGACCCATTAAGGACATCACCAGGACATTAAAAACAATGAATGACATTCCAGACCAGAGATGGCCCGTTACCAGCCATCCAAGAACAGTTTAAAATATAATAACTATCCCAATGTGCTCCAAGCCCGCCAAAATTAAAACAAAAGACTAACCTGATTTGACGTGAGATAAGGGCTTCTGATGAGTATATCTGGGAACCAAGGGGTAGAAAGAAAAGCGGTCATCGTGGTGCTACCATCGTATCAGTGGCATCATCGCTAGAAGAAGGAGAAGAAGACGGTTCGAGCCGGTGTCCCGCCCCAGGGTAAAACATCGGGAGATCATCGACCAACCCCAGGCTGTTGACGAAATGGGAGGCCATCAACCCACTCCGGCTCGGGAGAAGAGACAATAAAAAACGACAGAAGAAACGATGGGGGCCAGCCCGAGGCGCCTCTGACTGGGGTCGAGCAGATGATCCCCGACCCCGCCGACATCCAGACCAGCCGGTGTCCAGCCATCCCCGACCCCCACCTCAGGAGAGAGGTGTGGCGCAGCTCGCTGGGGCGCCACCAACCACGTGGAGACAAGACGCCTGAAAGGATCAAACGCAGACCTGTTTCAAAATCTTACACTACCTAGTTGGATTGGTGAGCATGTTTCTGGCCCTTCATAATCAGATCTAGATAGGTTTAAGGGGGTGGACATTTAAGGGTCTAATTAACATGAGTTGTCTCTCGATGTTCCGTGTGTTTTCCCCATTTCATGATGATCTTTGTAGAGTATAATATGCCCGTATTTGCCTTAGTTAGTATTGTGTCGTTATGATTTGTTCATGTTTTTCCCCTCCCATGTACCCTCTTATTTGCTTGCATTTGATTTGTTTTACATTATGCAATAAAATTCCATTTTGTTTCATCAAACTTGGTCTATGAGAGTTTTCTCTACATTGTAGTTCCTGCCCCAAAGTCCAGAGTACATAATCTAAGGGGCGAGTGGGTCGAACCACTCACGGTTTTACTGTGCAAGAGAGAGAGGCCTCTAGAGAGAGAAACCTCTGCTATCTAAAACCCCTTACAGAAAATGGCGACCGCGGCAGGACTTTGGCAGCAGGATTGCAATGTACTAGATCCAAGTTTGAATGGCCAAAATGCAATGGATGAGAGGATAGCGGATTATGTCTTTGGCAAGGTAAATCTCACTAAGCAGTGGATTTCTGATCTCTTACTGGATGGGTGTCCAGTGGACGCAGCCATCAGGTGGAGAGAGAGCAAAGAGCATAAGAAGTCAGTGGAGAAGGCAGTGTGGCTGATGTGTTACAAGAAGCAAGTCCAGATCTTGGACCGAGTCGTTGCGGCACAGGCAGCCAGGATCACATCCCAGGCAGCAGAGATAGAGGAAAAGGCCATGGGTGGGGAAAAACTCATCACAGCGCTTCACGCGCTGAATCAGGAATGCCAAGTGGTAGCTAATCAACATCAGGCTAGAATAGAGTACCTGGAGTGCCAGGTTACTGAGGCAATGATCAATGAAACGAGGATACGGGAGAAAAACGCCCGCCTCGCACAACAGCTAAGAGTGCAGGAGGAGAGCGTAGTGGAGGTTAAGGCAGCTTACAAGCTAGCCCTCGAGCACGGGTTGGAGAGCACAGACCATGGCCCCTGCCAAAAGACCACAGAGGACCTGAGAACGGCCCTGGTTAAGGCAAAAGGCATGGTGTGTCTCGTCAGCCCGAAAGCCAGTCACATGGACTTTTTAAAGGAATCGAAAGAGCCGATTCCAGCCGAAGTAGTTGTGGTACCAGCCACCGAGCCTTCAGCACCGCCGAGCTATAGTGAGGCTTGGCCGGAAAAACAGGGGGTGGTAAAAGAGGAGGTAGCCGAGGTGGAATGTGAGGAAGAACAGCCACTGGTAGCAAAGCCGGGACCGGCACCGATGTGTCCTGCTCGGCACCAGAGGTTCGGTCCCAACGCCGCAAATGGCGATGCCGGACCCCACCAGAACCAACTCATGGTGCCCTGCGCTGCCCAGCAATTAAGGTACATGGTGAGCCACCTCGCAAGACTCACAGTAAAGGGAGATCCCTCGATTTATTTCAGGGGGATAGAGGAGACAGCAGCCATTAATGACTGTGATGATCAGGAACAGGCAAAAATGTTGCTTTTCTCCCTGGATTGCACAATCCTTCAGTGCCTCTCGGATGAGAGCAAGAGAGGATGGAAAGGGTATGAGGATCTCAGGGAGGAAGTTTTAGAAGTTATGGGAGTGGATGACGGTGGTCCGTTCGACCGTGTGGAAGGGACTGTGCAGCTATCTGGAGAACCCCCACGGGTTTTCGCAGAAAGGCTGTGGCCAGTGTATTGACGCAGCTGTCCGGGCATGCCTGACCGGGTTGCAATGAACGACGAACAGCGGGTTCATTGGCTCCGTTGCTTGGTTACCAACAGCTTGCCGCAGATACGGGCCCTAGCCAGATCTTGGTTTGATTCCCAAGGTCCCGGTGTCACGGAGGAGACGGTGCTCCGCCAGCTCAACGTTGCGTATAAGAATTGTAGAGGTCAGGAAACCCCTCCCCAGAAGGGAAAGGTGCATGAGGCAAAACCCGCAGCCCCAAGCAAGAAGGAGTGGCGTCAGGAGGAGAATCGCCCTGCCGAAGCCAAGCTCAATTGCTACGGGTGTGGGAAGGATGGACATTAGCGCAAGGACTGTAGAAATCCGTGGAAGGATAATAAGGGAAAATTTCCCACAGCCCAAGCCCAAGCCCAGACCGCCGCCCCAGCACCAGCCCAAACCCAAGCCGTAGCTCCTGCCCCAGCACAAGGAGTTGGTGCAGCTATGGATCCCGCTGCGATAGAATCAATCATAGAGACAATGCAGTCTCTGATGATCGCGCAGGGGAAGATAGGCATCGCTACTGGTCTTGTCATTCCCGAGACCCCGACCGCTGTGCCTAATTGACTAGAGCCAGCACAGCCTGTCAACCTGTGTCCTCTAGAAAGACATGCACAGGAAGAGAACTCCTGTAAAATGGAGGAATACCTGCTGTGCCAGGTTGCGGAGGCTAAGTTAGTTGAGCAGGCTTTAAGGGAGGAGAATGCCAGGTTAACAGTGAGGGCTGGCAGTTTAGAGGGTCAGCTAAGGGCTTGTAAATGGTTTCACATCAATCAGTGCAAACTGTTTAAGCCGGGTGCAAAAGAACCAGTGACCGAAGCCAGGTCTGAGAGTAAAGATCCTCAGCCTGAGGCGTGCAGTGAGTCACAGACCACACAAGCTGGAACTGTAGCCTGCTTGAGGGGAGAAACTGTCCCGCCCACCTGGGAGGTTTCCCCAATGGCCTGGGACTCAGACGAGGAGGAGCCCGAAGATCAAGGCCCTCCACCTGATCCGAACGCTATCGGAGCCGAGGAGCCCGAACACCTGGGCCACGCCCTTGATACGATTCTGGAGGAGGTGGAGTCGGAGGACGGAGATCCCGCCCTCGACACAAGTTTGGGGGAGGTAGAAATTGGGGGTGGAGATCCTCCACCTGTAGGGACAGGTGAGGAGGAGTTGTCTGCCACAGACCCAAATCCCAAAGGGGCGGAGCCTGAGGGAAGGGAGCCGAAGCCGGCAGTCGTGGAGGAGCCACGGGCTGTGAGAGCCAAGGTCCCACCCAAAGGTCCACTCGCTACGGGAGCCTCACCAAAGGTTGCCTCGGGCGCCCCAGCCAAGGAATCCCTGGCCCGATTCCCCCACCTTCAGTAAACGCAGACTTGGGAAACCCCTGGCAGAACGCAGTCTCCAGTTGACAGCAAAAGGCTGCGAGGAACCCAAACCACAGGTCACTGCAGCCCCGCCACAGGGAGCAGCAAGCTGCAGTCCAATCTGGGATTAGGCAAGCTGCCCGGGGACGGGCGGCACTGTACATAAGTTTAAGTTTTAAGTTTAAGTTGTGTAAATATTAAAGTAAGTAGTGCTAAGTAGTTTTGGAATCTGCCCAGTATGTGTGTTGTTTTGGATTGAGGTCGAAAGACCCGATCATGCCTTCACCTAAGCCAGAATCTCTCGGAGCCTGGCTATATTGTTTAATTTGTTACAGGAACCAAGAGGATGATGAACAGAATCCTCCTTATGGTCATGGTAATCGGGTGGAGCTGGGCCTATCGGGGCCGCACTAAGGACTCCATGATCTATGGGTGCTCTGGCAACAGAGGCCCCGTCGCGATTGACGGAACCGGCCCGCGGGACGCTGAAGAGACTGCTGCCTACTTCCATGAAGGAAGATGGCCAGGCTGACTGGGGTCGAACTCTACTGAATACTCCAGCCAGACGGGGTTTGCATACAGAGAGACATCTCTGATGTGCCCCAGGGTGCGGATCATTGCACCCAGAATAAGCGTCACCGTCGGGAAGAAGATTTGCCTGGTCTGCAATGGACATGTACCTTTGAATCGCTGGTGGTGGCTGCGCAAGTTGAGCAGCACCATGAAGAACTCCACGGTCGAGTGGGAGAGATTGGGTAACAACACCCATTGGACTATTATGGGCACTCATGGGGGGTTGAGTGTCTGCTGGGACAAATGGTGGGAACCAGATGAGGGGTCAAACCCGAAACGTCAACTCAAATTTCTCTCCATGGATGTTGCCTGACCTGCTGAGTTTTTCCAGCATTTTCTGTTGTTATTTATGAGGGGATCTACATCTGTATGAGAGGTTCAGAATGTGCTTGCCCCACAGGCGTCTCCATCTTTTTCCAAAGGCAGCGGCAAGATGCTGGGAGAGGAATGAGGTGGGACGTCAGCACACGGGCGTGCGGAGTCCCATACTCTCAGATCCCAGTAAACGCCACTGAGCTCATCACCCGCCCCCGCAGACCCCTGCCCACGATTCCGGTAGCCAAAGCCCACAAGGAAGGGTGCCCCACCACTACCAAGGGACCCGGGAACGGATTGGAATTAGTACCCACAGGTCAGGTGCTGTACCAAGGGGTACACTACGCGGTGGCTTCGGTGATTTTAAACCTCACTGAGGTGCGTTTGCCTGAGTGGTGCCCCAAGGAAACGGAACAATTGTACCGGGTCCTGTTAACAAACATGTTCAGACAGTTTTATGAATTCGACTTTGCCGATGTCGACAGAGCCGAATTGTACACCACACCACATGAGGTCTTGGACAGGATAGGGAGGCAAAGAAGGGGTGCAGTAAATGATATTTTCACAGCTTTTAATACAGGAACTTCCGTCATCAACACACTGGATGATGTGGAGCTGCAAACCCAAATCAATGGTTTGAAAACACAGTTACGAAAGATACTCACTGACGAGAAAAAGGTAGTGGGTTCTGAGTTACATGAGGACCAGGCCATGACACTACACTTAAAAGAGATAATAGCTGAGCTGGAGAAACACGCGAAAACGGTAAATGCTCTCTTCAGGGAGGATCGGAATGCGTCCGATCAGGATGCGCAGAACGAAGCTTGTGTGCTGTACGGGGCGTGGTTACTGGGCGAGGGCCGCAGTAACCTGGAGGATTTGAAACAAGGTTTAGTCCCCTCCTGGATCAGCAACAAGCACCTCGCAGCCCTCCACCCTTTTGAGAATGCATTGAGTCCGTGCCAGTTCAGACTAGCTTCAGAAGCCTACCCAGTCCCAGTGGACTGTGGACGGTCTAATCACACCATCATGGGTATAGTGGTAAGAATGCCGGTGATGGGAAAGACAGCTAAACCCGCCCCGGTATACAGGGTGGAGAATATTGGAGTCATTCAGGGGGGTGCGCACATTCGCTACACAGGGGTCCCACCTTACGTCATTCGATGGGAGCATGCAATGACGGGTACTGACCTCTCGGGGTGCCGGAGCCGGGGAGCACACATCATCCTGTGTCCCCAGCACTTGAATGCCCATTCAAAACCACAGTGCGGGTTCAGAACTGCTGGCGCGGAGCCTATAAATTGCACCATGGAGGCAATGGCACAAGGCCATGTGCCCCCGCAGGTGGCATATTTCGGAGGTGGGACATACTGTGTCACCACTGCAGCGCCCCACTACCAACATGGACAGCACGGTTGGTTTCCGGTTAGTGACAGCAGCTTCTGTTTCAAGCCCAGGGCAGAAGTTCAAGTGGCCCAAGAGCGAAATATCCCCATTCCTGAACCTTCCACTGTTCACATCACTGTTAAAGAAAATTTCACCGATCTGTAGTAATTCGTTGCACATTTTGGATATATCATTCCCCCTCTCCCTGAACACCTCACCAAGATATTAAAAGCCGTTGTTGTTTCACAGAAACATTTCTATACACTGGAGCAGAAGACTTTAGAGATAGGGGCAGACATATTGGATATAGTGACCCCACCGTGGTGGGACCTGTTCACTAATATAGAAGTCCCTTCTTGGATTAGGATAGCCTCTCACATTCTTGTAGTGTGCCAGGTTATCATTGTAGTTTATTTACTGTTTGTACACTGTAAAAAGGTCAAACATTCGCATAAGTATGAGAACAGAGGGGAATGGAGGGAGCATTATGTGCGGGTAGACAAAGAGACACCCGTTTAGACTTTTGCTGCTCTGTATAAAGTTAAAGTTTTCCCTCCCTCTGTATTATTTTGATATGTATTCTTGTGCATTTTATTTTTTTTGTGCCTGTATTTTAACTTTACTCTTGAAGTTTATTAGATGTGTTGTTATTATTAAAAGATAATGGCCTAGAAATTCAGTTGGGCGCGCCAGCCGTTAGCGCCTTAGGAGGAGTAGATCTCGAGCGCTAGGCGCTTATCGCCCGGGCGCAGCGCGATCTGCGCCTCTCCCCAACTTCAGGACACATTTAGCGCCGGCGCAAAGTCTTAGCGCGCGCCCTGCTGCGCGCGCAGATCATGACGTCATTTAATAGTGCAACGCCCTTTGTGCGCCCCAAACCGGAACTTCACTCGCGCCGGCCCATTGTGCGCCGGGCGGCCCGAGCGACTGTGAAGTGGAACGGTACACAGGCCAGCCGGGCCGCGGGGAGCGCAAATTAAAGGGCACTTACCCAGCAGTATAAAGGCCAGCCATTTTGCAGCATTCACTCTTGTGCAACGGTTTTTTGGACAGAGACCAAGGAGGAGAGTTTACTGGTTTGGACCAACACTTGGACAGGTATTTTTGGCTCAGGCCAGAGCTTACCAATTATCTTTGCTTTCATTCAGAGCTCAGTGTTTGCCAGCATATAATGGGGGCTGCATTGGGTGGCAACGCTGACTTTCAGCCTTATGCCAGAAGGGCTTACAGACGCCGTGAGAGAGTGGCAGCCCTGGCTAGACGCAGAGGGGGCAACAGGCGTCGCCAACTGAGGCCTTACCCACGCAGGGTATACCGCCAGCAGACCTCCTATCTGACCATGTCTGCCGCGATGTGTGTTAGGAGGCTGCGATTCCGAAGGGAGGTGGTTGCAGACATCTGCCGGCTGCTTCAGAGAGATCTGCAGCCACAGCTGATGCGCAGGACGTCCCTGTCGGTGGCAGTGAAGGTGACGGTGGCTCTCAACTTCTATGCCTCCGGCTCCTTCCAATCCGCTACTGGGGACATCGCTAACGTCTCCCAGTTCGCCGTGCATTGCTGCATCCGCCAGGTGGCCGAAGCCCTTTTCAGAAGGAGACATCAATTCATCTCCTTCCCCATGACCCTGGACAAGCAGCAGCAGCGTGCAGTGGGGTTTGCAAGAATAGCGGGCTTCCCCATGGTGCAGGGCGCCATTGACTGCACGCATGCGGCTTTGCGGGCACCTCTTGAGCATGCCGAGGAGTACCGCAACTGGAAGGGCTACCATTCCCTCAATGTACAGCTGGTGTGTGACCACAGGCAGCGCATCCTAGCTGTCAATGCCCGCTTTCCAGGCAGCAACCACGATGCCTTTATCCTGCGACAGACAACTGTGGCTGACATGTTCCAGGCACAGCCTCCCCCAAGAGGATGGCTTATCGGGGACAAAGGCTATCCTTTCTGTACCTGGTTCATGACCCCGCTCCGCGCGCCAACGACCCCTGCTGAAGAGGCATACAACGAGAGCCATCAAGCGACGAGGAACCTCATAGAACAAACAATCGGCGTGCTCAAGCAACGGTTCCGCTGTCTCGATCGCTCCGGGGGAGCCCTCCAGTATTCGCAGGATCGAGTCTCCCAATTCGTCGTCGTTTGCTGCATGCTGCACAACCTGGCTATCCGCAGGACTCAGGCACTGCCACCTCACGTTGGACCACCACCTCAGGAGGAGGAGCAGGAGGAGCATGAGGATGACGAGAACGAGGAGTACCAGCCCAGGAGGGACGCACAAGGTCCAAGGGCAGCCCGTCGGCGGCTTATTGAACGTCACTTCTAGGCCCCCTGTCAGGGAATGGCTTGTGCCAATGATAGAACATGATTGCAGCCGCTCCGCAAGCCCTCAGCCGGTTAAGGCAACAAACTCTTCAAAGATCAAACATGGACAATGTGAATAAATAAAAAGCTTTATTGTACAAACTCTGGGCCCTTCCCACAGGAAAACCAAAAACAGACGAAACCCCCAAAAAACACTCAAACACATTACTCGCTCCCACAACCTGGAGAGGATCAACAAAATAGGGCAACTAAAATGGCCGTCATTCTCGGCCTTCGTCAAAAACAAACATCACATCATCGGCCTTCAAAAAACAAACATCCAATTCTCGGCCTCAAGAAACAAACACAAATGGCCACACATTCGACTATTTGGCCCGCTAGGGCGATGCCTTGGCCATCTTTGGGTGGCCCCTGCCCGCCCTGCTGCTCCGCCTCAAAGTAAGGCCATTGGCTGCTGCAAGGCTGGGGGCAGGCTCCTGAGGGGCACATGTCGTGACGGCAGATGCCCTTGGGGGTCGGCCTAGTCGAGGTCTGGCCGTCGAGCGGGCGGCTGTTGATTGCTGCAGCTGTGGCTGGCCAGCATCAGTCGCTGCAGCAGCTCCTGGCAGCTCCACTGGGGGAGTGGCAGTGGCGGCTGGAGGAATGGCGGCAAGCTGGCGGATGGCAGGCGCTCGCTGGTCGCCTGAGACACTGGCACTCGCCCGGGCCAGCACTGCAGCATGCGCACCAATCTGCCGAGGGATGTAAGATTCGCAATTTTCAGCAAAAATCATGCAAGAAAACTGGATAAAATAAGACTGTTTATTGACCAAAGTAAGCTTGCACAGAAAAACCTTTGATAAAAGGGCATACAAAATGGCCGCCAGGCCCCGTGATCAGTTTATGAACCATTTTATTTCTGTTACTGCAAGCCAGACAGGCTTGTGGATTGAAGACAGTGAGCCCACGAAAGCCAGTCTCTGGGAACCGAAACTCAGAGCAACAGCATACATATTCAATGGATTATAAGTACAGGATGGGGCCCATCAAGATATGGGCGGACAATGTAAAAACACTTATACCCATTTATCGTACAAAGGAAAAACCGTTTAGCAGCCATCAAGGAAAATGTCCGGACCGATCAATATGCGAACCGAGCCACGGTGACAATGCAAAAGACATTGAAAGACATTATCGGCCAGGAAGGCCAGTTTAAGTTATCACCGGCTCCGTTACAAGACAAAGCGCCCCTGCAGAGATTTCTGCCCGCCAAAATTAATACAAAGACAGGACTATGATTTGGCGGGAGATAAGACTGTCCCAAAAGAGTATAACTATGGATTGAAAGTCCATCTAAGTTACTTCGGACTTCGGGTTACTTGAACAACTTCTTCTTCACTGCCACGGCTTCTTGTTGGGCGACTTCAGGCTTCCATTTCTTCAAGAACTTTCTTCTACGAGGAACGAACGAAGGGCGGACGGTGCCCGGATCGGCGCCTCTTCCACTTCGGCAGATCGATGAAAACGTTTTCGTCTTTTTAAAGACGGACGGTTTCGGTAAAAGGACAACGTGGTCGGTGTTCAGCCAAACAAGGCTCGGCCACGACAAGAAGACGACGAGGGTGGCCCGGGTACTGGGGTCGGGAGATCATCGACGACCCAGGCCGACGGAGAAGAAACCCTCTGGAGGACTGGCGATCTAGGCCACAAGATTCTCCCAAGTGCATAGCCTGCATCTGGGTCTGCTCCAGGAACCCAAATCGACTCAGTGGATCTCAACCTTAACGAGCGCTCATCGAGGCTGGGTCTACGCCACCGCCTCGAGGGAGGAGAGAATATCGACTGCGCCAGAAGTTTCCAAATCCACGTGACGACGGAAAGCGGTGCCAAAAAGGCTGCGAACCCCCTTTCTCGCGATTTCGAGAGTGGTGAGCATGATCCCAAGTTCCCCAGGTCGAAACTTAGTTTAGGTATAGGGGAGGGAGTTAAGGGAAATCGTAATGTGTTTCCCCTTTTTCGATGTGCCGTGTGTTCCCCATTTCCATAGAGTCAAGTTCATAAATTTGTGCATGATTGTAGTAACTTTAATCTGTGCCTATGACATGTATTTTGTAATGCTTCAAACTGTTTAAAAATAAAAGCATCCATTTCGTGCTATTCAACCTGGTCTATTGAGTTCTTTCTCTGCACTACTGTTCTCTGCACCTAAGTCCAAGGTCTAGAACCGTAGGGGGAGTGGGTCGAACCACTCAAGGGTAATTATTGCACGAAGCCTGGCAGGAGACCAGAAAGAGCAAGAGAAACCCCCTACAGAAATGGCGACCGCGGCAGGACCTTGGCAGCAGGAAAGTAGTGTGTTAGATCAAGATCTGAATAAACGAAATGTGATGGATGAAAGAATAGCAGATTATGTTTTTGGAAAAGTCAACCTCACAAAACAATGGATATCTGATCTACTAAGGGATAGACGCCCGCTAGACGCAGCCATCAAGTGGACAGCGGGTAGAGAGCATAAGAAATCTGTAGAAAAGGCGGTCTGGCTGATGTGCTACAAGAAGCAAGTCCAGCTTTTGTACCAGGTAGTTGCAGCACAGACAGTCCAGATCAACGGCTTGCTTAAAGGCGTAGAGGAAAAGGTTGCGGGAGGTCAAAAACTGATTGAATCGCTTGACGCGCTGAACCAGGAACGCCGCTCTGTAATTCGCTGCCACGAAACCCGGGTAGAATATTTAAAATGTCAGGTCGTTGAGGCCAAGGCCAGTGAAGGTAGAATGAGAGAGAGGTGTTCCCGTCTAGCCAAACAAGTCGATGCCCAAGAGGAAAAGCTCCTGGGAGCCAGGGCAGCATATAAGATGGCCATGGAGGATAGATCTGAGAACACCGACCACAGCACTTGCCGCCAGGAGCTAGAGGACCTGAGAAAGGCCCTAGCGAAGGCAAACGGGTTGGTGTGTCTCATAAATCCACCAGCGAGTCAGCTGTTGCTAGCCAAGGAATCCAAAAGACCGATTCCACAAGAGGCAGTTGGGGTACCAACCCCCGAACCTTCTGCGCCTCCTGCCTATGAGGAGTCTTGGACTCCGGGACAGGAGACGGAGACGGTAGAGGAAGAGAGCCCTGAGGTAGAGCAACCCCAGACAGTAGAGTCGGGGTCGGCGCCAATGTGTCCAACGAGACACCGGGGGATCGGTCCAAATGAAGAAAATGGCGATGACGGACCCCTTGAGAGTCAGATCATAATGCCTCATAGCGCACGACAGCTAAGAGAGATGATAAGTCACATCCCAAAACTCTCCGAGTCAGGAGATCCCTCCGTGCATTTCAGGGACGTGGAGCAGACCGCAGCAGTCAATGACTGCGACGGGGCTGAACAGTCTAAAATGCTGCTGTTCTCCCTGGACAGTTCGCTCCTCCAGTGTCTCCCTGACGAGAGCAAGAGAGGGCACAGGGACTATGAGTTGCTACGGGATGAGATTCTGGAGATCATGGGAGAGGGGGACAGAACTCCGTTCCTCCGTTTAGAAAAGACAGTGCAGCTAGAGGGAGAACCCCCACGGGTTTTCGCCGACAGGTTGTGGCCAGTGTATCGGCGCAGCTGCCCGGGCGGGCCGGCCCGGGCCGGGCTGGATGGTGAACAAAGGGCTCACTGGCTTCGGTGCCTGGTAGCAGGTTGCCTGCCAGTAGTGAAGGAACAGGCCAAAGCATGGTTTGACCCCACTAACGCCCGCTCCACGGAGGAAGTAGTACTAGATCAGCTCACGATCAGTTATAGAAACAACAAGGGCAAGAAAACGCCTGTTGTGAAAGGAAAGGTGCATGAGGTGAGACCCGCAGCCTCTGCTAAAAAGGAATGGCGTCAGGAGGGAAATCGCCATCCCCAAGCAAATAGCAGTTGTTACGGGTGTGGGAAGGAGGGTCATTGGCGCAAGGACTGTAGGAATCCTTGGAAGGATAAGAGGGAGAGAGCGTTCGCCGCAGCCCAAGATCAAGCCCAAGCCCGAGTCGCCAACGGCCCGAGAGTTTACCCAACACCAGCACAACCACAAGTGCAGGCCGCTGCCCCAACACCAGTCCAGAACCCAACCGTAGCCTCTGCCCCGAATAAAGGGGGTGGTGCGGTTGTGGACCCCGCTGCGATCGAGTCAGTCTTGGAGACTATGCGGTCTCTGATGACCTGGCAGGGGAAGGTAGCGGTTGCTAACAGCCCTATCGCCCCCGAGACCCCAGCCGAAACACCTAAATGACTGACGCCCGCGCAGCCCATCTACTTGTGTCCGCTCCGCTATGACGCTTGGAGAAGACCTGTGGTGGAGATGGAGGTGGAGAAACAAAGGGGTAGTTACCTGTTGGATACGGGAGCTTCGTGTACCGTGATCCACACGGACAAACCTTTTGCCTCACCTCTGTCCGCCCAGGCTCCATATTTAGTAGCGGGTTTCACAGGTAGAGCACAGGCTGGCGCGCACTCCCTCCCGCTCTCCATTCAGTTGGGAGCGCTCCACACCACATGGACGTGCATCCTATTGAAGTGGAAAGAGGGGGGGGGGAAAGGCATCCTCGGGGCTGATTTCTTGGTGGAACACGGGATCCTCGTGGACCTGAGAAATCACTGTCTCTGGGGAGCCGAGGGCGGTTTAGGTAAGGTAGTCGTAATCCCGGGGAAGGAAGAAAAGGGGGCCCTGTGCACTATGAAGCCGTCAGGAGGTTACGATCTCGAGCTCATGATAACAAACGTCCCAACAGACTTGCAGGTGCGTGTGTCAGAAAATCTGACCGCGTTCGCCACCCACAAGCACGACTGCGGGAGAGTCACTGGGTTCGAAGTCAGCGCAGACGGGGACCCCATGATCCGACCCCAAAAGCAGTATAATTTCCCCAAGGAGGCAGAACCCGACATGGAGACAGCAATATCTTCATTGGTACAGCAGGGCGTATTGAGGACGATAGCCACCCACGTGAACTCCCCATTATGGCCGGTAAAGAAACCGGACAATTCGTGGAGAGCCACGGTGGACTATAGAGTCCTCAATAGTAATATCCCAGCCTGCGCGCCCACGGTAGCAGCAGTTGCAGACTTAATAGGGAGTATTCCAGCATCGGCGACCACATTCATGGTGCTGGACATCTCGAACGGTTTTTGGTCCATTCCGCTGCGGCGGGAGGACCAGTACAAGTTTGCCTTTACTTTCAAAGGGCAACAGTACACCTGGAACTGCTTACCACAGGGTTTTCACAACAGCCCCAGCATTTTCCATCAGTGCATGGCGGGGAGTTTGAAAGAGTTCAGCCAGCCCAACCAGATAGTGCAGTATGTGGACGACTTACTCCTGTTCACAGATACAAGGGAGCAGCACGGCCCACTGTTAGCCGAATTGTTGGAACTGTTAGAAAGGAAGGGTTTCAAAGTAAACCCAAAGAAAGCCCAGATCGGCCAGCAGGAAGTTAAATTCCTGGGTCTGGCCATCCGCGCTGGGGAAAGAGCCATAGATAAGGCCAGACGGGAATCTATACAAGATCTGCCGATTCCCAACACAGTAACGGGTGTAAGGTCCTTTTTGGGATTGACCGGGTACTGCAGAGATTTCATCGAGGACTATGCTGCCACAGCGGCCCCGCTACTTCGACTCTTACACAAGGGAGTCGAGTGGTCTTGGGACCAGGGGTGCCAGGCAGCATTCGAGAAGTTGAAAAGAGATCTGCAGACCGCGCCAGCCCTAGGGGCCATAGATGGGGGAGAGGAGTTCTTTCTGGAGGTAGCCGCTAGTGGGGACAGCCTGAGCGCAGTGCTGCTCCAAGAGCGGCACGGCAAGCTAAGACCAGTAGTTTATTCCTCCAGGGTGCTCACGGATGTGGAGAGGAGTTTCTCCAATTGCGAACGGCATCTCCTGGCCACGCATTGGGCTGTGAACAGATCAGTGATCTTCACAGGGACCTCTCCCATTACGCTCCTCACCCATCACACCCCCACGAAGATGCTTCTGGACGGGAGGATTAAGGATGGGACCATAAGCAGCGCTCGGATTGCGCGCTGGACCCTCCTCCTTTCCCAGATGGATCTCAAAGTTAAAGGCCTCTGCGCGCCAAGGCTCGCAGCCAATATGGCATATCCCGGGACAGCCCATCAATGTTCCGTAGAAGAGGTATGGGAAGTTAACATAGGTTTACGGGCCGGGATACATCCCACGGGCCGCGAGATCTACGTAGACGGTTCTAGCACTGTAGCTGACGGCAAGCGACTCACAGGGTGTGGAGTTTATGACCCTGCGGCAAACATTGCCCTGGCAATTAAGCTCCCCAGCACTATGAGCGCGCAGCAGGCTGAACTGTCCGCGGTGGCGTACGTGGTTACCCACCCCGAGATTTTCCCAACCCCATACACGATTTGCTCAGACAGCATGTTCACGTGCAATTCGTGTACAGAGTACCTCGCCATCTGGTCCCGACGCGGGTACACCTCCGCGGACGGGCGGCCTTTAACAGTTAAGCCCTTGCTGGAGAAGATCCTAGCAGCTGTGGGGGAGAAAGGAGAGGTGTTCATCCATAAGGTGAAGGCTCACTCCATTACAGAACCCCGCAGTCAGGGCAACCAGCAGGCGGATGCGCTAGCCAGGGAGGGTGCCCGCAACGGCATTCTCTGGGACCCATACGAACCCGGACCCGTGGCGGCGATCCAAGGCAGGGAGGGAATTCCCGGGAACACAGGGGTGACACCGCCCCCAGACCTAAAGACCGTCCAAACCCTGGATCCCGCCCTAAAAGCAGTCCTAAAAGCCATCACAGAGGGCAAACAGGTAGAAGGTCCGTACAGTACGGCAGCCCTCACAGTCAAAGAAGGTATGCTGTTCCGAAAGGAGCAGTGGGTTGTGCCGCAGCAGCACCGAAGGGAATTCCTGCAATTGGCCCACGAGGGTCCAGGAGCGGGACACCCCGGACCTGAGGTCACCTGGCAACGGGTGGAGCAGGCGGGATGGTGGCCGGGACTTCGGGACGATGTCCGCGAGTTCTGCGCAAGCTGTCTTGTGTGTGCTGCTAACAACCCAGACCCCCACAAAAGGAAGGTGCCCATGGGGCACATCAGGAGGGTAGAGGGACCATGGCAGTCGATTCAGGTCGACTACATAGGGCCCCTGCCCGCCGCCCAGGGAGGCTATAAGTACTGCCTTGTCCTGGTAGATGTGTTCACCAAATGGGTAGAAGCCTTCCCGTGCAGAACAGCTACGGCACTGGGTACTGCTAAGATCTTGATTCGGGAAGTGTTCTCACGGTGGGGACTCCCCCGTTTTGTAGAGTCCGACCAAGGGAGTCAGTTCACCGGTCAAGTAATGCAGAACGCCCTCAGGCTCTTGGGCATTGAGGGAAAGTGGCACGTAGCATACAATCCCCAGTCATCCGGGATTGTTGAGCGTATGAATCGGACCCTTAAGGAAAAGCTGAGGAAAGAGACAATGGGCTCGCCCCAGAAATGGGCGGAGGTCCTGCCTTTAGTCCTCATGGGGATCCGAGCCAGCCAGTCCAAAAGCACGGGGTATTCCCCGCACGAGTTAATGACTGGAAGGATCATGCGAACACCCACCCATGTGCTAGCCCCGGTGCTCACTGAGGGCCAGCTCCGAGAAGTGAAACGGGACAAATTCGCCCAAACCCTCTTGGAGCGCCTGAGACAGATTTATGGGCAGGCGGCTGGGAACATGGGAAGACAGCACCAGGGAAATAAACTGTTGTTGGAACCTCGGAAACAACAAGAGTGGGTAGTCGGGGACCAGGTCATGGTCCGAAACTACGCCAGGGTAGGGAGTTTTGAACCACTGTACATGGGGCCATACAGCATTGTAGACAAAGCCAGCCCCATGGTTTATGCAGTGAAGACGCCCCGACGTACCAAATGGTTTCACATCAACCAGTGTAAACTGTTTAAACCGGGTACACAAGGGCCACCAAAGGGGACCAGGTCTGAGAACAAAGATCCTCAGCCTGTAACAGAGTCACAGACCACACAGGCTGGAGCAGTAGCCTGCGTGAAGGGAGAGGCCATCCCATTGGAGTGGGAGGTCTCATCTTTTGAATGGGATTTAGGCAGGGGAGAGCCCGAACAGCTCAACCTCGCTTTAGACCCAATCACGGAGGAGGAAGAGTCAGAGGACGGCAGTCCCGCCCTCGACTCAAGCTTGGGGGAGGTAGGGAGTGGGGGTGGAGACTCGTTACCTGTAGGGACAGGTGAGGTGGAGTCGGAAGCCACAGATCCCGACCCCGGGGGGGCGGAGCCTGAGGGAGGGGAGCTGGAGCCGGCAGCTGTGGAGGAACCACAGGCTGTAACGGTAACAGTCACGACCCCAGGTCCATCGGCCCCGGGAGCCCAACCCAAAGCAGCCCCTCGTAGGTCGGCTCGAGCGCCCCAGCCCAGAAAATTTTGGCCAGATTCTCCCCATCCTCCCCAACCACGGTTTAAAGCAGCCCCAGGAAGACATGATCCCCGTTCAGCAGCGACAGGCTGCGGGGGATCAAGGCCAAAGATCAATGCAGCCCCACCGCAGGGTGTGGCACACGACAGACCTCACAGGGATTCGGAAAGCCGCCCCACGGAGGGCGGCGCTGTACATAAGTTAAGATAGGTAATTATGGTCATAGTTTAAGGAATGTAAAGTATATGGTGTTAAGAGTACAATTTTGAGGTCTGCCCGGTATGTGTGTTTGTTAGGGAGCGGGGTCCAGGAACCCGCGCGTCCAATTAATTTAGGCCAGCACCTATCGGGAGCCCGGCTACATCATTTTGTTGGTTACAGAAACCTGGGATACAATGGAAAGGATTGTCGTCGCGTTCATGGCGATCGGGTGCGGGTGGGCCTACCGAGGCCGCACCAAGGACGTCATCATTTTCGGGTGCTCCGGGGACACGGCCCCCATCGCAACGGATGGGACGGGGGAGCGAGAGGTAGAGGAAACCGCCACCTACTTCCACCAAGGGAGATGGCCAGGTTGGCTGGGAACGAATTCTACGGAATATTCCAGCAATTTCGGTTTTGCCTACCAAGAGACTTCATTAACGTGCCCTCGAGTGAGGATCCTAGCGCCCAGAGTCAGCGTCACCGTGGGAAAGAGGATTTGTCTGGTGTGCAATGGGAACGTACCACCAAGGCGATGGTGGTGGCTACGAAAGCTGGGAAAGGACATGAGAAACTCTACGGTCGAGTGGGAGCGACTGGGTAATAATACCCATCGGACTATTACGGGAACTCACGGACAATTACGTGTGTGTTGGGACAAATGGTGGGAACCGGATGAGGGAATATATGTCTGTATGTGGGGTTCGAGACGCGTCTGCCCCAAGGGCGTGTCCATCTTCTTCCAGAGGCAGTGGCAGGATGAAGGGAAGGGGATGAGATGGGATGTTAGCACTCGAGCGTGCGGAGCCCCATACTCCCCTATTCCGGTGAACGCCACTGAACTCATCACCCGCCCACGCAAGCCCCTGCCCACGCTTCCGGTAGCACTAGCCCAGAAAGGAGGGTGCCCAACCACCACCAAGGGACCCGGGAACGGTTTAGTATTGGTACCCACCGGTCAGGTGCTGTACCAAGGGGTACACTACGCGGTGGCCTCAGTGATTTTAAATCTCACTGAGGTAAGATTGCCGGAGTGGTGTCCCAAAGAAACGGAACAATTATACCAGGTCCTGTTAACCAGTATGTTTAGACAATTTTACGAATTTGACTTTGCCGACATCGACAGAGACAAATTATACACCACACCGCCAGAAGTTTTGGATCGAGTCGGGAGGCAAAGAAGGGGTACTGTAAATGACATATTCACTGCTTTTAATACCGGGACATCTGTTGTCAACGCTCTAGATAACGTGGAGCTGCAGACACAGATCAACGGTTTAAAAGCCCAGTTAAGGAACATATTGACAGACGAAAACAAGGTCGTGGGTTCTGAGTTGCATGAGGACCAGGCCATGACACTACACTTTAAGGACATAATTGCTGAGCTGGAGAAACACGCGAGAACGGTAAATGCACTCATTAAGGAGGATCGGAATGCGTCCGATCAAGCTGCGCAAAACGAGGCCTGTGTGCTGTACGGGGCGTGGTTATTGGGCGAGGGCCGCAGTAATCTTGAGGATTTAAAACAGGGTTTGGTCCCGTCCTGGATCAGCAACAAGCACTTGCAAGCGCTCCACCCTTTTGAGAATGCATTAAGCCCGTGCCAGCTCAGACTAGCCGCAGAAGCATACCCAGTTCCAGTGGACAGCGGACATTCGAATCACACTATTATGGGAATAGTAGTAAGAATGCCGGTGTTGGGTCCCGCAGCAAAGCCCGCCCCGGTATACAGAGTAGAGAACATTGGAGTCATTCAGGGGGGCGCACACATTCGTTACGCAGTGGTCCCGCCTTACGTCATCAGATGGGAGCGTACGATGACAGGCACCGACCTCTCGGGATGTCGGAGCCGGGGAGCACACATCATCCTGTGTCCCCAGCACTTGAATGCCTTTTTGAAACCACAGTGCGGGTTCAGAACCGCTAGCGCGAAGCCGGTGAATTGCACCATGGAGGCAATGGCAGAGGACCATGTGCCCCCACAGGTAGCATATATCGGGGGTGGGACATACTGCGTCACCACTGCAGCGCCTCAGTACTGATATGGACAACACGAGTGGTGTTCGGTCGGTGATAGCAGTTTCTGTTTCAAACCCAGGGCCGAGGTTCAAGTGGCACAACAACGAATTGTTCCCATTCCTGCGCCCTCCACCGTACACATCACTATCAAAGAGAATTTCACAGACTTACAACGATTTGTCGCGCATTTTGGTTATGTCATTCCCCCTCTTCCCGAACACCTCACCAAGATTTTAAAAGCCGTTATAATTTCGCAGAAACATTTCTACACACTGGAGCAGAAGACTTTAGAGATAGGAAAAGACATATTGGACATAACCATCCCACCATGGTGGGACTTGTTCACCAACATAGAGGTCCCCGCCTGGATTAGAATAGCATCCCATATCCTAGTAGTATGTCAGGTTTTGATTGTGATATATTTGCTCTTCGTGCATTGCAAAAGAGGCAAACGCCTCCAGAGGCACGAGAACACAGGAGAATGGAGAGAACGCCATGTGCGGATGGGGGAAGCAGATACCCCACTCTAAGCTGCTAGTATAAGATTAAGCGTCCCTCCATTTAAAACATTTTTTTTGATTGTTTTGGGTTATAAGGAAATAAGTATTGTTATGTTATTAGTTGTTCTTAAGTTTTTTTGGATTAATAAAAGATGCATGCAGATGGCGCAAAAGGGTATCAACCCCTGCCCATCTGACAGGTGAAGGTGTTATAGTTTAAGATTTGCTGTCTATGATTCCAAATGTGCATGAGGTAATTTTCATTTTCTCCGGAAATGGGAACTGCATGTGTCGTGAGGGGCATAGATAGTTAAGTGCCAGGAATGTTTCGATGTGGGGAATCAGGGAAAATTTGCTCATCAAGGATTATTGATACTTTAAGCAAGCTATCAGTATCACAGGGGGACCTGTAAGATTCGCAATTTTCAGCAAAAATCATGCAAGAAAACTGGATAAAATAAGACTGTTTATTGACCAAAGTAAGCTTGCACAGAAAAACCTTTGATAAAAGGGCATACAAAATGGCCGCCAGGCCCCGTGATCAGTTTATGAACCATTTTATTTCTGTTACTGCAAGCCAGACAGGCTTGTGGATTGAAGACAGTGAGCCCACGAAAGCCAGTCTCTGGGAACCGAAACTCAGAGCAACAGCATACATATTCAATGGATTATAAGTACAGGATGGGGCCCATCAAGATATGGGCGGACAATGTAAAAACACTTATACCCATTTATCGTACAAAGGAAAAACCGTTTAGCAGCCATCAAGGAAAATGTCCGGACCGATCAATATGCGAACCGAGCCACGGTGACAATGCAAAAGACATTGAAAGACATTATCGGCCAGGAAGGCCAGTTTAAGTTATCACCGGCTCCGTTACAAGACAAAGCGCCCCTGCAGAGATTTCTGCCCGCCAAAATTAATACAAAGACAGGACTATGATTTGGCGGGAGATAAGACTGTCCCAAAAGAGTATAACTATGGATTGAAAGTCCATCTAAGTTACTTCGGACTTCGGGTTACTTGAACAACTTCTTCTTCACTGCCACGGCTTCTTGTTGGGCGACTTCAGGCTTCCATTTCTTCAAGAACTTTCTTCTACGAGGAACGAACGAAGGGCGGACGGTGCCCGGATCGGCGCCTCTTCCACTTCGGCAGATCGATGAAAACGTTTTCGTCTTTTTAAAGACGGACGGTTTCGGTAAAAGGACAACGTGGTCGGTGTTCAGCCAAACAAGGCTCGGCCACGACGAGAAGACGACGAGGGTGGCCCGGGTACTGGGGTCGGGAGATCATCGACGACCCAGGCCGACGGAGAAGAAACCCTCTGGAGGACTGGCGATCTAGGCCACAAGATTCTCCCAAGTGCATAGCCTGCATCTGGGTCTGCTCCAGGAACCCAAATCGACTCACTGGATCTCAACCTTAACGAGCGCTCATTGAGGCTGGGTCTACCCCACCGCCTCGAGGGAGGAGAGAATATCGACTGCGCCAGAAGTTTCCAAATCCACGTGACGACGGAAAGCGGTGCCAAAAAGGCTGCGAACCCCCTTTCTCGCGATTTCGAGAGTGGTGAGCATGATCCCAAGTTCCCCAGGTCGAAACTTAGTTTAGGTATAGGGGAGGGAGTTAAGGGAAATCGTAATGTGTTTCCCCTTTTTCGATGTGCCGTGTGTTCCCCATTTCCATAGAGTCAAGTTCATAAATTTGTGCATGATTGTAGTAACTTTAATCTGTGCCGATGGCATGTATTTTGTAATGCTTCAAACTGTTTAAAAATAAAAGCATCCATTTCGTGCTATTCAACCTGGTCTATTGAGTTCTTTCTCTGCACTACTGTTCTCTGCACCTAAGTCCAAGGTCTAGAACCGTAGGGGGAGTGGGTCGAACCACTCAAGGGTAATTATTGCACGAAGCCTGGCAGGAGACCAGAAAGAGCAAGAGAAACCCCCTACAGGGACAGACCGCTGTGCTGCTGCAGCGCGCCGGGTGCCCTGGCGATGCCTGGCTGACACAGCGAGTGTGGCAGCAGTGAGTGCCCGTGTGGACCTGTTCACTGACCGCAGCAGAGCAGCCAGTGACTGGACGGCACCACTGATCACCTGGCCAGTCGCTGACAGATCTGCCCGGTATTCCGCCCGACTGGTGGCCTCTAAGGGCCCGAACTCGGCCACACTCCGAGAGAGGGAATCGATGGACTCAGGCAACCGTGCCACTGCCGCCATGAGCTCCATGTGCCGGCGCTCCGAGTCTGCGGACAAGTCTTCGAGGCGTTCCATCACCTCGGCGAAGAGCATCTCCTGACTGGAGGCCGGACTCTCCCTCTGGGGAGAAGGCCGCCGAGCTGGCCGACCCTTCCTGTGTTGCTGGAGGCCGCTGGGCCCAGCAATTGGACTCCCCTCCAACGCATCCCCCCTCTGGGGAGAAGGCCGCCGAGCTTCCACCCCCCTCCCGCCTTTCTGCAGCACGCAGGTCCCAGGAGCTCCCCTCCCCTTCGACACTTCCGCCACGCTGCCCTCCAGGGAAGACGTGTCCCCTACATTGGCCTGGGTGGCCGCGGCTGAGGGTTCCCCTGATGGGCCGCCTTCCTCTTGCTCCTCCTCCTGCTCCTCCTCGGAGGGTCTGTCACTGGCAAGTTGAGGGACCTCCTCTTGACCATCTGAAAGCAGGAAGGCACAAGAGTAGCTTTAGAGTGAGGAGAGGGCGTCAGTGCGGGATGCATGAGTGGTGGCATTCAGCGCATTGGTCGGACAGTGGCAAAGGAAGTAGATCTGATGCGCAAGTGGGACGAGAGAGGTGCAAAAGGTGATGTCCTTACCATTGCTGCCCAGAACAGGGTCGGCATCTCCACATGCAACGGGCCCAATCACCCGACCACCCATGAGGCGCTCCACGCGATGTTGCAGGTCGGTGAGTGGCTGGATATGGGGTCGGCCTCCCCCGGTCGCAGTCCGGCTCTTGCGATTATTTGCCAGCTTGGCCTGCAAGAGAAAGGACGGCCTCTAAGTACAGTGTGTCGCCGTGATCTTGTGTGCACTGCCTCCCATGGTGGAATAGCCTGGCCAGTGTGTCGCCATGATCTGGTGTGCACTGCCTCCCATGGTGGAATAGCCTGGCCAGTGTGTCGCCATGATCTGGTGTGCACTGCCTCCCATGGTGGAATAGCCTGGCCAGTGTGTCGCCATGATCTGGTGTGCACTGCCTCCCATGGTGGAATAGCCTGGCCAGTGTGTCGCCATGATCTGGTGTGCACTGCCTCCCATGGTGGAATAGCCTGGCCAGTGTGTCACCATGATCTGGTGTGCACTGCCTCCCATGGTGGAATAGCCTGGCCAGTGTGTCGCCATGATCTGGTGTGCAATGCCTCCCATGGTGGAATAGCTTGGCCAGTGTGTTAAGTGCAGAATGTGCAACTGATGCTCATGCCTGTCCCATAGCTGCTGGATGAAGGCTGGCCATTAGAGCTTTCAGGTCCCTTTGCCCATAATGTGAGGTGCACATGCAAGGATGAGGAGGTCATTGGAAAGGGTACTCACCCTGACAATGCATGTGAGGTCATTTAACTTTTTGCGGCATTGGGCACCGGTCCTGGGGACGTCGCTGTTGGCTGACAGCTTGCTGGCGACATGCCTCCAGGCTCTCCTGTAGACGCGGACCGTCGCCTTCTTGCCATTGTCCGGGTACAAAACATGGCGCCTCTTCTCCACAGCAGCAAGCAGCACACTCAGATCACGCTCTGAGAAGTGCTGCGCACGTTCACGGGCATTCTCCATGTCTTCAGGCGCTATTTGGGTCCAGCAGCAGTGTTCAGGCCTAGCTGGAGGGCTCCACTATCCAGGGCGTGGCAGCAGACACAGTCGACCCTTCCCCCTTAAGAGCTGGCCGGCGCCAGGGTGTCTGCTGTCAATCACGAGATGGCCGCACCTGCGCTGTGCCCGGCCTCGGCGCTATCGATCACCACCTCCGGCTTAGCACCCAAAGAGAGGCGTCCAGCAGCAGTTTTAGCACTCGCCCGAACTAGTAGGGCGAAGCTAATGAATATCGGAGAGGTGGCATAGATTTGGCGGCGGCCGCAAACTTTAGCGGACGCCCCACTTTAGCGCCCCAAAAGTGGCGTCAATGAATTTCTAGGCCAATGTGTATGCACCAGGTGATGTAAGGGTATTAGGCCACCCTCCACGCCTGGAAGTGAGTATGTCAAACTTCACATCTGAAGTATTGCCATCTATAGATGCTTAACGTACACTAGGTTTTTCTGAAATGGGAAATGCATGTGTCGTGGGGTCATAGATAGGTAAATACTGGGGATGGTTTCATAATGGAAAGTAAGAAAATTTTGCTCACCCAGAATTATGATACTTCAAGCAAGTTACAGTATCATCAGGGGGGAGTGTAGGATTCGCAAAATTGAACTTTATATTATAAAGGGTCAAATGGCAGAAGAGGCCATGATTTTAAAGACTGTTTTAAAAGAAGCCTAGGAAAAAGGGGCATTCAAAATGGCCACCAGACCCCGTGACCAACTTATTGGGACACTTTAAAATGGTTCCTGCAGTCCTCAGACAGCTTTGTGGATTCAGCCCACAGTAAGTTCTGGAAGCCGTTTCTGAGAGAACGAAACCAGACACCCACATATACATATAGATTGGATGCAGATCCAGTCATGATCGGCCTGTAGATAAAGGCCATCTAAATGTTTAACCAGACAAAAGGGAACAGTTTCATATTTATGAGAAGAGCATCAAGGACCCGTTAAGGACATCACCAGGACATTAGAAACAATGAAGGCCATTCCAGACCAGAGATGGCCTGTTACCGGCCATCCAAGAACAGTTTAAAATATAATAACTACACCGTTGTGCTCCCAGCCCGCCAAAATTAAAACAAAAGACTAACCTGATTTGGCGCGAGATAAGGGCTTCTGATGAGAAGTACATCTGGGAACCCAGGGGTAGAAAGAAAAAAAACGGTCATCGTGGTGCTACCATTGTATCGGTGGCATCATCGCTAGAAGAAGGAGAAGAAGATGGTTCGAGCCGGCGTCCCGCCCCAGGGTAAAACATCGGGACATCATCGACCAACCCCGGGCC
Organism: Somniosus microcephalus; assembly: GCF_052327205.1. Classification (NCBI taxonomy): domain Eukaryota; kingdom Metazoa; phylum Chordata; class Chondrichthyes; order Squaliformes; family Somniosidae; genus Somniosus; species Somniosus microcephalus. Next base: position 95,705,133 of record NC_140994.1, on the reverse strand, counting down.
ATTGACGAAACGGGAGGCCATCGACCCACTCCGGCTCGGGAGAAGAGACAATAAAAAACGACAGAAGAAACAATGGGGGCCAGCCCGAGGCTCCTCTGACCGGGGTCGAGCAGACGATCCCCGACCCCGCCGACATCCAGACCAGCCGGTGTCCAGCCGTTCCTGACCCCCACCTCAGGAGAAAGGTGTGGCGCAGCTCGCTGGGGCTCCACCAACCACGTGGAGATAAGACACCTGAAAGGATCAAACGCAGACCTGTTTCAAAACCTTACACTTCCTAGTTGGATTGGTGAGCATGTTTCTGGCCCTTCATAATCAGATCTAGATAGGTTTAAGGGGGTGGACATTTAAGGGTATAATTAACATGAGTTGTTGTCCCTCGATGTTCCGTGTTTTTTCCCCATTTCATGATGATTTTTGTAGAGTATAATATGCCTGTATTTGCCTTAGTTAGTATTGTGTCATGCCCAAGAGCGAATTGTCCCCATTCCTGAACCTTCCACTGTTCACATCACTGTTAAAGAAAATTTCACCGATCTGCAGTGATTCGTTGCACATTTTGGATATATCATTCCCCCTCTCCCTGAACACCTCACCAAGATATTAAAAGCTGTTGTTGTTTCATAGAAACATTTCTATACACTGGAGCAGAAGACTTTAGAGATAGGAGCAGACATATTGGATATAGTGACCCCACCATGGTGGGACCTGTTCACTAATATAGAAGTCCCTTCTTGGATTAGGATAGCCTCTCACATTCTTGTAGTGTGCCAGGTTATCATTGTAGTTTATTTACTGTTTGTACACTGTAAAAAGGTCAAACATTCACAAAAGTATGAGAACAGAGGGGAATGGAAGGAGCATTATGTGCGGGTAGAAGAATAGACACCCGTTTAGATTTTTGCTGCTCTGTATAAAGTTAAAGTTTTCCGTCCCTCCTCTATTATTTTGATATGTATTCATGTGCATTTGATTTATTTCTTGTGTGTGTATTTTATTTTTATTCTTGAAGTTTATTAGATGTGTTGTTATTATTAAAAGATAGTGTGTATGCACCAGGTGATGTAAGGTTATTAGGCCCCCCTCCATGCCTGGAAGTGAGTATGTCAAATTTCACATCTGAAGTATTGCCATCTATAAATGCTTAATGTACACTAGGTTTTTCTCAAATGGGAAATGCATGTGTCATGGGGTCATAGATAGGTAAATACTGGGGATGGTTTGTGGTAGATCTGTGTATTTTTGATGTTGTGTGTCCTTCAATAACTAGACACAAGACTGCAGGAACAATCAACAGGTATTTACTGGATGAGGGTTACTCTAAAACTAAACGTACAGATCCCTACTCAGGGTTTATATACAGGTGTGATCACTGCCGGTACTACAGTATACAGGAGCTGTAAAAAGTAGTTCTCCCCTTAAAGGTACATACACTACAATTCCTCCCCTTTTAGATTGACAGTACCATAACATTCATTTAACAATTAACACTTTCAACATGCACATTAACTGAAAATAGTCCATTTATAAATTCAGTCTTTGGGGCGGCTTCCTGATCCTTTCTGGATAGCGCCTTTCCTGAGTGTCTAGTTCTTGGTGCGGATGCCCCTTGTCGTCAGTTGGTTCATCAGCTTCCGATGCTACTGTTTCTGGGGTTAATGCTACCTGTATGTCGGGTTCATCACCAGGTGCGTGAGACATGGGGTTGACTCGTTCCTGTGACTCTAGGATCTGGTCGACATGGCGTCTCACAATGTTCTCCCCAACATCCACTGCGTACATTAGTGGCCCCTGCCGTGTGCATATCGTTCCTGGTTGCCATTTCTCTGTTCGGTAGTCGCGGGCCACGACTGGTTGCCCTACATTGAAGCTCCTTGTCGGCTTCTCATGGATGTGCTGGAATTGCTTATTCTCAACATCTCTTCGTACATTTGGTCTGAGCAAATCCAGACGAGATCTCAACCTTCGGTTAAAGAACATCATGGCCGGGGTCTGGTTGGTGACTGCATGTGTCGCATTTCTGTAGGCTAACAGGAAATTGTCCACATTATGCTGCAGTGGAATGTCATCATCGCACATGGCCCTTACTGCTTTCTTAAAGGTTTGTACGAACCTCTCAGCCAATCCATTTGTGGCTGGATGATACGGGGCGGATGTGTAATGCCTTACCCCATTCCTTTTCATGAATCTGCGAAACTCTTCGGACACAAACTGTGGTCTGTTATCAGAGCAAATCTGCTCTGGCAAGCCGTTCCTGGCAAATATGGTCCGTAGGACTGCAATAGTTTTCTCCGTGGTGGTGGACGACATTTTGATCACCTCAGGCCATTTCGAGTGCGCATCCACGGCTATTAGAAACATTGAGTCCATGAATAGACCAGCAAAATCAATATGCACCCGTTGTCATGGAGATGAGGGCCACTCCCATGGGTGTAGAGGGGCATGTGGTGGTGCATTTTGGACCTTCTGGCATCCTGAGCAGCTCTTTGTCAGGTCCTCGATTTGCTGATCGATCCCCGGCCACCACACATAAGCCCTAGCAAGGCTTTTCATTTTCACCCCTCCCAGATGGCCTTCGTGAAGCTCATTGAGCACTTGGGTGGAATTACCACTCGGGATCCACACATCAAGGTCCCCTGGCATACTGACAGCTGTTCTCTTCTCGATGAGAATGCTGGCAACAGTGAGTCACCATGTGTTGGCCATCCCTTCACCGTCAAGTTATATACCTGAGACAGTGTCGGGTCATTTCGGGTCTCCTTCTCTATATCAGCGTTAGTTACTGGCAAGCGTTCAATTATAGTCGAATGAAATATTTCGACAGGGTCCACTGCTGGTGCTTCCTCCGCAGTAGGCAGTGGCAGGCGTGATAGCCCATCAGCGTTCCCATGCTGTTTCGTGCCCTTATACTCGATTTCATATTGGTTCGCCCCTAGAAAAAGCGACCATCTTTGTAGCCGTTGTGCAGTCATCACCGGCACGCCCTTCTTTGGATTAAAGATGGAGACAAGTGGTTGGTGGTCAGTCAGCAAGGTGAACTTCTGCCCGTGCAGATAGTGGTTGAACTTTTTCTCTCCCCACATTAGGCTGAGGGCCTCCCTGTCAATCTGGGCGTAGTTACGCTCGGCTGAGGTTAGTGACCGAGACGCAAAGGCTACCGGCCTCTCCGAGCCGTCCGGGAACTTGTGCAACAGCACCGCTCCAATGCCATAGGGTAATGCATCACACGCCAACCGAATGGGTAGTGCTGGGTTGAAATGAGCCAACACCTCTTTTGATGTGATCAATTCTTTGCACTTCTGGAAAGCTCGTTTACATTCGTCATTCCACTTCCATGGTACCCCCGTTTGCAGTAGGGTGTTCAGTGGGTGTAGTACTGTAGACAAATTCGGCAAGAGCTTATGGTAGTAGTTCACCAGCCCAAGGAACGACCTCAGTTGTGACACATTTTCCGGTGCTGGAGCCTTGACTACTGCCTCAATCTTTTCAGGGGACTTATGTAACCCCTCTTCATCAATAACGTGGCCACAATACGAGATCTGCTTCTGGAAAAACTCGCATTTGTGGCGATTTGCTCAGAGCCCATATTCCTTCAATCTAGTGAGCACCTGCTCCAGGTTGGCAAGGTGAGCACTGTCATTTTCGCCCGTGACCAGGATGTCGTCCAAATAACACTGGGTCCCTGGAATCCCTTGCAGGACTTGATCCATTGCCCTTTGCCAAATAGCCGGAGCTGATGCTACCCCGAACACCAGCCGGTTGTATTGGCAGAGACCTTTATGAGTGTTGATCGTGAGGTACTGTTTCGAGGCTTCTTCTACCTCCATTTGCAGGTATGCCTGGGCCAGATCAATCTTAGTGAAGCATTTCCCTCCAGATAGCGAGGCGAAAATATCTTCAATCCGCGGAAGCGGATATTGTACCGTATGAAGGACTGGGTTCACTGTCACCTTAAAGTCTCCACAGATGCGAACTTTTCTTTGGTTCCCCAGGCGTATTACTCAACAACCTCTTCATTACAGGAACGATGGGTGTGGCCCACTCGCTGCAGTCCACTTTGGACAGTACTCCTGAATGTTCCAAACCTTCCAGCTCTGCTTCGACGGCTGGGCGGATCGCATAAGGCACCGATCTGGCCTTAAAAAATGTTGGGCTTGCATTTTCCTCTATTTTAATCATTGCTGTTATGCCTTTTAGTGTTCCGAGTCCCTCCTGGAACACTTCTTTTGCGTCAGTTAGCATTTTTGACAGTCGTCCAGGTGTGGCGTCGTCATCCTTTTTGGCATCTACAGTCAGTGCTTGTATGGAATGCCAATCTAGCTGTATCTTCCGGATCCATTCACGTCCTAGTAGTGGTGGTCCTCCATCTGGCAATCCATATAGGTCCATTTTTGGTGTTTCCTTACCGTTATATACAATGTTCACCCTTATTTTTCCTTTGGGGTAGACTTTTTGCCCCGTGTACATCTTCAAGACAATCTCTGTATCTCTCAAGGGTATATGTGAGAATAGCTGCTTGTAGTCCCTTCGGTTTATGACTGTTAGGGCTGATCCTGTGTCCAATTCCATTTTCACTTGGACTCCATCTATCTTGAGCGTGACCCAGATAGTTTGATGATCCTCCGTTTGGACCACCTTATGTAGTTTCAGACAACCCAGCTCCTTGCTTCCGGAGTCTGTATCACTTTTCTGTTCATCTGAACTACTCGCTGTCACCTTATGTACCTTCTTGTACTTCTCCTGTGGAGATTTCTTGCTGCTGGTTTTCTTTCCCGACCTGCAGACTCTTGCTATTTGTCCTACTTTTCCACACTGTCTGCACACTTTGTCCTTAAACCAGCAATCATTATGGTCGTGTGTTGTTCTGCTGCAGCGATAGCACTTCACTGTTCCGTATGACATTTCATTTGTGCCATATTCTTGCGGTCTCCATTGTATCTCTGCAGCGCCCCGTGCGGCTGCTTCGTGTGATACTGCCATGCTGAAAGCCTTGTCCAGCGTAAGATCCTTTTCTGATAGAAGCCGTTTCTGGGTTCCTTCACTTTGAAGCCCACACACAAACTTGTCCCTTAAAGTATCTGCTAGTCCCGTTCCAAACTGGCAGTGTTTCGATAGCTTGCGCAGTTCCGTTAAATACTCAGCATTACTTTCATCTTTATGCTGGTTCCTTTTGTGAAACTTAAATCTTTCTGCTATCAGCAGCGGTGTGGGGTTTAAGTGGTTCTGTAGGATTGACACTATGTTTCCAAAATCCTTGTCCACTGCCTTCTCTGGGGTTACTAGGTTTCGCAGTAAGCCATACGTTTTTGTACCCATGGAATTCAACAATGCCAGCGCTTTCCTCTCATCTGGCACTTCATTCGCCTTGCAGTACACTTCTATGCGTTCGACATATGTCGTCCAATCTTCGACTTCATTGTCAAATGCTGTGATACTGCCACTCTTTGGCATCCCTGGGTGTGGTTAGACTGGCTCAAAATGGCGTTTCCTGCGCTTCCCTTCTTCTCCGCTGCGGCTCAAAATGGCGTTTTCCCGCGCTCTCCCTTCTTCTCCGCTGTGGCTCAAAATGGCGCTTTCCCACGCTCTCCCTTCTTCTCTGCTGCGGCTCAAAATGGCGTTTCCCGCGCTCTCCCTTCTTCTCCGCTGCAGCTGCTTGGCCCATGCACACCGGCTGCGCTCTGCTCGTTTCCCTTTCTTCCCCACTGACGCTGCTCGTCCCTTGAACGCCGGCTGCGCTCTGCGCGTTTTCTTTCGCGCCTCTCTCTCTTCTCCCGTTGATGCCGTTCGGTCCTGAACACTGGCTGCGCCCTGTGCGCTCTACCCTCTCTCTTCTCCCGTCGACGCCATTCGGTCCTGAACACCAGCTGCGCCCTGTGTGCTCTACCTTCTCTCTTCTCCCGTCGACGCTGCTCGGCCTTTTCTGTGCCGTCGGTCGGCTCTAGCCGCTGCTGTCCGGGAAGGGTCTGCGCCGTACCTGTTGCCAGCCCGTTTCGCTGGACCACCGTGACTGGAGAACCCAGCCCAGCTCTCAAAAGCCTCCCCTGCGATGCTCAAATCTCTGCTGGATGACTGGGCAGTTGCTCGTGGTCGACGCCCGTGCTTCTGGCCTCAACTTTTTTCCACTGTTCTCCAGGAGCGAATCCCTGGGAGGTAATGCAGAGTTGCAGGTAGGTTCGAATCTGCCTCGTCGCCACTGTTAGATCCGTGTATTTTTGATGTTGTGTGTCCTTCAATAACTAGACACAAGACTGCAGGAACAATCAACAGGTATTTACTGGATGAGGGTTACTCTAAAACTAAACGTACAGATCCCTACTCAGGGTTTATATACAGGTGTGGTCACTGCCGGTACTACAGTATACAGGAGCTGTAAAAAGTAGTTCTCCCCTTAAAGGTACATACACTACAGTTTGATTATGAAAAGTCAGAAAATTTTGCTCACCCAGTATTATGATACTTCAAGCAAGTTACAGTATCAGTAGGATTTGCAAAATTGAACTTTATATTATAAAGGGTCGAATGGCAGAAGAGGCCATGATTTTAAAGACTGTTTTAAAAGAAGCCTAGGAAAAAGGGGCATTCAAAATGGCCACCAGATCCCGTGACCAACTTATTGGGACACTTTAAAATGGTTCCTGCAGTCCTCAGACAGCTTTGTGGATTCAGCCCACAGTAAGTTCTAGAAGCCGTTTCTGAGAGAACGAAACCAGACACCCACATATACATATAGATTGGATGCAGATCCAGTCAAGATCAGCCTGTAGATAAAGGCCATCTAAATGTTTACCCAGACAAAAGGGAACAGTTTCATATTCACGAGAAGAGTATCAAGGACCCATTAAGGACATCACCAGGACATTAAAAACAATGAAGGTCATTCCAGACCAGAGATGGCCCATTACCGGCCATCCAAGAACAGTTTAAAATATAATAACTACCCCGTTGTGCTCCCAGCCCGCCAAAATTAAAACAAAAGACTAACCTGATTTGGCGCGAGATAAGGGCTTCTGATGAGAAGTATATCTGGGAACCCAGGGGTAGAAAGAAAAGCGGTCATCGTGGTGCTACCATCGTATCGGTGGCGTCATCGCTAGAAGAAGGAGAAGAAGACGGTTCGAGCCGGCGTCCCACCCCAGGGTAAAACATCAGGAGATCATCGACCAACCCCGGGCCGTTGACGAAATGGGAGGCCATCGACCCACTCTGGCTCGGGAGAAGAGACAATTAAACACGACAGAAGAAACGATGGGGGCCAGCCCGAGGCTCCTCTGACCGGGGTCGAGCAGACGATCCCCGACCCCGCCGACATCCAGACCAGCCGGTGTCCAGCCATCCCCGACCCCCACCTCAGGAGAGAGGTGTGGCGCAGCTCGCTGGGGCGCCACCAACCACGTGGAGACAAGACGCCTGAAAGGATCAAATGCAGACCTGTTTCAAAACCTTACACTTCCTAGTTGGATTGGTGAGCATGTTTCTGGCCCTTCATAATCAGATCTAGATAGGTTTAAGGGGGTGGACATTTAAGGGTATAATTAACATGAGTTGTTGTCCCTCGATGTTCCGTGTGTTTTCCCCATTTCATGATGATCTTTGTAGAGTATAATATGCCCGTATTTGCCTTAGTTAGTATTGTGTCGTTATGATTTGTTCGTGTTTTTCCCCTCCCATGTACCCACTTATTTGCTTGCATTTGATTTATTTTACATTATGCAATAAAATTCCATTTTGTTTCATCAAACTTGGTCTATGAGAGTTTTCTCTACATTGTAGTTCCTGCCCCAAAGTCCAGAGTACAGAATCTAAGGGGCGAGTGGGTCGAACCACTCACGGTTTTACTGTGCAAGAGAGAGAGGCCTCTAGAGAGAGAAACCTCTGCGATCTAAAACCCCTTACACCAGCCCCGAGCATACTTCCCCAAACGCACTGCTCACCCACAGCACCGAGCCTGCATCCCCAAACCCACTGTTCTCCGCCAGCCCCGAGACTGCTTCCCCAAACCCACTGCTCTTCGCCAGCCCTGAGCCTACTTCCCGAAACCCACTGCTCTTCCCCAGCCACGAGCCTACTTCCCCAATCCTACTGCTCTTCCCCAGCATATCGTCTACTTCCCCAAACCCACTGCTGTTCCCCAGCCCCGAGCATACTTCTCCAAACCCACTGCTCTTCCCCAGCCCGAGCCTACTTCCCCAAACCTTCTGCTGTTCCCCAGCACCGAGCCAACTTCCCCAAATCTACTGCTCTACCCCCCAGCCGCGAGCCAACTTCCCCAAACCCAATGCTCTTCCCCACAGCACTCAGCCTACTTTCCCAAACCCACTGCTCTTCCCCACACCCCCAGCCTACTTCCCCAAACCCACTGCTCTTCCCCAGCAACGAGCCTAGTTCCCCAAACCCACTGCTCCCCCAGCACCGAGCCTACCTCGCCATACCCACTGTTCCTCCAGCCCCGAGCCTACTTCCCCAAACCCACTACTCCCCCAGCCCGAGCCTATTTCCCCCAAAAAACTGCTCCACCAGCCCTGAGCCTACTTCCCCAAACTCACTGCTCTTCCCCAGCCCGAACCTACTTCCCCAAACCAACTGCTCCCCCACAGCCCTGAGCCTGCTTCCCCAAACCCATTGCTCTTACCCAGCCCAGAGCCTGCTTCCCCAAACCCATTGCTCTTCCCCTGCCCCGAGCCTACTTCCCCAACCCACTGCTCCCTCACAGCAACGAGCCTGCTTCCCCAAACCCATTGCTCTTACCCAGCCCAGAGCCTGCTTCCCCAAACCCATTGCTCATCCCCAGCCCCGAGCCTACTTCCCCAACCCACTGCTCCCTCACAGCACCGAGCCTGCTTCCCATACCCACTGCTCCCCCCCCAGCCCCGAGCCTACTTCCCCAAACCCATGGCTCCCCCACAGCACCGAGCCTCCTTCCAGTCACAGTACAATAACTGCTGTTTTGTTTTATCAAAATGTATCACCTCACTTTTACTGACATTGAATTCCATCTGCCACTTTTTGGCCAATTCTCCCATCTTATCAATTCAATTCAATTCAATTCAATTCAATTCAATTTTATTTGTCATATATGCAGCAGACGTGTGTACTGCACAATGAAATGTTGATTTTTACAAGTCCTCCCAACATTGGAATAAATATGGCAGAACAATTATAAAAATACTAATAGAAATACAGTAATAATAAATAAAACAACAGTAATAAATAATAATAAATTATTCGTTCATGAGTTTTATGGCCTGGGGGTAGAAGCTGTTTCGAATCCTGCTGGTACGAGACCGTATGCTTCGGTATCTCTTACCGGACGGGAGCAGGGCGAAGAGGTTGTGGCTGGGGTGGCTCGCGTCTTTAATGAATCTCAAGGCCTTCCCCCAGCACCTCTCGGGGTAGATCTCCTGCACAGCAGGTAGTTTAATTCCTATAGTGTGTTGTGCAGCTTTCACCACCATCTGTAGAGCCTTGCAGTCTATGGCGGTGCAGTTGCCATACCAGGTAGTGATGCAGCCGGACAGGATACTCTCGATGGTGCACCGGTAGAAGTTGGTGAGAATCGGGGGGGCCATTCCGAATTTCTTCAGTCTCCTGAGGAAGAACAGGCGTTGGCATGCCTTCTTGGTTACGACGTCAATGTGATGGGACCACGTTAAGTCCTCCGTAATGAATACACCCAGGAATTTGTAGCTGCTGACCCTCTCCACCTCAGCCCCTTCAATGTAGATTGTGGCGTGTCCCTCCCCCTGCCGCTTCCTGTAGTCCACGATCATCTCCTTTGCTTTGCTGATGTTGAGAGGTTGTTGTACTTGCACCATTCTCTTAGGGCTCTTACCTCCTCCCTGTAGCCTGTCTCGTCGCCATCTGTGATCAGGCCTACAACGGTAGTGTCATCAGCAAACTTGATGATGGAGTTGGAATTGTGTGTGGCCACGCAATCGTGAGTAAACAGGGAGTACAGAAGGGGGCTGAGCACACAACCCTGGGGAGCTCCCGTTTTCAGGATCAGTGTGGAGGAGGTGTTACTGCCTATTTTCACCACCTGGGGTCTGCCCGACAGGAAGTCCAGGATCCAGTTGCATAGGGAGGTGTTTAGTCCTAGCTCGCTGAGCTTGTTGACAAGCCTGGAGGGGATAATGGTATTGAATGCTGAACTATAATCAATGAACAACATTCTCACATAGGTGTTCCTCTTATCCAGGTGTGATAAGGCAGTGTGCAGTACAGTGGCGATGGCATCATCCCTAGATCTGTTTGGGCGGTAGGCAAATTGGAGTTGGTCTAGTGTATCAGGTAGTAACGAGTTGATGTGGGTTTTGACCAGCCTCTCAAAGCACTTTATGATGACAGAAGTGAGTGCTATGGGGCGGTAGTCATTTAAACAGGTTACTTTTGTTTTTTTGGGGACTGGAACTGATGTCATCTTGAAGCGCGTGGGGACTACAGACTGGTACAGTGAATGGTTGAATATATCCGTAAACGCGGCTGCCAGCTGGTCAGCGCATGCTCTAAGGACACGCCCAGGGATTCCATCTGGACCGGGTGCTTTGTGGGTGTTCACTCTCTTAAAAGTCTTGCTCACGTCAGCCACGGAGGTTGAGAAGACCCGGTCGTCCTGAGTCGCGGGTGCCCTTGTAACGGGCCAGTTGTTGTTGGCCTCAAACCGGGTGTAAAAAGTGTTAAGCTCGCCTGGGAGAGAGGCATTGCTGGGCATGACACAGCTAGGTTTCCCTTTGTAGCCTGTAATAGATTGTAGTCCACTCCACATCCTTCGCGAATCTGAGCTATGATAGTGTGACTCCACTTTGTCCGTGTATTGTCTTTTGCATTTTTGATGGTTTTTCTGAGGTCGTACCTTGATTTCTTGTACTCATCCATGTCCCCAGAGTTGAATGCGATGGACCATGCTTTTAGCATAGCACGGATATCGCCATTTACCCATGGTTTCTGGTTGGGAAATGTTCGTACAACAATCCTCGGAACAACGTCGTCTATGCACTTGTTTATGAAACTAATGACTGAATCTGTATATGTGTTGATGTCATTGTCTGAGGCATTCCGGAACATATCCCAGTCAGGAGAATCAAAGCAGTCTTGTAACATAGCGTCTGATTGATCCGACCAGCATTGTAGAGATCTCATCACAGGCTTTCCCTGTTTCAGTTTCTGCCTATAGGTGGGTAGCAGCAGGATGGAGTCGTGATCTGATTTGCCGAAGGGAGGGCGGGGGAGGGCCTTGTATCCACCCCGGAACGGAGTGTAAACGTCGGGCAGGAGTGCGGGAAAGGCGGATCGAGGCGAGAGCGGACCCTATTGTGATGGCTGCCGTCCTTGCGGGCTCCGTGCGTACCAGGCAGCTAAGTGTCCTTGCTGCTTGGTGCGCTTGGCTCGTTAAGAAAAAAGCATTTCACTGACTGGATTTCACTTGTTGTATTTGGTTATGTGACAAATAAAATTGAAATTGAAATTGAAATTGAATTGATCTAGTGTGTTCTTGGCTCGCGTTGGGCAGGTGATATGCTGATGGTACTTAGGCAGTACTTTCTTCAGATTGGCTTTGTTGAAGTCGCCAGCCAGGATGAATGCAGCCTCTGGATGGGAAGTTTCAAGCCTGCTAATGGTCCCATACAGCTCGTTTCGTGCCCTATTTGTGTCGGCCAGTGGTGGAATATACACCGCTGTAATGATCACGGATGAGAACTCTCTCGGGAGGTAGAAGGGTCGGCATTTGATCATCAGGTGTTCGAGGTCAGGTGAACAAGAAGATGTAAGTAGTTCCACGTCGGAACAACAAGAATTGTTGATCATGAAGCGTACTCCACCCCCTCTATTCTTCCCCGAGTCATTTGTTCAGTCTAGCTGGTGAATGTTGAATTCCTCTGGTTGAATGGCCGAAGCCGGTATCGATGAATCAAGCCAAGTCTCAGTGAAAATCAAGACGTTGCAGTTCTTAATGTCTCGCTGGAAGGTGAGCCTCCCCCTGAGTTCGTCCAGCTTATTGTCCAGTGACTGCACATTCGCCAGGAGAATACTCGGAAAGGGGGGGCGGTGTTCACGTCGTCTCAGCTTCACTTATGCACCTGCTCGTCTGCTCCGCTTGCGCCGTCTTTGCTTCCTGATCACAGGAATGAAGTCAGGTTAGCTGGTGGGAGGGTAGATGGTAGTAGCAGCAGAATCCCAGTTCGAAAAATTGGGGGTAGGTCCTATATCCCCGGACGATCTTATGTCCAGAAGTGATTGACGGTCGTAGCGGATAAGCGAAGAAACATTATGTACAAAAGTGTTTAATAATAACAATAAAATAATAAATAAAGTGGAAAGTTGGGGACGAGCTCGTAAAACAGTGGCTACGCTCGTCGATGCCATACTGGGTTTGATGAGGGGAGGAGAGAGAACTGGCTGCGGGATCTAGAAGAGGAGCAGCGAGGAGTGAGAGGGCGAGGAAGGAGCCCGGGAGCGGGTCCTGGCTAGTTGGGGGTGGCGCGGGGGTGCGGCAAGTCTGGGGCATATATATATAATATATAATATATATTTATTATATATATATTACTGTATATATATATATAATAAAAGCATATATACAAATATCCCTTTGCAGCTTACTTTGGTCTTCTAAAGAATTAACTAGGGCAGGGAAATTCTGAGCTGCAAGTGTGGAAGAAACATCGGGATCTTGCTGCACATCCAGAGAAGACATACCAATAATGCAGGAGCAGCTCCAAGGAATTTCCCAGCCCATGCCTCCTAATTTAGGATCAGCTACAAATTTCAACGCCACTCCCTGGAGACCTATATTCAAATCATTGACATACACAATGTCAAGGATGGCTCCAAAACTGAACTAGGATGGACAACATTAACCACTTCTACGTGAACAGGTTTGATAGCCCATGTCTATAGCAGGTTTGATGGCCCATGTTTATAGCAGGTGTGATAGTCCATGTCTATAGCAGGTTTGATGGCCCATGTCTATAGCAGGTTTGATGGCCCATGTCTATTATGTCCGTGAATGATTGAGACACGGACAGCAGGAGTTGAACAAAACAAGTCTTTACTGATGGAAGTCAATAGTGAAACTGAAAACAACAGAGGCTCACTAGCGCCTTTTATACAGGGGTGGTCACTGCCGGTACTGCAGGCTGAGACCAGTTATTCTCTTAAAGGTACATACACAACAATTCCTCCCCTTTTAGATAAACAGTACATAACATTCATTTAACAACTAAATGATAACTAAATACAATCACAATTACGGCTGCTAGATACATTGGTTAAGTTTAAGCAATTATAAGTTCAGTCTTTGAGGAGGCTTCCTGATTCTGTCTGGATAACGCTTCTTTGGGGTATCAGGTTCATCTGGCAATGTTGAGTCGGGATCTATGTCGTTGTTTGGTTCATCTGCTTCCAATATCACCGGTTCTGCGGTAGCTGCAATTGGTTCATTGCCAGGTGTATCAGATCGTGGTGTGGAGTTGACGTTTTCCAGTGACTCTAGAATCTGGTCAGCATGGCTTCTTACAATGCTCTCTCCAACATCCACGGTTTACATGAGAGGTCCTTGCCGTGTACAAATCGTTCCTGGCTGCCATTTCTCAGTGCGGTAGTCCCGGGCCAAAACTGGTTGACCTATCTTAAAACTCCTGGTCGGCCTTTCATTCATATTTTGAAACTGCCTGTTCTCCACATCTCTTCGGACGTTTGGCTTAACCAAATCCAAGCGGCATCGTAGTCTTCGATTGAAGAACATCATGGCTGGAGTTTGGTTGGTAACCGCATGTGTCGCATTCCGGTAGGCAAACAAGAAGTTGTCCACCTTGTGTTGTAGGGGTATATCTTCATTACACATTGCCTTGATAGCCTTCTTGAATGTTTGGACAAACCTCTCGGCCAATCCATTAGTGGCTGGATGATATGGGGCAGATGTTTAATGCTTAACACCATTGTTCTTTAAGAACCTCCGGAACTCTTCAGACACAAACTGTGGTCCATTGTCAGAGCAAATCTGTTCAGGCAGCCCATTCCTGGCGAATATGGTTCGTAAAACTGTGATAGTTTTTTCCGTGGTGGTTGAGGACATTTTTATTACCTCTGGCCACTTTGAATGTGAATCCACCGCGATTAAAAACATCGAGTCCATGAAGGGACCAGCAAAATCAATGTGCACCCTTTGCCATGGAGATGAGGGCCACTCCCATGGATGCAGAGGAGCTTGTGGTGGGGTATTTTGGACCTTCTGGCATCCTGCACAGCTCTTGGTCATCTCTTCGATTTCTCTATCGATTCCCGGCCACCACACAAACGCTCTGGCTAAGTTCTTCATTTTTACCCCACCCAGATGACCCTCATGAAGCTCATTGAGCACTCTATCAGTCAACTTAGGTGGAATTACTACTCTGGATCCACACATCAAGGTTCCTCTGCACACTGACAGCTGTTCTCTTCTCGGCGAGAATGCTGGCAGCAGTGGTTCACCATGTGCTGGCCATCCCTTCACCGTTAAATCATAGACCCGTGATAGTGTTGGGTCATTCCGTGTTTCCTTTTCTATGTTTGCATTCGTCACAGGGAGACATTCGACTATGGTCGAGTGGAATAACTCCATTGGACCCACTGCAAGGTCTTCTTCCACCGTCGGCAACGGTAGGCGTGACAATCCATCAGCATTCCCATGCTGTTTAGTTCCTTTGTACTCGATGTCATATTGGTGCGCCCCTAGGAAAAGGGACCACCTCTGCAGCCGTTATGCTGTCACTATCGGTACGCCCTTCTGGGGGTTGAAAATGGAGACAAGAGGTTGATGATCGGTTAGTAGAGTAAATTTTTGACCGTGCAGGTAGTGATTGAACTTCTTCACCCCCCACACTAGGCTGAGGGCCTCTCTGTCAATCTGGGCGTAGTTACGCTCGGCAGAAGTTAACGAGCGTGACGCAAAAGCTATCGGCCTCTCTAAACCATCAAGGAATTTACGTGACAGTACCGCCCCAATGCCGTAGGGAGACGCATCACACGCCAGTCTGATCGGCAGTGCTGGGTTGTAGAGAGCCAATACTTCCCTTGAAGTGATTAAGTCCTTACTCTTCTGAAAGGCCCGCTTACAATCATCGCTCCATTTCCATGCTACCCCCGTTCGTAGCAGGGCGTTCAGTGGGTGCAGAATTGTCGACAAATTTGGCAAAAACTTATGGTAGTAATTCACCAATCCGAGGAATGACCTCAGTTGCGACACATTTTCAGGTGCTGGGGCCTTAACAACCGCTTCAATTTTGTCAGGGGACTTATGTAACCCCTCTTCATCAATCACGTGGCCACAATACGATATCTGTTTCTTAAAAAACTCGCACTTGGGGCGGTTGGCTCGTAGCCCATGTTCCCGTAGTCTAGTGAGCACCTGTTCTAGGTTGTTAAGGTGTTCACTGTCATCTTCACCTGTCACAAGGATGTCGTCCAAGTAACACTGAGTCCCCGGAATCCCTTGCAGGACTTGTTCCATCGCTCTTTGCCATATCGCCGGAGCTGATGCTACTCCAATTGATGATACTGGTAAAGACCTTTGTGAGTGTTTATCGTGAGATATTTCCTAGAGGATTCTTCAACCTCCATCTGCAAATATGCTTGTGCTGGGTCAATTTTTGTAAAACGCTTCCCTCCAGTCAGTGAGGCGAAGATGTCTTCTATCCTTGGAAGAGGATATTGTACTGTGTGAAGGACTGGGTTCACCATCACCTTGAAATCCCCACAGATGCGAATCTTCCTTGGCTCCCCGGACTTATTGCTTAACGTTTTCTTCATGACAGGAACGATGGGTGTCACCCACTCGCTCCAGTCAACCTTAGACAACACGCCTGCCTTCTCCAGATTCTCCAGCTCTGCCTTGACGGCTGGGCGAATTGCATATGGTACCGGTCTTGCTTTGAAAAACTTGGGAACTGCATTCTTTTCTATTTTTATTGAGGCGGTTACGCCTTTAAGCGTGCCCAGTTCTTGTTGAAATACCTCTTTGGCATTAGCTAAGATTGTTGACAATCGTCCAGGAGTGACGTCTTCATCTTTTTTACCGTCCACCGTCATTGCATGAATGGAGTGCCAATCTAAGTTTATCTTCCTGATCCATTCACGTCCCAATTACGGTGGTCCACCATTTGGCAGTATGTAGAGATACAATTTCCGTATTTTCTTGCCGTTGTATTCGACAGGCACCCTTATTTTTCCTCTGGGGTATACTTTTTGCCCCGTATACATCGTCAAGATGATGGATGTCTCTCTCAAGGGTATGTGTGAGAATAGCCACTCGTAGTCTCGTCGATTCATGACGGTTAGCACTGATCCTGTATCCAATTCCATTTTAACTTGGGACCCTGCTATCATGAGGGTGACCCAAATGGTTCGGTGATCCTCTTTCGCGATTACATTGTGAAGTTTGAGACAGCTTAGTCTCCTGTTCCCGGATTCACTATCGCTCATCTGGTCTTTGGAACTACTGTCCGTCATCTTTTGTACTTTCTTGTATGGTCCCTTAGTAGCCTTTTTGTTGTCGCTGGTCTTCTTCCCAGACCTGCAAACTCGTGCAATGTGTCCCATCTTTCCGCATTGCCTGCATATTTTGTCTTTGGACCAGCAGTCCTTCTGGTCATGGTTAGTTCTGCCGCAGCGATAACATTTTGCAAATCCCCGTGTCATTTCGTGGGTGCCGTATTCCTGTGGCTTTTGTTGAATTTCTGCAGCTCCCCTGGCTGCTGCTTCATACGATACTGCCACGCTGAAAGCCTTATCTAGCATCAGCTCTTTCTCTGATAGTAACTTCTTCTGTGTTCCTTCACTCAGGAGTCCACAGACAAATTTGTCCCGTAGGGTATCTGCCAGTCCTTCTCCGAACTGGCAGTGCTTTGATAGCTTGCGTAGTTCCGTAAGGTACTCAGCATTGCTCTCATCTTTATGCTGAGTTCTCCTGTGGAATTTAAATCTTTCTGCTATCAACAGTGGTGCAGGGTTTAGGTGTTCCTGTAGGACAGCAACAATTTCGTTAAAACTCTTCGCCTTCGGTTTGGCTGGAGGAATCAGGTCCCGCAATAGGCCATACGTTCTAGCGCCCATTAAGTTTAGCAATACCGATGCCTTTTTCTCATCAGCTATTTCGTTTGCCTCAAAATATATCTCGACTCTTTCCACATACGTGGTCCAGTCCTCTATTGTATTATCAAAAGCAGTGATACAGCCAGTCTTCGGCATCTTGTAAATCTAAAATGGCACCTCCCGCGCTTTGCCTTCTTCTCCGATTTAACAAAATGGCGCCTCCTGCGCTTTGCCTTCTTCCCCGCTGATTAAGATGGCGCCTCCCGTGCTTTGCCTTCTTCCCCGCTGTTGCTAGCGCTGCTTTCTGCGGTTCCCATTGCAACCTGCAGCTCCTCGCGGTTTCTTGCGCATTTAATATTTCTTTTTTTTAAATTATTTTCTCGTCGTGGAACAACCCTGTGGGACTCTTGCCTCCCTCTTCTCGGGTCTATACGCAGCCCGGCTTCATAGCACCGGCCGCGCCCTGTGTGCTCCACTCTCTCTCGCTCTTCTTCCCGACAACGCTGCTCGGCCCCGTTGCAAGCCACCCACTCGAGTTCGCAACCGCCGCAGCTCAGGAAGGATCAGTGTACTACTTGCCACCAGCCCGATTAACTGAAGCACCGTCGACAGGAACCAGGCCCCGCTTCCGACAGCTTCTCCAGCAATCTTCAACTCCGCTAACACAGGGACGGATGCCCACGGTCAACGCCCGTTTCTACTGCCTCTTACTTTCTTTTCTTTCTGGCCTCGACCTCTGCTCACTTCGCTGTAGGAATGGATCCCAGGAGGTGGTGCAGACTGTAGGTAGGTTCGTATCTGCTCGTCGCCAGTATTATGTCCATGAATGATTGAGACACGGACAGCAGGAGTTGAACAAAACATGTCTTAACTGATGGAAGCCAATAGTGAAACTGAAAACAACAGAGGCTCACTAACGCCTTTTATACAGGGGTGGTCACTGCCGGTACTGCAGTCTGAGACCAGTTATTCTCTTAAAGGTACATACACAACAATGTCTATGGCAGGTTTGATGACCCATGTCTATAGCAGGTTTGGTAGTCCATGTCTATAGCGGGTATGATAGCCCATGTCTATAGTGGGTTTGATAGCCCATGTCTGTGGTAAACCACTGTTAACCCTGTACATGTCTGTGTGGTAAACCACTGTTAACTCTGTACAAGTCCGGGCATGTCTCCACCCCTGGCTCCACCCCAAAGCCCGGGTATAAAGGTGACTCACCACCCTTCCCCCGGGAGCTCTTAGGATGGATTCACTAGCAGAGGCATGCTCCAGTTCTTAGTCAATAAAAGCCTACTTCATGTAAGTCCATCTCATAGTCTTTGGTGTTGTTGATAGCGCATCAATTTTATTGACTAATTTTCGACATGGAGCAAATCTTGAAGCCGGAACGTTTAGACCTGGATCCTCAAGCAGCAGATGCAGCCAATAACTTTGAACACTGGCTGAGCTGTTTCGAAGCCTTCCTGGAGGCCTCCAGCACTACCGTCACTACAGATGACGCGAAACGGCTCGTCTTGAACTCACGGGTGAGCCACCGAGTCTACTCGATCATCCGAGACGCCACTACTTACGCGGCCGCCATCGCAACGCTAAAGGAACAATACGTGAGGCCTGTTAACGAGGTCTATGCCAGACACCTCCTGGCTACCCGAAAACAGCGCCCCGGGGAATCGGGCGCCGAATATTTACTGGCACTGAGAGTCCTCGGCCGGGACTGTAATTGCAAAGCCGTGACGGCCAAGGAATGCACGGAAGACCTGATCCGAGACGCCTACGTAGCCGGCATCAGGTCCAACTATACTCGGCGAGGCTGCTGGAACAGAGGGGGCTCGACCTGCAGAAGACGGTGGCCCTCGCTAACTCGCTAGACGTGGCCCTCCAGAACATGGACGCCTACTCCCCTGACCGGATGGCCACGTGGATGCCACGGGAGCAGCCATCTTGGGACCCGGTAAGGCCACAAGCCGCCAGCAGCCCAACTACAGCTGCAATGACCAGAGGCCAGAAATGCTACTTCTGCGGCCAGGCCAAGCACCCCAGACAGCAATGCCCCGCAAAGGACGCGACCTGCTCCAAATGCGGTAAGAAAGGCCACTACGCAAGAGTGTGCAGGGCGAAATCGACCCCCAATTCCAGCAGCGCCGCATGTGAACCATACAGGCCGCCATTTTGGACCCCACCAACCACGTGTGAGCCGTGCGGGCCGCCATTTTGGGCACCACCAGCCGAGGGGGAGCCGCCATCTTGGACACCATTCCGTGACCAGGCCCCCGGCGCGGGCGAATACTACAGTGACCCACCGGCCTCGACAATGGCCTCCATCACCCTGGACCAATCTAGGCCCCATCAACTAGCCAGGTCCATGATGAACATAAAGGTAAATGGCCATGCCACAAATTGCCTTTTCGACTGCGGATGCACGGAGAACTTCATCCACCCCGACACGGTGCGACGCTACTCCCGATCGGTTATGCACACACGCCACCAGGTCTTTATGGCCTCAAAGTCCCATACGGCGGATGTCGGCGGCTACTGTGTAGCGACTCTGACAGTGAACGGTGTGGAGTACAGAGAGTTTAAATTCCTCGTCCTGCCACAGCTCTGCGCTCCCGTACTGCTAGGATTAGATTTCCAGTGCCATCTGGAGAGCGTCACGATGGCATACGGTGGGCCCCTGCCCCCAATTACAGTCTGCAGCCGGCAGAATTTAAACACGGCGCCGCGCAAAGTATGCAGCCTGTCCACCCTGAAGGTCAAACCCCCCCCGTTGTTCGCTAACCTCGCCAAAGACTGCAAGCCAATTGCTACTAAAAGCAGGCGGTACAGTGCCGGGGATAGGAGCTTTATTAAATCAGAAGTACAAAGGCTCCTGAGGGAAGGGATTATCGAGGGCAGCACCAGCCCATGGCGAGCCCAAGTGGTGGTAGTAAAGACCGGCGAAAAACAGCGCCTGGTTATTGATTACAGCCAGACGATCAATCGATACACGCAATTAGACGCATACCCACTTCCCCGCATATCTGACATGGTCAACCAGATAGCACAATACCGGGTATTCTCGACGATTGATCTGAAGTCGGCATACCACCAGCTCCCCATCAGGCCTGAGGACCGCCAGTACACGGCCTTCGAGGCTGACGGTCGCCTCTACCACTTCCTCCGAGTCCCCTTCGGCGTCACCAACGGGGTCTCGGTCTTCCAAAGGGAGATGGATAGGATGGTTGACCAGAACGCGCTGCAGGCCACCTTCCCCTATCTAGACAACGTCACCATCTGCGGCCATGACCGGCAGGACCACGACACCAACCTAGAAAAATTCCTCCGTACGGCCCAACGGCTGAATCTGACATACAACAGAGAAAAATGCATGTTCCGCATCACGCGCCTCGCTATTCTTGGCTGCGTGGTGGAAAACGGAGTCATCCGCCCCGACCCCGACCGAATGCGCCCCCTCCTGGAACTACCCCCCCCCACTGCCTAAAAGCCCTGAAGAGATGCCTAGGGTTCTTCTCTTACTACGCCCAGTGGGTGCCCAACTATGCAGGCAAAGCCCGACCCCTCATCAAGTCAACCTCCTTCCCCCTGAAGGCAGAGGCCCGTGCGGCCTTCACCCTCATAAAAGAGGACATTGCGAAGGCCACAATGCACGCAGTGGATGAGTCCATCCCTTTCCAAGTGGAGAGCGATGCATCCGACTTCACCCTAGCCGCAACCCTTAACCAGGCGGGGAGACCCGTGGCCTTCTTTTCACGGACCCTCCAGGGCCCCGAAATTCGACACTCCTCAGTCGAGAAGGAGGCCCAGGCGATAGTGGAGGCTGTACGGCACTGGAGGCATTACCTGGCCGGTAAACGTTTCACCCTGCTCACTGACCAACTGTCAGTAGCATTTATGTTTAACAACAGACAAAGGGGGAAAATCAAAAATGATAAGATATTGCGGTGGAGGATCGAGTTATCCACCTACAACTACGATATCTTATACCGGCCCGGGAAACTTATTGAGCCCCCAGATGCCCTATCCCGTGGGACATGTGCCAACGCACAAGTCGATAGGCTACGGACCCTCCACAATGATCTCTGCCACCCGGGGGTCACCAGGTTCTTCCACTTTATTAAAGCTCGCAACCTGCCTTACTCCATCGAGGAGGTCAGGACCATGACCAGGAACTGCCAGGTTTGCGCCGAATGCAAACCGCATTTTTATAGGCCAGACAGGGCACACCTGATTAAAGCCACCCGCCCCTTCGAACGTCTCAGCGTCGATTTCAAGGGGCCCCTTCCCTCCTCTGACCGCAACACGTACTTCCTCAATATTATTGACGAGTACTCCCGTTTCCCCTTCGCCATCCCCTGCCCGGACATGACCAGCGCCACAGTCATCAGGTGCCTCAACGACCTGTTCGCCATATTTGGCTTCCCCAATTACATCCACAGCGACAGGGGCTTGTCGTTCATGAGCGACGAGCTGCGCCAGTACCTGCTCAAGAAGGGCATAGCCACGAGCAGGACTACCAGCTACAACCCCCGGGGTAACGGACAGGTAGAAAGGGAGAACGCAACGGTGTGGAAGACCGCCATGCTCGCCCTAAAATCCAAGGGCCTCCCAATCTCCCGCTGGCAAGATGTCCTCCCCGATGCGCTCCACTCCATACGATCACTGCTCTGTACTGCCACAAACACCACCCCTCACGAGAAGATGTTCGTCTTCCCCAGGAAATCCACCTCGGGGACATCACTACCGCCATGGCTGACGTCTCCGGGATCCGTCCTGCTCAGGAAACACGTGAGGAGCCATAAGACGGACCACTGGTCGAAAAGGTTCACCTCCTCCACGCCAACCCACAGTACGCCTACGTGGCGTATCCTGATGGGCGGGAGGACACAGTCTCAATTCGAGACCTCGCACCCTCAGGTACCACCCGAAACACCATCGATCACCATCCACTACCTCCACCCACCACCACTACCCACGACGCACCACCGGGGTGTCTACCACGAACTGACGACATGCCGTTGCCATCCCTACCCCGAGAGGACGACACGCCAGTGCTCCGTCCCACGCGAGAAGCGGCCGCGGGCAAAGAACCGCCGCAACCGGCACCACGAAGATCATTACGGCAGACAAGACCCCCGGAGAGACTTTCATATACGAACTTTTGAAACACTTCACCCCGCCGGACTCTTTTTTAAATGAGGGGTGAATGTGGTAAACCACTGTTAATCCTGTACATGTCTGTGTGGTGAACCACTGTTAACTCTGTACAAGTCCGGGCATGTCTCCACCCCTGGCTCCACCCCTAAGCCCGGGTATAAAGGTGACTCACCACTCTTCCCCCGGGAGCTCTTAGGATGGATTCACTAGCAGAGGCATGCTCCAGTTCTTAGTCAATAAAAGCCTACTTCATATAAGTCCATCTCGTAGTCTTTGGTGTTGTTGATAGCGCATCAATATCTATAGCAAGTTTGATTGCCCATGTCTATAGGGGGTTTGATAGTCCATGTCTATAGCACGTTTGATGGCCCATGTCTTTTGCAGGTTTGACGGCCTATGTCTATGGCAGGTTTGATGACACATGTCTATTGCAGGTTTGATAGTCCATGTCTACAGCAGGTTTGATGACCCATGTTTATAACAGGTTTGATAGTCCATGTCTATAGCGGTTGACATGAATCAGTCATTCATGCAAGAAAGACTTATGAAATAATACTGAGAGCCCTATGGGTGGCGCTGTCCATGGAGAGTATAAATACTCGGGCACGGGCCCAGCCTTGTTTAACGCTTAGACCAAGTGATAATAGTAGTTTTCTTACGTCAATTTAATCATCTGAACGTGCTCCACGCTCAGTGATTTTGGAAACAGACGGCTACGACTCAAATGGCAGAAGGGAACCAGACATAGTAATCAATCCATCATGGAGAAACTAATCAGACCCACCCGTCTTGACCTGGACCCGAATTCACCAATAACTGCTAAGGTATGGAAACACTGGTATCGTACCTTCAGCAACTTCCTCGGGGCTTGTGGTGAGAAAGTTCCTGATGAAACATAGAAGATAGGAGCAGGAGTAGGCCATTCGGCCCCTCGAGCCTGCTCCGCCATTCGATGTGATCATGGCTGATCATCCAAACTCAGTACCCCGTATCTGCCTTCTCCCCATATCCTTTGATACCTTTAGCTCTAAGAAATATATCTAACTCCTTCTTGAATATATTTAAAGACTTGGCCTCAACCGCCTTCTGTGGTAGAGAATTCCACAGGTTCACCACTCTCTGGGTGAAGAAATTCTTCCTCATCTCTGTCCTAAATGGCTTACCCCTTATCCTTAGACTATGACCCCTGGTTCTGGACTCTCCGACCATCGGCAACATTCTACCTGCATCTAGTTTGTCCAGGCCTGTCAGAATTTTATAAGTTTCGATGCGATCCCCTGTCATTCTTCTAAACTCCAGCGAGTATAAGCCCAATCGACCCAATCTCTCCTCATACGTCATTCCTGCCATCCCAGGGATCAGCCTTGTGAATCTTCGCTGAACTCCTTCCATGGCAAGAACATCCTTCCTCAGATAAGGTGACCAAAACTGCACACAGTACTCAAGGTGTGGTCTCACCAAGGCCCTGTACAACTGCAGCAGGACATCCTTGCTCCTGTACTCAAACCCTTTCGCTATGAAGGCCAACATACCATTTGCCTTCTTCACCGCCTGCTGCACCTTCAGCGACTGGTGCACAAGGACACCCAGGTCTCGTTGCACTTTCCCTTCTCCCAATCTATTGCCATTCAGATAATAGTCTGCCTTTCTGTTTTTGACACCAAAGTGGATAACCTCGCATTTATCCACATTATATTGCATCTGCCACGCTTCTGCCCAATCACCCAACCTGTCCAAATCATCCTGGAGTTTCTTGGTATCCTCCTCGCAGCACACACGCCCACCCAGCTTTGTGTCGTCTGCAAACTTGGAGATATTACATCTAGTTCCCTTATCTAGATCATTGATGTGTATTGTGAATAGCTGGGGTCCAAGGGCCGATCCCTGCGGTACCCCACTAATCACTGCCTGCCACTCGGAAAAAGACCCGTTAATTCCTACTCTCTGCTTTCTGTCCGCCAACCAGTTCTCTATCCAAGTCAATACCTTGCCCCCAATCCCATGTGCCTTAACTTTACACGCTAATCTCTTATGCGGGACCTTATCGAAAGCCTTTTGAAAGTCCAAATACACCACATCTACTGGTTCTCCCTTATCTATTTTCCCAGTTACATCCTCAAAAAATTCCAGTAGGTTAGTCAAGCATGATTTACCTTTTGTAAATCCATGCTGACTTTGTCTGATCCTGTCACTGTTTTCCAAGTGCTCAGCTATTACAGGTACATCCTTTATAATGGACTCTAGCATTTTCCCCACTACCGATGTCAGGCTTACCGGTGTGTAATTCCCCGCTTTCTCTCCACCACCCTTTTTGAATGGTGGGGTAACATTAGCTACCCTCCAATCCATGGGTACAGTTCCAGATTCCAGCGAATTTTGGAAGATGATCAGCAATGCATCTACTATTTCTAGGGCCACCTCCTTAAGTACCCTAGGATGTAGATTATCAGGCCCTGGGGATTTATCGGCCTTCAATCCTGTCAATTTCCCTATCCATTTCCCTACAAATACTGATTTCTTTCAGTTCCTCCCTCTCATCAGACCCTACGTTCTCCAACATCTCTGGGAGGTTATTTGTGTCCTCCTTTGTGAAGACAGAACCAAAATATGCATTTAATTGGTCGGCCATTTCTTTGTTCCCCATTATAACTTCCCCTGCTTCTGACTGCAAGGGACCTATGCTTGATTTCACTAATCTTTTTCTCTTCACATATCTATAAAAGTTCTTACAGTCAGTTTTTATGTTCCCTGCAAGCTTACTTTCATATTCTATTTTCCCCTTCTTAATTAATACCTTTGTCCTCCTTTGTTGAATCCTAAGCTGCTCCCAATCCTCAGGGTTACTGCTTTATCTGGCCAATTTATATACCCTCTCCTTGGATCTTACGCTATCCCTAATTTCCCTTGTTAGCCATGGTTGAGTCACCCTTTTTGTTTTATTCTTATGCCAAACTGGGATAAACAACTTCTGTAGTTCATCCATGCGGTCTTTGAATGTTTGCCATTGCCTATCCACTGTCAACCCTTTGAGTGACATTCCCCAATCAATCCTACCCAATTCACGCCTCATACCATCGTAGTTTCCTTTATTTAAATTCAGGACCCTAGTCTCCGAGTCAACTACTTCACTCTCCATCCTAATGAAGAATTCTATCATATTATGATCGCTCTGACCCAAGGGGCCTCGTACAACAAGATTGCTAATTAATCCTCTCTCATTACATACATAGATACATAGAAGATAGGAGCAGGAGTAGGCCATTCGGCCCTTCGTGCCTGCTCCGCCATTCGATGAGATCATGGCTGATCCTTTAATTCAGTATCCCGTCCCCGCCTTCTCTCCGTAACCCTTAACCCCTTTTGCCCGTAGAAATATATCTAATTCCCTCTTAAATATATTTAATGAGCTGGCGTACACTGCCCTCTGTGGCAATGAGTTCCACAGGTTCACCACTCTCTGAGTGAAGAAATTCCCCCTCATCTCTGTCCTAAATGGTTTAGCCCTTATCCTTAAATTATGTCCTCTAGTTCTGTTCTCACCCGCCAAGGGAAACATTCCTTCTGCATCCAGTCTGTCTAGACCTGTCAGAATTTTATACACTTCTATGAGGTCCCCTCTCAATCTTCTAAACTCCAGTGTGTACATCCCTAAACTACATAGTCTCTCCTCATAGGTCATTCCCGCCATTCCTGGTATCAGCCTGGTGAATCGCCGCTGCACCCCCTCCATGGCAAGAACATCCTTCCTCAGATGAGGCGACCAAAACTGTACACAGTACTCGAGGTGTGGTCTCACCAGTGCCCTGTACAGCTGCAGCAAGGTATCCCTGTTCCTGTATTCTAACCCTTTTGCTATGAAGGCCAGCATACCGTTTGCCTTCTTGACCGCCTGTTGCACCTGCATGCTCGCCTTCAGTGACTGGTGTACAAGAACACCCAGGTCTCTCTGTACTTCCCCCTCTCCCAATCTATTGCCATTTAAATAATAATTTGCCCTCCCGTTCCTGCACCCAAGGTGGATAACTTCGCACTTGTCCACATTATAGTGCATCTGCCATTTATCCGCCCAATCGCCCAGTCTGTCCAAATCGCTCTGGAGCTTCCTGGTCTCTTCCTCTGAGCCATAATACCCAGTCTAAGATGGCCTGATCTCTGGTTGGTTCCTCGACATATTGTTCCAGAAAACCATCCCGTAAACATTCTAGGAATTCCTCCTCCACAGTATTTTTACTAATTTGGTTAGCCCAATCTATATGTAAATTAAAGTCACCCATGATGACTGCTGTACCCTTACTGCATGCTTCTCTAATTTCCCTTTTAATGCCATCCCCAACCTCCGTATTACTGTTTGGAGGTCTATATATCTCTCCCACTAACGTTTTCTGCTGCTTGATATTTCTCAGTTCTACCCTTACAAATGCTTGCCAATTATGTATCTCCTCATGTGTTTGACTATATCGAAGACTGTGTAGACTATGACGTCGCTATCCAAATGCTGCAGCAACTATATGTTAAGGCCCCAAACGAAACTTTTGCTTGGCACTTACTGGCCACAACTTGAAAACAACCCGGGGTATCACTTGACGAATTCCTTCAAAAGCTTCGCAGGCTCAGCAAAGACTGTAATCTCAAAGCTGTCCCAGCTGAGCAGTGCCAGGAGGAATTAATTCGTGATTCTTTTATTAATGGAATTGCATCTCCCTTCATACGCCAGCGTCTGTTGGAGAATAAAACCCTTGAGTTGCAAGCTGCCTATGACAAGGCATATTCTCTGGACTTAGCAAAAATAAATGCAGATGCCTATCTTTTGCCACGTGCATGGACTGCTGCTATCACTCTGAGTGACTCCTTCGATAAGCCTGAGGTGGAATCCCTCACTGATGACGACTCTATCCTAGCTGATGACGACCCTACCCTAGCGGCATCTTGGCAATCTAAAAAGAAGTGTTCCTTCTGTGGAGGTGCATTTCACTATAGGAAATTTTGTCCTGCTCGTAATGCCACCTGCAATCATTGCAGTAAGAAAGGTCACTTTTCTAAAATATGTCAATCAAGAACCTCTCCTAGGGTTACAGATGTTATCTATAAAAATGCTCCTCCCCCAAGAGCCACTACTAATGTTACAGCTGTCATCTATAAAACTGCTCCTCCCCAAGAGCCACTACTAATGTTACAACTGTCAAGTATAAAACTGCCCCTCCTCCCATCACAGCTGTTTTTTCCCAGAGCCTGTCCCATGCAGCCACGAAGGTTTCGGTAAATGGACACATTTTGAGTGCACTAATCGACTCATGTAGCTCTGACAGCTTCATCAGTGAGCAGGCTGTCAGTAAGTTAAAACTGCGTATTTACCCCTCGGACAGGGAAATTGCAATGGCTCTGATGACACTGGCCACCAACTCTTCTGGCTTTTGTCTTGTCGACCTTATTCTCAATGGCCGCACTTATTTTTCCACCCGGCTTGGGGTGCTCAAAAACCTATGCAGTGATGTGCTCCTGGGACAGGATTTCCAGAAGCAACACAAAAGACTCACTTTCGAGTTTGGAGGGTCAAAGCCGGAGCTTACTATTGCCAAAGTACCGTTTTGTGCGCTTTCGGCGGCTTCACTCGACAAGCCCTCCTTTTTCGCCAAACTTTCCCCCCGATGTAAGCCCATAGTCACTAAATCATGATGTTTCAGTCAAGATGACCTATCCTTTATCGAGGCAGAAATCTCTCGCCTTCTAGCAGACGGTATCATTGAGCCATGTTCATCTTCCTGGCGGGCTCATGTCGTCGTTGTTAAAAATCCTTTGAAGCAACACAAGAAACATCTTTGCATCGATTACTCGCAAACTATTAACCCATATACTGACCTGGATGCCTACGCACTACCACGCATCGATGACATGATCAATAACCTTGCCAACTACAGAGTATTTTCAACTTTTGACTTAAAGAGCGCCTATCATCTAGTACCGTTAAAGGACTCTGACAAGAAGTATATGGCCTTTGAGGCCAACGGTCGATTTTACCAGTTTTGTCACCTTCCGTTTGGGGTCACCAATGGGATGGCCATCTTTCAATGGGCAATGGACAACCTAGTCAAACAGGAGAACTTAACGGACAGTTTTCCATATCTGGATAATATCACCATTGCTGGTCATGACCAGAAGGAGCACGATGCCAACCTCCAGAAATTTCTTGACGTTCTCCGTCGTCGCAACTTAACCTTAAATGAGTCCAAATCCATGAAATCAGTACCATCAGTCAACATCCTTGGCTACTGGGTGGGCAATGGTGTCATCAAACTGGATCCGGAGCGACTTCGTCTGCTTCAGGAGCTCCCTCCTCCTATGAATCTTGGCTCGCTTCGTTGGGCCCTCGGCATGTTCGCCTATTATGCGAAGTGGATACCCCACTTTTCCGACAAGGTCCAGCCCCTGCTTCACGCAAAGTCATTTCCGTTGGAGGCAATGGCTATTTCAGCTTCCAACCTCCTCAAGCAACAACTGGAAAAAGCCACGCTTCGTTCCATTGATGAAAATCTCCCTTTCGTGGTCGAGTGCGATGCATCGGAGGTGGCGATCTCGGCTAGCTTGAATCAAGGTGGTCGACCCATTGCATTTCTGTCCAGAACTTTGCAGGGTAGCGAGCTCCATTATACTCCTGTCGAGAAGGAGGCTACGGCTATCATCGAAGCAGTATGTAAATGGAGTCATTTTCTCGCTCGTCGCCATTTCACGCTTATAACCGATCAGTACTCCGTGGCCTTTATGCTGGATAACCGGAAACGCACTGAGGTCAAGAATAACAAGATACAACTCTGGAGAATGGAATTGGCCACCTTTGGCTACACCATACATTATTGACCCAGCAAAGATAATGTGGCCCCGGATACCCTCACGTGTGATTCTGCTCTTCCATGTAAACTTCGACTCTTGCGGATCTTCATACTGATTTATGCCACCCTGGCGTTACCTGTATGTTACACTTTGTGCGATCTAAAAATCTCCCATTTTCTATTTAAGACGTGAAAAGAACATCCTCCACTTGTAGAATTTGCGTGGAAGTATAACCACAATTCTTCCATCCGTCGGATGGCTCGCTCATACACGCTACACAGCCTATGCAGCGACTCAGCATTCACTTTAAAGGGCCACTGCCTTCTTCAACGTGAAACACCTACTTGCTTACTATGTTGGACGAATATTCACGCTTTCCC
The DNA here is from genome assembly GCF_052327205.1 of Somniosus microcephalus. Lineage (NCBI taxonomy): Eukaryota > Metazoa > Chordata > Chondrichthyes > Squaliformes > Somniosidae > Somniosus > Somniosus microcephalus. The sequence goes on along the minus strand of NC_140994.1, from coordinate 95,675,707 downwards.
TTTGCTTTCCCCTGTCCCAATATGCTTATTTCCACAGTGATCAAATGCCTTGATCAGGTCTTTTCCCTTTGCGGTATGGCCAATTTCATCCACTCTGATCGGGGTCCCTCCTTCATGTCAAGCGAACTTAAAAGTTATCTTTCCCAATGGGGAATCATCACAAGTAAAACAACACTGTATCATCCTATTGGAAACGGACAGGTTGAGAGATACAACGCTTTCATTTGGAATGCTGTTCGTCTTGCACTAAGGTCACACAACCTACCAGACCGGCAGTGGGAAACTATGCTCCCTGACGCGTTGCATTCCATCAAGTCTCTCCTTTCTACATCCACCAATGTTACTCCTCACGAACGATTCTTCAGGTTCCAGCGTCACTCCACTCATGGGACTTCCCTACCATCATGGCTGGAAGCCCCTGGCCCCGTGCTGCACCGAAGATTTGGCCAACCCTCCAAGAGTGATCCCCTCGTTGACGAAGTGTAACTAACGGATGTCAATCCTACATACGCGTACGTGCGGTACCCTGATGGCCGGGAGTCTACAGTTTCACTTCGGGATCTGGCTCCCTGCCCAACCGGTCCCATGGACCCAATCGATAGAGGGATCCGTATTAACAATGCCGATACTCTGCGCTCCTCCGAGGATGACGCCCTATCCGGGACGTCAAGGGATCTGCCAGCTACTCCGCCGGATCAACCCGAGGAACAGAGAGCTCCCCGCGGGATGACCGCCCGAAGCCAGGATGCCGGTCAATCACCGACTACTGAGCAGGATGAAGCCAGCTCTGTACCTGTGGGGGCCCGCACCCAGAGTCACGATCTCCCCAGTCCCCCTCAGGTCAATCAAGGCGACACGGGCTCTGCCAGCCCGCCGGTACGAACCAAGCGACCCAAGGACCCAGACATGCTCCGAGGAGACGTGCCTTCCAGCCACAAATGGAGATCCAAACGACTATGGCTATTCGTAGTCCGATTAATCCGATAGAAGGAAGTCGCCGGACTACCAATCCTTCAGGCGGGAAGAATGACATAAATCAGTCATTCATGAAAGAAAGACTTATGAAATAATACTGAGCGGCCTACGGGTGGCCCTGTCCAGGGAGAGTATAAATACTCGGGCATGGGCCCAGCTTGCGCAGGCCATTCTTAACAGGAACTAGTGAAGGACACAACTAGACCTCCATGTTGTAAAACAGTTGATTAAAGCTTTGTTTAATGCTTAGACCAAGTGCCTAGTAGTTTTCTTACATCAGCGGTTTTGATGGCCCATGTCTATAGTGGGTTTGATAGTCCATGTTTATAGCAGGTGTGATAGCCCATGTCTATAGCGGGTTTGATAGCCCATGTCTAAAGCAGGTTTGATAGACAATGTCTATAGCGGGTTTGATAGCCCATGTTTATAGCAGGTGTGATAGCCCATGTCTATAGCAGGTTTGATAGCCCATGTCTATAGCAGGTTTGATAGCCCACGTTTATAGTAGGTGTGATAGCCCATGTCTATAGCAGGTTTGATAGCCCATGTCTATAGCGGGTTTGATAGCCCATGTCTATAGCGGGTTTGATAGCACATGTCTATAGCGGGTTTAATAGCCCATGTCTATAACAGGTTTGATAGTCCATGTCTATAGCAGGATTGATAGCCCATGTCTATAGTGGGTTTGATAGCCCATGTCGATAGCGGGTTTGATAGCTCATGTCTACAGCAGGTTTGATAGTCCATATCTATAGCAGGTTTGATAGTCCCTGTCTATAACGGGTTTGATAGCCCATGTTTATAGCAGGCTTGATAGCCCATGTCTATAGCGGGTTTGATAGCCCATGTCTATAGCGGGTTTGATAGTCCATATCTATAGCAGGTTTGATAGCCCATGTCTATAGCGGGTTTGATAGCTCATGTCTGTAGCAGGTTTGATAGTCCATATCTATAGCAGGTTTGATAGCCCATGTTTATAGCGGGTTTGATAGCCCATGTCTATAGCGGGTTTGATAGCCCATGTCTATAGCGGGTTTGATAGCCCATGTTTATAGCAGGCTTGATAGTCCATGTCTATAGCAGGTTTGATAGTCCATGTCTATAGCAGGTTTGATAGTCCATATCTATAGCAGGTTTGATAGTCCATGTCTATAGCGGGTTTGATAGCCCATGTCTATAGCGGGTTTGATAGCCCATGTCTATAGCGGGTTTGATAGCCCATGTTTATAGCAGGCTTGATAGTCAATGTCTATAGCGGGTTTGACAGCTCATGTCTATAGCAGGCTTGATAGTCAATGTCTATAGCGGGTTTGATAGCTCATGTCTATAGCAGGTTTGATAGTTTTGGGATCGATAGAAATCAATAGGCTCTGAGACTTTTGTTGTAGCAAAGGCAAAACGTGTCTTACTTTATTCACTCTGCATGAGGACTGAGGGTCTCAGCCCCGTTGCAGGGGCTATGACGTCATCACGTTACCGACACATGATGTCATCACGCTACCGATGCTCTTAAAGGGACCCTGCCCCGATAACTCAACCAAGTACGTACATATAACAACATTGGCTATACATAGTGAATTATTGTGTTTAGGTACATATAACAACATTGGCTGTACATTGTGTTATTGTCCCTATGCGGTCTCCGCCACATACGTCCCCCCAGAATTCACTAGCACTGGCAATGTCAGTCGTTGGGGGGGCCGGGTCACACGGTCGGAACGGCTCCTCAATTCGGGGGCGGGGACCACGGGCGCTCTGTGGTGGACTGAGGATGCAGAAACCGGAGGTCGGCCCCGCCTCGGGGGCTGTGCTAACTCAACGGGTCGGTACAGATCCAGGTGGGCCGGCTTAAGACGGTCCACGGAAATGCAGTCCAGCTTACCGCCGACATCCACGATGAAGGTCTTGTCCCCGGTCTCCAGGACGCGGAATGGTCCATCGTAGGGTGGCTGAAGAGGGCCCTGGTGGGCGTCGTGGCGGACGAAAATGTATTCCGCCGCATGAAAGTCGAGTGGAATGTGGGACTGCGGGAGGCCGTGCTGCGAAGTGGGCACCGGAGCGAAAACCTTGGCGTTGTCCAGAAGGTCGGACTGCTGATGGGCTGCAGACCAAGCTTCCGTTGCGTTGGGGACAAAATCCCCGGGAACCCACAGCGGCTGTCCGCAGACGAGCTCGGCGGACGAGGACTGGAGGTCCTCCTTGGGAGTGGTCCTGAGTCCCAGCATGACCCACGGGAGCCTGTCGATCCAACCGTCGTCCCGGAGGCTGGTCCGGAGCGCGGCCTTCATGGAGTGATGAAACCATTCGCACAGTCCGTTAGCCTGAGGGTGGTATGCCGTGGTGCAGTGGAATCTCAACCCGAGGCCTCGGGCGACAGCGTTCCAGAGCTCCGATGTGAACTGGGGCCCCCGGTCGGAGGAAATGTCAGATGGGGCGCTGAACCGGGCGACCCAAGTGCTGATGAACGCCCGAGCCACATCGGCGGACGTCGTTGAAGACAGCGGGACGGCGTCCGGCCATCGGGTGGTTCTGTCGACCATTGTGAGGAGGTGGGTGAACCCGCGAGAGGGCAGCAGGGGCCCCACCAGGTCTACGTTAACATGGTCGAATCGCCTCTCCGGCACCGTGAAAGGTGCCAACGGGGCCTTAGTATGGCGATGTACTTTCAAGCATTAGCATAGCACACAGGTGCTGGCCCAGCCGCGAACGTCTTTCCTGAGCCCGTGCCAGACGAACTTAGCCACCAGCAGCTTCTGTGACGGCTTCCTGCCCGGGTGGGAAAGATCATGGACGGCGTCGAAAACTTGCCGTCTCCACCCGTCGGGCACGACGGGACGTGGCTGCCCAACGGAGACGTCGCACAGGAGTGTGGTCCCGGCATCGTCGAACGCGACGTCCGCTAGTTGAAGGCCTGTGACAGCCGTCCTGTAGGCCTGGACGTCCGGGTCGGAGGCCTGGTCGGCCGCCATGCGGGTGTAGTCGCTGCTGAGGTGTACGGCGCTGGCGATGGCTCGGGAGAGACAGTCGGCGACGGGGTTGTCTTTCCTGGCCACATGCTGGATGTCCGTTGTAAACTCTGAGATGAAGGCCAGCTGTCGTTGCTGCCGGGCCGACCACGGCTTGGAAGCTTTGGCCATGGCGAAGGTCAACGGTTTGTGGTCCACGAACGCTGTGAACGGGCGAGCCTCCAGTAGGAAATGGAAGTGTCGGACGGCTCGCGATCGAAGGTGTTGTACTTTCATTCGTTGGGGCGGAGCTGCCGGCTGAAGAAGGCGAGCGGCTGCCAGGTGCCGTTGACCCACTGTTTGTGGACAGCACCGACCGCATAGTCCGAGGCGTCGGTGGTGAAGGCGATTGGCGCATCAGGTAACTGATGCGCCAACATGGTCGCGTTAGCCAGGGCCCTTTTCGCGTCCGTGAAAGAATTGGCCATCTCCTCGGACCAGTCAACGGCGAGCTTGTCGGGCTTGCCTTTGAGGGCCTCGTAAAGGGGCCGCATAAGCAGGGCTGCTCGGGGGACAAAGCGATGGTAAAAGTTCACCATGCCCAAAAACTCTTGCAGGACCTTCACGGTGAGGGGTCGTGGGAAGTCTATCACGGCCTCCACCTTCGATGGCAGTGGCACCGCCCCGTCCTTCATGATGCGGTGCCCGAGACAGTCGATCGAGCACAGCCCGAACTGGCACTTGGCCGGGTTGGGCGATTAGGCCGTGCTGGCTGAGGCGTTGGAAGAGAGTCCGCAGGTGCGACACATGCTCCATCCTGGAGGCGCTGGCGATGAGGATGTCATCCAGGTATACGAACAGGAATGTCAGGTCACGTAACACGGTGCCCATCAGGCGTTGAAAAGCCTGGGCAGCGTTTTTGATGCCGAATGGCATGCGGAGGAATTCGAACAGCCCGAACGGGGTGCTCACCGCGGTTTTCGGGACGTCCTGCGGCTGGACAGGGGCCTGGTGGTAACCCTGGATGAGGTCCACTTTTGAGAATACCACTTTGCCAGCCAGGCGGGTGGAAAAGTCCTGGATGTGTGGGATCGGGTAGCGGTCGGGGGTCGTCGCGTCGTTGAGGCGCCGGTAATCGCCGCACGGGCACCACCCGCCACCTGGTTTTGGAGCGATGTGGAGGGGCGAGGCCCATGGACTATTCAACCAGTGGTTGATGCCGAGGCGCTCCATGGTGTCAAACTTGACTTTCACAATGGCAAGTTTCCCCATCTCGAGGTGCTGAGCGCGGGCGTAGACAGGCGGACCGGTGGTCGAGATGTGGTGTTCTACCCCGTGTTTGGTGGCGGCGGACGAGTACGTGGGCTTCGTGAGGTCCGGGAACTCGGCGAGGAGGCGGGAAAACTCGTCGGAGGCCGAGAGTGCGCTGGACAGCTTTGTCGTGCTGGACCCGCTGAGGGAACACGGGAGCAAGCTGAAAGTCTCAGCGTTGATGAGACGTCGGTTCTTGACGTCCACCAAAAGGCCATTGGCGCAGAGGAAATCAGCACCAAGAAGGGGCATGAACACTTTTGCCGTCACAAATTCCCAGGTGAACCACTGCCCGCCAAAACAAAGCGCCACGCTCCGTTTCCCGAAGGTGTGGATGGAACTGCCGTTGGCGGCTTTGAGGATGGGGCCGTGGCTCCCCCCTTGAATGTCTATGGTTGACGTGGGCAGGACACTCACCTGGGCACCCGTGTCACAAAGAAAACGACGTCCGGAGTCGGTGTCTGTAATAAATAACAAACTGCCTGAACAGCCGACAGCCATAGCAGCCGACGAGTGGTCCTTCATTTGTTTCGACGCGGGAAAACTGCATGGGGGCCGGCACTTCCTGGCTTTGGGGCCGAACTGCGCGTGGTAGAAGCAGAGGCTTGGGGGCTGCCGCCATTGGGCTGTATGGGTGGGGGCAAGGCTCCGTGTGGCCGTGCAGTACTGTTGCCCGGCGTAGAAAAATTTGTCGGCCTCCTTGGCCAGGTCGCGGAAATCGGTACTGGAAGAGTTGGCTAAAGCCGACCGTACCTGACCTGGCAGCTGTTGAAGGAACAGTTCCTTGAAGAGAAAGCACGGCCTGTGTGTGCCCAGGAGGGTCAGTATGTGGTCCATAAGCTCTGAGGGCTTGGAGTCGCCAAGCCCAGGTAGAGAGAGAAGCCGGCATGCGCGCTCGGCTTCGGTGAGTCCGAAAATTTGTAAGAGGTGTGTTTTCAGCGTTTCGTATTTGTTGAGCTCGGGGGGGTTCTCGAGTAGGCTCACGACTCTGGCCGCGGTGGAGCTGCTGAGAGCAGAGACGACGTAATAGTACCTCGTGTCGTCCGCAGTGATGTCCCGGATTGCAAATTGAGCCTCAGCCTGTTGTTCCCAAAACTCGGGTAATTTGATGGAAACGGCATTCGTCGCCATTTCGGATGAGGTCTTTGGAATCATCCAAAAGAGCAACGGGGTCACCAATGTTGGGATCGATAGAAATCAACAGGCTCTGAGACTTTTGTTGTAGCAAAGGCAAAACGTGTCTTACTTTATTCACTCTCCATGAGGACTGAGGGTCTCAGCCCCATTGCAGGGGCTATGACGTCATCACGTTACCGACGCATGACGTCATCGTGCTACCGATGCTCTTAAAGGGACCCTGCCCCGATAACTCAACCAAGTACGTACATATAACAACATTGGCTATACATAGTGAATTATTGTGTTTAGGTACACATAACAACATTGGCTGTACATTGTGTTATTGTCCCTATGTGGTCTCTGCCACAATAGTCCATATCTATAGCAGGTTTATAGTCCATGTCTATAGCGGGTTTGATAGCCCATGTTTATAGCAGGTGTGATAGTCCATGTCTATAACGGGTTTGATAGCCCATGTCTATAGCGGGTTTGATAGCCCATGTTTATAGCAGGTGTGATAGCCTATGTCTATAGCGGGTTTGATAGCCCATGTCTATAGCGGTTTGATAGTCAATGTCTATAGCGGGTTTGATAGCCCATGTTTATAGCAGGTTTGATAGTCAATGTCTATAGCAGGTTTGATAGCCTATGTCTATAGCGGGATTGATAGCCCATGTCTGTAGTGGGTTTGATAGCCCATGTCTATAGCAGGTTTGATAGTCCATATCTATAACAGGTTTGATAGTCCATGTCTATAGCGTGTTTGATAGCCCATGTCTATAGCGGATTTGATAGCCCATGTCTATAGCGGGTTTGATAGCTCATGTCTATAGCAGGTTTGATAGTCCATATCTATAGCAGGTTTGATAGCTCATGTCTATAGTGGGTTTGATAGTCCATGTCTATAGTGGGTTTGATAGCCCATATCTATAGCAGGTTTGATAGCCCATGTCTATAGTGGGTTTGATAGTCCATGTCTATAGTGGGTTTGATAGCCAATGTCTATAGCGGGTTTGATGGCCCATGTTTATAGCGGGTTTGATGGCCCATGTCTATAGCGGGTTTGATAGCCTATGTCTATCGCAGGTTTGATAGCACATGTCTATAGCAGGTGTGATGGCTCATGTCTATAGCAGGTGTGATGGCCCATGTCTATATCAGGTTTGATGGCCTATGTCTATCGCAGGTTTGATGGCCCATGTCTATAGCAGGTGTGATGGCCCATGTCTATAGCAGGTGTGATGGCCCATGTCTATATCAGGTTTGATGGCCCATGTCTATCGCAGGTTTGATGGCCCATGTCTATAGCAGGTTTGATGGCCCATGTCTATAGCGGGTTTGATGGCCCATGTCTATCGCAGGTTTGATGGCCCATGTCTATAGCAGGTTTGATGGCCCATGTCTATAGCGGGTTTGATGGCCCATGTCTATAGCGGGTTTGATGGCCCATGTCTATCACAGGTTTGATAGCCCTGATCTGTAGCTGGTTTGATGGCCCATGTCTATAGCAAGTTTGCTAGCCCATATCTATAGCGGGTTTGATGGCCCATGTCTTTAGCGGGTTTGATGTCCCATGTCTATAGCAGGTTTGATAGCCCATGTCTATAGCGGGTTTTATGGCCCATGTCTATAGCAGGTTTGGTGGCCCATGTCTATAGCAGGTTTGATGGCCCATGTCTATAGCAGGTTTGATGGCCCATGTCTATAGCGGGTTTGATGGCCCATGTCTGTAGTGTCCGTGTGTTGATAAAGACACTGAAGACAGGAGTTGGTTCATAGGTGTTTCCTAAGCAAAGTCTGGGGGGGGTTCTAACGGATATACACAATATACAGGCTTATATAGCCCGAGTGGCAATTACCGGCATTACAGAACACCTGGGGCTCTTAAAGGCACATACACTACAATTCCTCCCCTTTTAGCTAACCAGTACATCATATTTTAAGTAATTATTAATTACATGTTATAAGAAAAATAATATACACATTGCTGTAGTTAAATAATTATAAGTCAGTCTCTCAGGAAGCTTCCTGACTCGGTCCGGATAACGCCTCGGGGGTGTTGTAGTTTCTGGTGGTGTAGTAGGTTCTTTTGGCAAGGCTGATTCGGCTTGAATGCCAGTGTCGGGTTCATCGGGTTCCAGTATCACCGGATCGGAGGTAGATATGGGTATCTCTACTTCATCGTTAGACGTATAGAGTTGTGGTGTAGGTTGTCCCTTTTCGGATGACTTTATGATTTGGTCAGCATGGCGCCTTATTATGCTTTCTCCGATGTCCACGGTATACATCAGTGGTCCTAGTCGTGTGCAGATAGTTCCAGGCTGCCATTTCTCGGTACGGTAGTCCCGGGCCAAAACTTGTTGACCTATCTGGAAGGTTCTAGTTGGCCTTTCATTCATGCCTTGAAACTGCCGGTTCTCCACGTCCCTTCTGATGTTGGGCTTCACCAAATCCAGCCGGCATCTTACGTTTCTATTGAAGAACATCATGGCGGGAGTTTGGTTGGTAACCATATGTGTTGCATTCCTGTATGCGAATAAGAAGTTATCCACCTTGTGCTGAAGTTTTATGTCTTCATTACCCATGGCCTTTATGGCCTTCTTGAAGGTCTGGACAAACCTTTCAGCCAATCCATTGGTGGCGGGATGTTATGGGGCGGACGTGTAGTGCTTAACCCCATTGTTTTTTAAGAACTTTCTGAATTCTTCGGACACAAATTGCGGTCCATTATCAGAACATATCTGTTCCGGCAGCCCATTCCTGGCAAATATGGTCCTTAATACTGTGATGGTTTTTTCCGTGGTGGTGGAGGACATCTTTATTACCTCCAGCCACTTGGAGTGTGCATCAACCGCGATTAAGAACACTGAGTCCATAAATGGACCAGCAAAGTCGATGTGCACCCTTTGCCAGGGAGATGAGGGCCACTCCCATGGATGTAGAGGGGCTTGTGGTGGAGCGTTTTGGACCTTCTGGCATCCTAGGCAGCTCTTGGTCATTTCTTCGATGTCTCCATCGATACCTGGCCACCATACAAACGCCCTAGCTAGGTTCTTCATTTTCACTCCACCCAGATGCCCCTCGTGAAGCTCCTTTAGCACTTTATCCTGGAGTTTGGGTGGAATCACCACTCTGGGTCCACACATCAAGGTACCTCGGCACACTGACAGCTGTTCTCTTCTTTGCGAGAATGCTGGCAACAGTGGTTCGCCATGTGCTGGCCACCCCTTCACTGTTAAATCGTAGACCTGTGAGAGAGTCGGGTCATTTCTCGTCTCCCTTTCAATGGCAGAATTTGTTACTGGTAGACATTCCACTATGGTAGAGTGGAACATCTCTACTGGGTCTACTGTAGGTGCCTCTTCTACCGTTGGCAACGGTAGGCGCAATAAACCATCAACATCACCATGCTGTTTTGATCCTTTGTATTCTATGTTGTATTGGTGTGCCCCTAGAAAAAGGGACCACCTGTAGCCTTTGCGCTGTCATAATGGGAACACCCTTTTTAGGGTTGAATATGGAGATGAGGGGTTGATGGTCAGTCAGCAAGGTAAATTTTTGTCCGTGTAGGTAATGGTTGAATTTCTTCACTCCCCATACCAGGCTGAGTGCTTCCCTGTCGATTTGGGCATAGTTACGCTCAGCTGAGTTTAATGAGCGTGACGCAAAAACTATCGGCCGTTCTGAGCCATCAGGGAATTTATGGGATAATACTGCTCCTATGCCGTAAGGGGATGCATCGCATGCCAGCCTGATTGGCAGTGATGGGTTGTAATGAGTCAAAACTTCTTCGGATGTGATTAAGTCTTTGCATTTATGGAAGGCACGTTTACAGTCTTCGTTCCATTTACAAATCACTCCTGTTTGTAAAAGTTCATTAAGAGGGTGTAGAAGAGTTGATAAGTTCGGTAAAAATTTATGATAGTAATTTATTAATCCCAGGAACGACCTTAATTGTGAAACATTTTCAGGTGCTGGGGCTTTTATGACCGCTTCAATTTTTTCAGGTGATTTATGCAACCCTTCATTATTAATTATGTGGCCACAATATGATATCTGATTTTGGAAAAATTCGCACTTGGGGCGATTTGCTCGTAGGCCCCATTCTTTCAGCCTAGTGAGCACCTGCTCCAAATTGGCAAGGTGCTCGTTGTCGTTTTCTCCTGTTACAAGGATGTCATCTAGGTAGCATTGAGTCCCTGGAATCCCTTGCAGGACTTGCTCCATAGCTCTTTGCCAGATAGCTGGAGCTGATGCTACTCCAAAAACCAGTCGATTGTACTGGTACAGGCCTTTGTGTGTGTTTATCGTGAGATACTTTTTAGAGGCCTCCTCAACCTCCATCTGTAGATATGCCTGTGCCAATCAATTTTGGTGAAACGTTTCCCTCCGGATAGTGAGGCGAAAATATCTTCTATCCTCGGAAGAGGATACTGTACTGTGTGAAGGACCGGGTTTACCGTCACCTTGAAGTCTCCACATATGCGAATTTTTCTCTGTTCTTCAGATTTATCATTATTCAATGCTTTTTTCATGACTGGAACGATGGGTGTTGCCCACTCGCTCCAATCTCTTTTGGATAAAACGTCTGCCTTTTCCAAATTCTCCAGCTCTGCCTCGACTGCTGGACGAATTGCGTATGGCACCGGTCTTGCCTTAAAAAATTTGGGAATTGCTGCATCTTCCACTTTTATTGAGGCGGTAATGCCTTTCAAGGTTCCTAGTTTCTCTTGAAACACTTCTTTGGCGTTGGCCAAGATGTCTTTTAATCGTTCAGGTATGATGTCATCATTGTTTTTTTTCTTACTGGTCACCGTCAGTGCCTGAATGGAGTGCCAGTCTAAATGTATCTTTCTGATCCATTCACGTCCCAACAACGGTGGACCACCATCTTGTAGAATGTATAAATACAACTTTTGTATTTCTTTGCTGTTGTATACAACAGGCACCCTTATTTTTCCTTTGGGGTATACTTTCTGCCCCGTATATGTTTTTAAGATAATGGATGTGTCTTTTAGAGGTATATGCGAAAATAGCCTCTCGTAATCCCGTCGATTTATTACGGTTAGAGCTGATCCTGTATCTAGCTCCATTTTAACTGGGGACCCTGCTATCATGAGGGTAACCCAAATGGTTTGGTAATCCTCTTTGGCAAGTACATTATGTAATTTGAGACAGCTTAGTCTCTTGTTTTTGGAGTCGCTATCGCTCTTCTGGTCTTCGGAGCTACTGTCCGTCATCATTTGTACCTTCCTGTACTTTCCTTTATTGATTTTTTTTTTTCTGTCTGTGGATTTATTTTGTCCAGATCGGCATACCCGTGCAATGTGTCCAAGCTTTCCGCATTGCCTGCATGCTTTGTCCTTGAACCAGCAGTCCCTCTGGTTATGGGTGGATCTGCCGCAGCGATAACATCTTTCGAAACCCTGTGTCATTTCATGGGTGCCAAAGTCCTGTGTCTTTTGTTGTATCTCTGCAGCTCCTCTTGCTGCTGCTTCATATGATACAGCCATACTGAAAGCTTTGTCCAATGTTAAATCTTTTTCAGAAAGCAGCTTTTTTTGTGTTCCTTCACTTAAGAGAACGCAAACGAATTTGTCTCGAAGATAATCTGATAGTCCTGCCCCGAATTGGCAGTACTTTGATAGCTTTCTTAATTCGGTTAGGTAATCAGCGTTACTTTCATTCTTGTGTTGATTTCTCTTGAAGAATTTGAATCGTTCCGCTATCAACAGCGGTGTTGGGTTTAAGTGCTCCTGCAGGGTATCAACAATTTCTTTAAAATTCTTGTCCTTTGGTTTGGCTGGAGTGATTAAATTTTGTAACAGCCCGTATGCCTTTGCGCCCATTAGGTTCAGCAGTACTGAAGCTTTTTTTTCATCTTCTATTCCATTTGCAGTGCAATATACCTCTACTCTTTCCACGTATGTGGTCCAATCTTCTATTTCGCTATCAAAAGCATCAATATTGCCAGACTTAGGCATTTCAGAAAAGATATGGCGCTTCCCGTGCTTTTCTTTCTTTTCTGCAGCAAAGATATGGTGCTTCCCGCGCTTTCCCGCTGCTGCTGCCGATGACAACGCTGTTTCCGTTCTTTTAAAAATTTTTAAAATTTATTTACAGTTGGAGTCTCGTTCCTGCCGGACTTTCTCTCCAGGTCTGAATGCTGACCTGCTTGCCGCGCCGGCCGTCTCCCGAGTGCTCCCTCCCAGTCCGTTATTGCTTGCCTCCGATTTCGCTGCCTATCTCATCTGTAGAGCAAGCCGCTGGAGCCCCAGCCTGACACCCAGGAAGGATTAGCGCAGTACCTGCCACCAGCTTGGCCAGCTGGTGAAACCACAGCTTCTCTCACTTTCTTGAGTCTTCTGGACGCCCGAGGAATCGATGTCCTTGAGGTGCTGCCGAATTGCAGGTAAGTCCGTTTCCACTTCGTCGCCACTGTAGTGTCCGTGTGTTGATAAAGACACTGAAGACAGGAGTTGGTTCATAGGTGTTTACTAAGCAAAGTCTGGGGGAGGTTCTAACCGATATACACAATATACAGGCTTATATAGCCCGAGTGGCAATTACCGGCATTACAGCACACCTGGGGCTCTTAAAGGCACATACACTACAATGTCTATCGCAGGTTTGATGGCCCATGTCTATAGCAGGTTTGATGGCACATGTCTATAGCGGGTTTGATGGCCCATGTCTATCGCAGGTTTGATGGCCCATGTCTATCGCAGGTTTGATGGCCCATGTCTATCGCAGGTTTGATGGCCCATGTCTATAGCAGGTTTGATAGCCCATGTCTATCGCAGGTTTGATGGCCCATGTCTATAGCAGGTTTGATAGCCCATGTCTATTGTGGGTTTGATGGCCCATGTCTATAGCAGATTTGATGGCCCATGTCTATTTAAGCTGTTTACATCCAAAACTTCAGGAAACTAGACTTGCTGAGAGGAACTAAGGGTGTTATTTTGTGGAAAGTGTGAAAACAGGCGCTAAATGGGTGCAGTGCTAATGAGGCTCGCCTGTTTGAAAGTCTAGTTTAACTGCAATTTTGGTCCAAATTGCTGATTACCATAATTTGAATTTGCCTGGAGGCTAAAACAGACACCTGCAGGTTTAGCATTCAAGCGCTGATTAGACGATATTTTCGTGGAGCAGTATTTACAACAATGACTCCACTTCAAAATTACTTAATTGACTGTAAAGCGCTTTGAGTCGTCCGGTGGTCATGAAAGGCGCTATATAAATGCAAGTCTTTCTTTCTTCGATATGTGGGTTCTACGCACCCACTTCCACTGAAGTTGTGGATTCTGCTGGCTGACAGATGGCAGCAGGTTTCAGGATGGATCAGAGACCGAGTCAGAAGGTGTACAGTTTCTCAGACGTGGCACTGGAGGCACTAGTGGAGGAGGTCCAGAGGAGGAGGGATGTCCTGTACCCGTGGGGGGGAAGGAGTCCACCTCGCCCTTCTGCCCCTCTCTCCTGCAGCAGCTGGTGCTGCTCCGCCTGGCCTCATGTCCTTCTCCCATTCCTCCTGCAGACCAAGTGGGACCCCTAGCAAGATGTTGATGATCAAGCACTTCCTTTTTCCTATAGCATAGCACTTGCTCTTTTTAGGTGAAGTCCTCAGAGAATTTCCAAATAAATGTTGATAGAGTGTTGGTGAAGTCTTGACAAAGAGTCCAAGAAAGTCTCCCAATGTGTTTCCAAAGCCCTCTTCAAACCTCCAGCAGCAAGTGAACAGTAAAAGGTGATACAGGTTTCAGTAGTGCAGCAACTTGTTTACTCCCAGTTATCTGGTCGCTGTTAGGAGAGGGCGTTAGGTCAAGCGCTATCCATCAAAATGCCATGCAGCCTCATTAATGAGCGCTAGCAGGCAATTTAAGTGGCAATCAGCCCTTTAACGATCCTCCGAGCGCCCGTACCTATTGCAAGCTTCAACTCCTTTACCAAGATGGCATCTTGCGTTAAACGTGGGTTAAACCGGCGTTTCAGCTCAAGACCCCATCTTGGGCACCTCGGAGGCTCTTTAGTATCGGGGGAAATTCGCCCCCTAAGTGTCTATGATCACCACTGACAGCAATAACTCCAAGTATAGACCATCTGCTGCCCTTGTATTTGGAATCAATCAAACAGCTGTTCTTTATTATTAGCTTTTACATTACAGTTGTTTGTTAAAAAAATTAACTTCTTAAAAATCACTTAATTTTGTCCCCATGAATTATAGAAATTGAGAAGTTATCCTAAATAGTGTATTGGGCACAAATTAATAACTTATTATCAAATTAAAACAGGTCAGCCACTGATGACCTGTAAGTGTGAGTCTGATTAAAATGGTCCTAAAATAGGTCCTATCTGTCCTCAGTATAAATGTGAGGATACATTAAATAAATTGGAGACGTATCCTTGAGCAGGCTACCTTCAGTGTATTCTCAATACCAGACCTACTGCTCATATTATCATAGAAATTACAGAATATATCAACATATGATGGGCAAGTAAAGACCTTCAAGCCTGCCTCACACCATGATGGCTGGAGCAAGGCCATTCGGCCCATTGCCCCATGCCAGTGCTCTTCAACTCTACTGTTTCCCTGCAGTTCCCCATATACTTTTATATTCTTCCTTTTCCAATTTCCTTTTAAAGGATGTTACAATCTCTGACTCATTAGCCCCTTGTGGTGACACATTCCCTGTTCTAATAACCCTGTGTGAAAACTTTTCTTCTAACTTGCCCCTTCATTCTTCTGATGAAAATCCTCAGTCTGTGCCCCCTTGTTACCAATTCACTAATCAATGGCAGGAATCTTTCACAATTCACCCTCTCAACAGCCTGCCCACAATCTCCTTATGCTCTGTGTCACCATTGCTCAGAGAATAACTGGTCTTCCAAACCAGACAGTCTAAATTCAAATCCCACTCGAGCCTCTCAATGTTACTGTGTCCACTGGGAAACAACAGTTAAAGGGGATCCAATGGAGGGCTTCGAAACTGTGAAAGGCTGAGGGGTGAATAGTGAAAGATTGTCCGCACTGGTTGGTGAATAGGTGACAAGGGGAGGGTCATTGACTGGGGATAATCCCTGAAGATTTACACACAAGACATGGAATGCATTGCTACAAGGGCCTATTGAAGCCATGTCAGTCATGGCATTTAAAGGGGAAATCGGATAAACACTTGAAGGAGAAAGGTAGTAAAGAGTGAGGAAAGCGTTCGGATAAGGTTAGATTACTCAATAGGCCGAATAGTTTATTTCTGTGCTGAAATTTTTTTGATTCTCTTCTGCTTAAATCCAAGTATATCTCAAAGTCCCAATAACCTATCTTTGCCTATGCCGCCACCGATGAGTTCATAGGTCACCTTGGCAACAGCCCTGTCACCTTCATTTCACCTCAGCTTTTAGATATTGTATTCCCATAGCAATCACTCGAGAATGAAATATTTGTCGTACAAAAACATGGCACAAACCAAAAATAACACTTTACAAACAAATGCAAAGAGATATTGTTTATCTTTGCTCATTTAGATCAGTGTGGAAAACCACTAACTCAGGGAAGAGATAGGTTTATGCTACACTCAGGCATTCTCCTGCAGCCAAACGACACATCTTGTTTCTGGCCATTGCACTTCCATCACTCTGACAGCACTTCAGAACCCTGACCTTGGTGGAACATTCTGGAGTGTCGCAGTGGAGCTTTCCAATCTGAGCTCTGAGGGTGCTTTCCAAGCTCAGCCCAATTAGTTGTGAATTCGGGGCAGATTGCACTGTGGCCTGGCAAGGAGGCTGAGAAATAAAAGATTTTGGTCCTATCTCCTGGCTCTGGAATTAACTGCAGGTTGCAGAGGTGAAAGAAAACATTTGGTAAACACTCAGTGTAGCCAGGACAGCAGACCACATGTGAGTGAGCCAAACTCCATTAGTGAAGTTAGGGATTGGGAGCAGAGCAGAGCCGAGGGCCTGCTAGGACTCAGTGAGGAGGGCTGAGAGCCTTGTGGGGGCAGGAGGACTGGACGGGGGGGGTAGAAATTGGTATGTGTTGTGCCCATTATTTGAGTGTGAAATGGGTGCAAAGTACTGTATTGTTGAGATACCGCGGCAAACGTGGGAGTCGAGACCAGAGCTATTGAAAACACAACTGCTTTATTCCAACCACATGACAAACAGGAACTAGAAAAGCCCGCGCATCCACTTAAATACTTCCCAGACAGGAAGTGCTCCCGGCAGCCTGTCCCTGCGGGAAACAAGTTGCTGGAGGAAAGGGCCCCCGGCTGGGGGCTTCTGCTTAGACTGTCTGTGCCGCCGTGAGCGGATTATGTCCAGTGGTGGCGTGTCGCCAGAGAGCTCCCCCCAGAATCCGCTTAGGAGGAGTGGACGAGTCGTGACGGTGGTCTAATGGTTCTGCCGCAGCGGCTCTGAGTGGTCGCCGGTCTGGTTGGCTGGGTCGGGCGGTTCGCCGCCAGCTGTGCTGGCTTGCCGGGGGGACGGCCTCTAGTTGGAGGCTGGGCCACGGGGATCTGTTCCCCTGGTTCTGTGTGTGCTGGTTTGAGCCGGTCGATGGAGACTGTCTCGACCCTGTCGCCGAGTCGCAGCTTGAAGACCTTGTCCCCGGTTTGTAGTACCTCGTACGGACCATCGTACGGGGGTCGCAGGGGCCCGCGGTGCGCGTCGTGTCGCACGAAGACGAAGCGCGCCTGCTGTAAATTTGGCGGGACGTGAGGTGCGAGTTCGCCGTGTCGGTTGACCGGAAGTGGGGCGAACTGCTGAGCGGAAGAGAAAGAGTCGAGCTGCTGCTGTTCGGCCGACCAAGGCTTGGTAGGCTCCGGAAGGAATTCGCCTGGGACGCGCAGCGGTTGTCCGTAGACTAACTCCGCTGCCGAGGACTGGAGGTCTTCCTTGACCGCGGTGCGTAGGCCGAGTAGCACCCACGGTAGGCGGTCAGTCCAGGTACTGTCCTGCAGGCCGGCGCGGAGTGAGGCCTTGAGTGACCTGTGGAAGCGTTCACAAAGTCCGTTGGCCTGCGGGTGGTACGCCGTGGTGCGGTGGAGCGTCACCCCGAGGTTGCGTGCTGTGGCCGTCCAGAGTTCGGAGGTGAACTGGGCGCCTCTGTCGGAGGTTATGTCGGCCGGTACGCCGAACCTCGCAACCCAGGTGTTAACGAACGCCCTGGCGATGTCGGCTGTGGTGGTGGAGGTCAGCGGCGCTGCCTCAGGCCAGCGTGTGTAGCGGTCGACCATCGTGAGGAGATAAGTTTGGCCTTGCGATGGCGGCAGGGGACCGACGATGTCGACGTGTACGTGGTCGAAGCGGCAGCTGGGTACCTCGAAGTCTCCCAGGGGTGCTTTGGTGTGCAGCTGTACCTTAGCCCATTGGCAGGCGAGGCAGGAGGTGGCACAAGTCCGAACATCTCTGCTGAGGCCGCGCCAGACGAAGCGTTTGGAGAGGAGTTTGATGGATGCGCGGGAACCCGGGTGAGAGAGCCCGTGGAGCGCGTCGAAGACGCGGCGGCGCCTGGTCTCAGGGACGACCGGCCTGGGTTGGCCGAGTGAGACGTCGCACGTGACTGCCGTGGCTTCGGGCCCGTGCGCGAACTTGGCTAGGCGTAGCCCTGGCAGGCTGGTAGCCGCCGAGAGGAGGTCTGGGTCCGTGAGCTGGGCCGCTGCTAGTTGTGCGTAGTCGACCGCGAGGTGATTTGCACAGACGGCGGGACGGGAAAGGCAGTCGGCGACCACGTTGTCTCTACCGGAAACGTGCTGAATGTCCGTAGTAAACTCGGAGACTTTGTTAAAATGTTGCTGCCTAGCGGACCAGGGTTCGGTGTGCTTGGCCATCGCGTATGTGAGTGGCTTGTGGTCCACATACGCAGTGAAGGGGCGGCCTTCCAGGAGGAACCTGAAATGGCGGACCGACGGGTGGAGTGCGAGAAGCTCGCGGTCGAAAGTGGAGTATTTGACCTCCGGGGGGCGCAGTTGGCGGCTGTAGAAGGCAAGTGGCTGCCACACACCATTGACCCACTGCTCGAACACGGCCCCGACCGCGTGGTCGGAGGCGTCGGTGGTGAGCGCGACCCGGGCATCGGCCCTCGGCCCTCGGGTGCGCGAGCAGAGTGGCGTCGGCGAGCGCGTTTTTGGTGGCGTCGAAGGCGGCTGCCGTGTCAGTGGTCCAGGCTACGTCCATCTTGCCGGATTTTCCTCGGAGGGAGTCGTATAGGGGCTTCATGAGGGCTGCGGCTCTGGGGATGAACCTGTTGTAGAAGTTCACCATCCCGAGGAACTCCTGGAGGCCCTTGATGGTTGTGGGGCGGGGGAATTGCTGGACGGCCTGCACCTTGTTGGGCAGGGGGACGGCCCCAGCAGGGGTGATGTGGTGACCGAGAAAATCGATCTCGGTTCGGCCGAATTGGCACTTCGCCGGGCTGAGGATGAGCCCGTGTTGGGCTAGGCGCCCGAACAGGATGCGAAGGTGTTCGAGGTGTTCCTGTTTGGAGGAGCTGGCCACGAGAATGTCGTCTAGATAGACGAATAGGAAGTTCAGGTCCCGGAGGACTGAGTCCATAAGGCGCTGGAAAGCCTGTGCTGCATTCTTGAGGCCGAAGGGCATCCTCAGGAACTCGAACAGGCCGAATGGGGTGATGACGGCCGTTTTGGGGATGTCCGCGGGGTGTACGGGGACTTGGTGGTAACCGCGCACCAGGTCGACTTTGGAAAAGACGGTTCGTCCGGCCAGTCGGGCCGAGAAGTCCTGGATGTGTGGCACCGGGTATCGATCGGGGGTGGTGGCGTCGTTGAGGCGGCGGTAGTCCCCGCAAGGGCGCCAGCCTCCGCCGGGCTTGGGGGCGATGTGGAGGGGCGAGGCCCAAGGGCTGCTGGAGCGGCGGATGATGCCCAGTTGTTCCATGTTGGTGAACTCGGCCCGCGCAATTTCCAGCTTGGCCGGGTTGAGTCTGCGGGCGTGGGCAGAAACTGGGGGGCCGGTGGTGGGGATATAGTGTTCCACGCCGTGCTTGGCGGCTTTGGCCGAAAAGGTCGGGTTAGTGAGGGCGGGAAACTCAGCTAGGAGTGCCGAGTAGTCGTTCGTGGCTCTGGCGAGGCAGTAGGTCGTCAGGCCGGCTGAACGGGCCGGGGTAAAGGTGCCGGGGATGGGGGCCATAGTGTTGATGTCGACGAGGCGGTGCCTCGGAATGTCGACAAGGAGGCCGTGGGCGCGTAGGAAGTCGGCGCTGATGAGTGGGCAGAGGACCTTGGCTGTGAGGAACTCCCAGCGGTAGCGGCGGCCCGCGAGGTCGAGCGTGACCATGCGGGTGCCATATGTGCGGATTTCAGAGCCGTTGGCTGCAGCCAGTGTGATACCCCGTGTGCCGCGTTGGATCTCGAGGGCAGAGGCGGGGGTGATGCTGTGCTGGGCCCCTGTGTCGCACAGAAATCGGCGGTTGGTTCTGTCGTCAGTGACGTACAGTAGGGGCTCCTTCTGCCCCGCGGCCATCGCGGGGGCCGGTGCGGGGGGGGGTTTGAAGGTACACGGTGGCGTGCAGCGTTGAGCCCTAGCGCCAAAACGGGTGTGGTAGTAGCAGTGACCCGGAGTGGTAGGGCGGTCGGGCCTAGCGGCCCGGGAAGACCGTGTGGTAGTTGCCGTGAGGTCGGGCGCGACGTCGCGAGCGGCCTGTGCAGAGAGCAGCCAGTCGGCCTTTTCGGCTATATCATTCAGGTCCGTGGAGTCAGACTCCACAATGAGCGGGCGGATGCTGGCGGGGAGCTGCCGAATGAAAAGCGTGCGAAAAAGGGCGCCGGGATTTTTGTCGTCTGAGAGGGACAGCATGTGGGAAAGCAGGTCTGATGGTGAAGCGTCACCAAGGCCGGGGAGGTCCAGGAGTTGGCAGTGGCGCTGGTAAGAGGACGTTTGAAACTTTTTAAGTAGCGCAGCCTTCAGATGTTCGTACTTGCCCTCCGTTGGTGGATTCTGCAGCGCTGCCCAAACCTTGGGGACTGTAGCGTAGGTGAGCGAGGCGACGAGGTAGTCGTACTTCGTGGCGTCGACTGTAATGCCTTTCAGCCGGAATCTGGACTCAGCTTGAACGAACCAGGCTTCGCCGAGGTTCTCCCAAAAGTCTGGTAATTTAACCGTGACTGCGTTTGTATCCGCCATGCTAGCTTAGGATTCGTCCTGAGCGTCGGGGTCACCAGTGTTGAGATACCGCGGCAAACGTGGGAGTCGAGACCAGAGCTATTGAAAACACAACTGCTTTATTCCAACCACATGACAAACAGGAACTAGAAAAGCCCGCGCATCCACTTAAATACTTCCCAGACAGGAAGTGCTCCCGGCAGCCTGTCCCTGCGGGAAACAAGTTGCTGGAGGAAAGGGCCCCCGGCTGGGGGCTTCTGCTTAGACTGTCTGTGCCGCCGTGAGCGGATTATGTCCAGTGGTGGCGTGTCGCCACAGTATAACAATTTAGCAGTGGGACAGCCTGTATCCAATTGCACTCACTACCAAATTCGTTGCACCCTATTTTTGGGACGCCTAAAACAGGCGTTAGGCCCCATGAAGCTGTAAATGAGGGGGCCTAGCGCCTGTTTAAGAATCCCTTTGACACATTGGTCACCTGAGGTAAAGGGTCTTCCCTGCTCAGGATTCTTCAGTGGTCCCGCAGCCACCAGCCAAACGCAGGTTTTTGACATTTTTGTTTTCTTGACACCACCTTCCTGTGGAGCCAGGAGGAGCAGCAGTGGTTCCCCAACTGCACAGGAGCCAACCTCCCTCCCCCCCCAACCCTGTAACCCACTACAATTCCCCCACCTGAACTACCCGAGGGCTATTGCCGGAGAAGCAAGCACCCCCGAAACAGGCCGAGGCTAATTTCTACCTAGGGTCTGGGAAAATCAAGGAGGAAGGTCTGGGGACATTAGAATGGGGACCTGGGGATCTCCAGTCGGGGCCTGGGAGTATTAGAGGAGGGTGTCAGGATATGGTGGGGGCCTGGAAACACTGCAGTGGGTTGAGGCTTAATGCACTTTAAACCACACACTCTCTTCAGCTGTACCTGAACTGGGGTCACACTGCGGCCCTCCACATCTGCACAAATTAAGATGTTGATAAACATCTCAGAGAAGCCCCAAGTCTTGTGCCGTGATATTGGAGATACATTTTGAGAGGGACTGATATACCTATCAATTCCTCCAATAAAAGGCGAAGAGTTACGAAGGTGACTAAAGGTTTTTATTGACTAAATAACAGAGCCCACTCTCGTGGGTGATCCGATCCAAGCAGGAGGAATACCAGCCAGTCGCTCACCTTTATACCTGGCCTGGTGGGTGGAGCCAAGGCGGAGTCGGCAGTGGTCATCCCAGGTATAGCAGTGTGGCAAGAGGCGACCTCGTACCGTGATACAATAGTGGTCAGTGATACAGTTATAACGAACAGTGGTGAACAGTGCTAACTACTAACAGTGATACGATAGTGAACGTGGTTTACCACATTCACCCCTTGTTTAGAATTAAGTCCGGTGGGGTGAAGTGTACTACCAATTCTGGTAGGTCAGTCTGTCCGGAGGCTTCGTAAGCCTCTCCGATCGCCGCAGCGGTGGTGTTGCCTTATCCGGTGCTGGTGCCTTATCCGGTGTTGATGCTGGTGTTTGCGTGGTCGGCGAGGGCTCGTGGGGTTCCGGCATGCCGTCTACCTGGGCTGGGGTTGGGGGGGGTGGTGGCGGTGTTTCCGGATCGGCTGAGGGTGCGAGGTCTCGTAGGGAGACAGTGTCCTCCCGCCCGTCTGGGTACGCCACGTAGGCGTACTGGGGGTTGGCGTGCAGGAGGTTCACCCTCTCGACCAGGGGGTCCGTTTTATGGGCCCTCACGTGTTTCTGCAGCCAGACCGGCCCCGGGGCGGTCAGCCAGGTTGGTAGAGTGGTTCCCGTAGTCGACTTCCTGGGGAAAACGAACATTCGTTCATGGGGGGTGGTGTTAGTGGCCGTGCAAAGTAATGACCGGATGGAGTGCAGCGCTGTCGGGAGGACTTCTTGCCAGTGGGAGGTTGGGAGGCCCTTAGACTTTAAGGCTAAGAGGACGGCCTTCCATACCGTCGCGTTCTCTCTTTCCACCTGACCGTTACCTCTGGGGTTGTAGCTGGTGGTCCTGCTTGCTGCAATACCTCTCTCTAGGAGGAATTGCCGGAGTTCCTCGCTCATGAAGGAGGAGCCCCGGTCGCTGTGTATATAGTTCGGGAACCCGAACAAGGCGAAGAGGGCATTCAGGCACTTAATGACCGTGCTACTGGTCATGTCGGGGCAGGGGAAGGCAAAGGGGAAACGGGAGTACTCATCAACGATGTTGAGGAAGTACACATTACGGTCAGAGGACAGGAGGGGCCCCTTAAAGTCGATGCTCAGGCGCTCGAAGGGGCGGGTGGCCTTGATCAGGCTTGCTCGGTCCGGCCTATAGAAGTGCGGTTTGCACTCCGCACAGGTCTGGCAGTTCCTGGTCATGGTCCTGACCTCCTCGATGGAGTAGGTCAGGTTGCGGGCCTTAATGAAATGGTAGAGTCTGGTGACTCCGGGGTGGCAGAGCTGGTCGTGGAGGGTCTGAAGCCTATCGATATGCGCGCTGGCGCATGTCATTCGTGAAAGGGCATCAGGGGATTCGTTCAGCTTGCCTGGCCGGTACAAGATCTCATAATCGTAGGTGGAGAGCTCGATTCTCCATCTCAAAATCTTGTCATTCTTGATTTTGCCCTTCAGCTTGTTATTAAACATGAAAGCCACCGAACGCTGGTCGGTGAGGAGGGTAAATCGTTTGCCTGCCAGGTAGTGCCTCCAGCGCCGTACTGCCTCCACGATCGCCTGGGCCTCTTTCTCGACCGACGAATGTCGGATCTCGGGGCCCTGTAGGGTCCTTGAGAAGAAGGCCACTGGCCTCCCCTCCTGGTTTAGGGTGGCGGCTAAGGCGAAGTCGGATGCGTCACTCTCCACCTGGAAGGGGATGGACTCGTCCACTGCGTGCATCGTGGCCTTGGCTATGTCTCCCTTAATGAGGGAGAAGGCCGCGCACGCCTCCTCCGTGAGGGGGAAGGAAGTGGCTTTCAGGAGGGGTCTGGCTTTGTCCGCGTAATTGGGTACCCATTGGGCATAGTAGGCGAAAAGCCCCAGGGTTCTCCTAAGTGCTTTAGGGCAGTGGGGGAGGGGTAGCTCCATGAGGGGGCGCATTCTTTCTGGGTCGGGGCCGATGATTCCGTTCTCCACTACGCAGCCGAGGATGGCAAGGCGCGTGGTGTTAAACACGCATTTCTCCTTATTGTAGGTGAGGTTCAGCCGTTGGGCCGTACGGAGGAATTTCTCCAGATTCGCGTCATGTTCCTGCCGGTCGCGGCCGCAGATAGTGACGTTATCTAGGTAGGGGAATGTAGCCTGCAGTTCGTTCTGGTCAACCATCTGGTCCATCTCCCTTTGGAAGACCGAGACCCCATTAGTGACACCGAAGGGGACCCTAAGGAAGTGGTATAGGCGCCCATTCGCCTCGAAGGCGGTATACTGGCGGTCCTCAGGGTGGATAGGGAGTTGGTGGTAGGCCGACTTCAGGTCGATGGTCGAGAATACTTTATACTGTGCAATCTGATTGACCATGTCAGATATGCGGGGGAGGGGGTATGCGTCCAGCTGGGTATATCTGTTTATGGTCTGGCTGTAGTCGATGACCAGGCGGTTTTTATCGCCGGTCTTTACGACTACGACCTGGGCACGCCAGGGGCTGCTGCTCCCCTCAATAATGCCCTCTTTCAGGAGGCGCCGCACCTCAGAGCTAATGAAGGCTCTGTCCCCGGCGCTATACCGCCTGCTCTTGGTAGCGACGGGTTTGCAGTCAGGGGTAAGGTTAGCAAACAGAGAGGGTGGCGGGACCTTGAGGGTGGAGAGGCTGCAGGTGTTACGCGGTGGGCGGTTTAACGTTTGCTGGTTGTTGACTGTGAGTGGGGGGAGGGGTCCACCGTATGCTAGGGTTACGCTTTGGAGGTGGGATTGGAAGTCCAGCCCTAGTAGGACGGCAGCGCAGAGATGGGGGAGGACGAGGAGTTTAAAGTTTTTATACTCCGTGCCCTTAACCGACAGGGTCACGACACAGTAGCCGCTGATGTCCGTGGCGTGGGACCTCGATGCCATCGAGATTCGGCTGCGCGTTGGTAGGACAGAGAGGGAGTAGTGGCTCACCGTGTCTGGGTGGATGAAGCTCTCCGTGCTTCCGCTGTCGAACAGGCAGGTCGTGGCGTGGCCGTTCACTTTGATGTCCATCATTGACTTGGACAGATGGTGCGGGCGGGCTTGGTCCAGGGTGACGGAAGCTAGTGTGTGGCTGAGCGAGTCGTTGTCATCTGCGGGCGAGGCGGTCGGGCGTGGTGAGTAAAATGGCGTCTCCCACGAGGTAGGGCAAAATGACGGAGAAGATGGCTGCCCCCGTAGCTCACATGAGGCACTATTGGGGTCGGTTGCCTTAATCAAAGATGGCCGCCCCCATGACTCATGTGTGGGGATGCTGGCCACAGTTGCCCTAAACAAAGATGGCCGCCCCCATGACTCATGTGTGGGGATGCTGGCCTCAGTTGCCCTAAACGAAGATGGCCGCCCCCATAGTTCGCATGCGGCACTGCTGGCCTCTGAGGATCCGCTCCTGCAGGCCTTGGAGAAGTGGCCTTTCTTCAGGCAGGTTTTGCATATGGAGTTCTTGGCTGGGCAGCGCGACCTCGGGTGCTTCTCCTGGCCACAAAAAAAACAGCCGGCGGCCCGATCGCGGATGCCCGATGTCGGGGCCGGTGCCGGGGGTGGCGGGGCCGGTCGGGTCCGGGACGCCGACGCAGAGGTAGGTCCCGGGGGCGGCGCTGGGAAGGGTGCTGTGGTAGGGGTCGGGCCCGAGTCCCAGGGTCGCGAGCAGTACCTGGTGAATGCTTCCTGATCTTGGTGGGCCACTTCCAGGGAGATAGCGAGGGCTTCAGCTTTTTCCATGCTGAGGTCTTTAGCTTCCAGCAGTCTTTGCCGTGAGTACTCGGACCGTAGGCCTTTCAGGAATGCGTCGCGGATATTATCTTCAGTATTTTCGGCTGCCGACACCGATTTAAAGTCACAGTTCCTGGCGAGTGCATATAGCGCCTGTGAGAATTCGGCTACTGATTCTCCTGGCTGTTGCGGCCGTGATCTTAGGAGGTGCCTAGCGTACATGTAGTTTACCGGGGTCCGGTACTTCTGTTTCAGCAGGTTGATGGCGGTCTCGTAGGTGGTCATGTCCTCGATGAGAGTGTATACTCTCGGGCTCAGTTGTGCCTGCAGGACACTTAGTTTGGATGCCTGAGGGACGCTGGATTCTCTCAGGTATGATTCGAAGCAGACCAGCCAGTGTTTAAAGTCTGCGGCTGAGTTTGCTGCTCGTGGGTTCAGGTCCAGGTACGGCGGTCTGAGGGCTCGCAGCCAAGCTGGCTGGTGTGGCTGTGCTCCTGGGAGCTGCGCTGGTGGCTCCTCCGCCGGTTGTGACTCGTTGTCGGACATCATTAAATTTAGTCAATAAAATTGATATACCTATCAATTCCTCCAATAAAAGGCGAAGAGTTACGAAGGTGACTAAAGGTTTTTATTGACTAAATAACAGAGCCCACTCTCGTGGGTGATCCGATCCAAGCAGGAGGAATACCAGCCAGTCGCTCACCTTTATACCTGGCCTGGTGGGTGGAGCCAAGGCGGAGTCGGCAGTGGTCATCCCAGGTATAGCAGTGTGGCAAGAGGCGACCTCGTACCGTGATACAATAGTGGTCAGTGGTACAGTTATAATGAACAGTGGTGAACAGTGCTAACTACTAACAGTGATACGATAGTGAACGTGGTTTACCACAGGGACTTTCTCCCTCTCTTTCTATCTCTAGTTCTCTCTCTATTTCTAGTTCTTTCTTTCTATCTCTCGCTATCTGTATTTCTCTCACTCTCGATCTCTCTCTCTCTATGTCCTATTTCTCTTTCTATCTTTATTTCTCTTTCTATCTCTCTCGATCTCTCTCTCTTTCTATCCTCAACCAACAGCAAGAAGAACCGGTTAGCTGGTCATTTATCTCATTGCTGTTAATGGGAGCTTGCTGTGCACAAATTGGCTGCCACATTTCGCTACATAACAACAGTGGCTACACTTCAAAAGTATTTCATTGGCTGTGAGACCACCTGAAGAGGTGATAAAGCTCTTTATAAGTGCAAGTTCTTTCCTGGATCCCTTTACATTTTGGTGACTGAAAGTAATTGTTCATTGGAATGGGTGTTGTCTGCCCACTCAACCACTCGTGACCAATAGGATCTATTGGAAAGCAATGCCCTGGGGTAGATTTCCACTGTTAGTCGCTAGTGTTGAACCATTGCTTGCTGGGCGTGTCCCGGAACATTGAGCCTAGAGCATAGAACACCCAGTGTGATTTTCTACCCAATGCCAGAGATCTTGGGAGCACCAAAGACTGCTTACACAGCAATTACAGCACGGAAACAGGCCATTCAACCCAGCCAGTCCCTGTTGGTGTTTCTCTCCACAAGGGCTGTCTCCTAATCCCATGTGCTTACCTTGATCCCACATCCCTTTATCCCCCTTTCCTTCATCACTACTACTCGTTGGGTATGCGTGCACAGCTAGCTGGCAATGAGTGAGGCGCACTACATCCCAAGGCTGGAGTTTAAGAAGGAGACAGTGGCAGAGCTGAGCCTCCTCCTACAGACAGCATTCAACATACGGATGGCACTGCCAATGGCTCTCAAGCTCAGCATGGCCCTCATTTCCATGTCTCTATGGCCTAGAAATTCGGTATAGCCACGTTTGGGGCGATAGTCCTGGCGATGCGCAAAGTTTAGCGCCAGGCGCAATTTAGCGCCACCTAGCGCGATATTGGGTTGCAGCGCCCTTAAAGGTGATTGCGGCGCTAAATCAGGCACTGCACGCTACTCTTAAGGCGCTAACCCGGCAGCGCAACCCAATTTCGTGGCGGTGGGGCGCAGCGAGGGTGCTGTCAATAATCACTTTCCCTGAGACACACTGGCGCCGGCCAGCTCTTAAAGGGGCAGGTCAATTGGCATCACCAGACACACTCACTGCCTTGTAGGCCATCAAAGCAGTGGGAGCCTACCTGTGGCGCACCAGCCTAGCAAGGCATGGAAAGGGTGAGGCAGAGGGCGGAACGCCTCACTGATGGGGCATTGGATGCTTTGGTTGGCGCAGTGGAATCAAGGCCAAGGGAGATGGTTGGAATGTGATTTATGTTTTGGACAGTCTCCCGGGTGTGAGAGGCAGTTATGTGTCAGTGTATTAGTTTTGCTTTCTGTTGCCATAGCTTTCTCATGTTTGAAGGAACCACATTTTGTGTAATGAAACACTTTCTTCATTTACAATGGCCATGCCTTCTATTTACATGCATCTTGCCCTTCACAGGCTTGGGGGTATCAGACCGGTTCCATTCCTGTTCTTGGAATGGCAGCAAGCATTCCGTGAGAGGGGCCTAGAAGCTACTTCTGATCAGCCTCTGACGCGCAGCCTGAGAAGAGCCGCTCGCGTAGAAATTCAGGCCAGCAGGCACCTTCTCAGCCACCGACAGAGATGTCCTGCACCTTATCTGAGGCTGCAGATCTGGCTGAAGCAGTTGGCACAGCTCAGTCACCACCTCCTTTCTAAATCGCAGCCTTCTGACACACTGCTCCTCCGGCATGTTCATGTAGGAAAACTGCTGTCGGAAAACCCTGCCAGCGTAAGGTCTGCTGTGGCGACGTCTGTTGGCCCTCCTCCGTCTGGCCATGCCCGCTCCCCTCTCCCAGCGTCTCAGTGCCCTTTCCAGATGATTCAGCAGCAGGACGTTCCCCTCCAATGCAGCCCCCATAATAAGTGCCCACAGGAAAGTTCCCCATTGTCAAGGCTCACCAGCAGCAAGGTGATGGTCAGAAGGCTGAAGATCGTCTGCCTGCGCTGGCTCAGTGGTCAAATGGCTCTCAGTGTGCAGCTCAACAACTCTTTGTAGCTCTCAAGGAAGTTGTGCTCCAAAAATGGCTGCCGCTTTTAAACCACACCAGTCCCCTTTAAATAATGCTCCTCCAGCCCGAGAGTGACTTGGTAAGGTCCAGGTAAGCTGTCACTATTAGCGCCAGGCGCTACAGATGGGGGCACCACTGAATTTCCGGTCCGGGGCGCTCAAAAGGCGTTGCACACTCAAATTACGTCATAATCAGCCTGCGCCCATGAGCGGGCGCTAAGATTTAGCGCCGGCGCTAAATGCATGCTCAATATGGGGTGAGGCGCTAGGCGCCTTGCGCCTGCCCGGAAATTGGCTAGCGCCCCACTTCTCAGTCTCTTTAGGCGTTAATCGGTGGCGCTAACAACCGAATTTCTCCCCCTATGTCTTTTCAGATTCACTCATTGAATCCCTCCAACCAAGTTTCCATACCACCGAAGCAGCGCTAACCAAAGTCACTAAAAGCCCGTGACTGTGACTGTGGTGAACTATCCCTCCTCGATCTCCTCGACCTGCCTGCAGCCTTTGACACGGTTGACCACACCATCCTCCTCCAACACCTCTCCTCCATTGTCCAGCTGGGTGGGACTGCACTCGCCTGGTTCCACTGTTACCCATCCAGTCATAGCCAGAGAATCTCCAGCAATGACTTTTCTTCCTGCCAAGATTACACTATTGTCATCGGCTGCAAGCCCCA
The DNA here is from genome assembly GCF_052327205.1 of Somniosus microcephalus. Lineage (NCBI taxonomy): Eukaryota > Metazoa > Chordata > Chondrichthyes > Squaliformes > Somniosidae > Somniosus > Somniosus microcephalus. The sequence goes on along the minus strand of NC_140994.1, from coordinate 95,646,679 downwards.
TACAAGGAGGCTTGACCATGGAGGAGTTAAGTCGATCCGGAGCCGATACCACAATAGGAGGCAGACACCAATGGTGAGCATGCAGCTCCATAAATCCCAGTGTCACTGGGCAGACTGAAGGCTGAGACACTCTGACAAGGTACAGTAGTCTAGGTGCCTCAGCCGCTACTTTACACAACTGTCCCTTCCACACGTACAACATAAAGTGACCCAAACCACCTCCAGCATGGTCCTTGACCTTTCCTTACCCATCATCTTCTGCTAATCTGCACAATCTCACAAACTCAGGGCAATGTACAAATCCAGTGCAGACAGATGGGCAGATAGAGGCCTAGAAATTCAGTATAGCCACTTTTGGGGCGGTAAAGTCGGGCGGCCGCTAAAGTTTGCGCCCGCCGGAAAGTGGAGGCCACTTCGCCGATATTCAGTAGCTTTGGCCAAGGAGTTTGCTCGAGCGCTAAAACTGGCGTTGCACCCCTATCTTTAGGCGCTAAGCCGGCGGTGCAGACTGATACCGCCGAGGCCGGGCGCAGCGCAGGTGCGGTCATGTTTTGATTGACAGCAGACACCCTGGCGCCGGCCAGCTCTTAAAGGGGGAAGGGTCGACTTGGTCTGCTGCCACGCCCTGGATACTGCAGCCCTCCAGCTAGGCCTAAACACTGCTGCTGGAGAGAAATAGCGCCAGCAAGGATGCAGAGGGCCCGTGAGCGAGCGCAGCGCTTCTCTGCCCATGATTTAAAGGTGCTGGTTAGGGCTTTGGAGAAGAGAAGCCATATCTTGTTCCCGGACAGTGGCAAGAAGCCTCCCAAGAGGGTGTACAGGAGAGCCTGGAGGGAAATCGCCCAGAGGGTCACAGCCAACAGCGATGTCCCCAGGACTGGTGACCAATGCCGGAAAAAGTTTAACGACCTCACTCGGTTGGTCAGGGTGAGTACCCTTTCCAGTGTCCTCCTCATCCTTGCATGTGCACCTCACATTATGGGCAAAGGGACCTCAAAGGCCTAATGGCCAGCCCTCATCCAGCAGCTATGGCGCTGGCATGAACATCAATTGCACTTTCTGCACTTTACACACTGGCCAAGCAATTCAACCATGGGAGGCAGTGCACACAACAACAGGGCACCACACTGGCCAAGCTATTCGACCATGGGAGGCAGTGCACACAACAACAGGGCACCACACTGTACTTAGAGGCCGTCCTTTCTCTTGCAGGCCAAGCTGGCCCAGAATCTGAAGAGCCGGACTGTCACCGGGGGAGGCCGTGCCCAGTTCCAGCAGCTCAGTGACCTGGAAGAGCGCGTGGGTCGACTCATGGGTGCCCGGGTGATTGGCCCCGTTGCAATTGGAGATGCCGACCCTGTGCTGGGCCCCAATGGTAAGGACATGACCGTTTGGACCTCTCTCATTCCCCTTGCGCTTCAGATCTACATCCTTTGCCACTGTCCGACCAATGCGCAGAATGCCACCACTCATGCCTCCCTCGCTGACGCCCTGTCCTCACTCTAAAGCTACTCTTGTGCCTTCCTGCTTTCAGCTGGTGAGGAGGAGGTCCCTGAAGCTGCGAGTGTCAGTCCCTCGGAAGAGGAGGACGAGGAGGAGCAAGAGGAAGGCGGCACATCGGGGGAACCCTCATCCACGCCAGGGGATGGCAATGGAGGGGACACGTCTTGCCTGGAGGAGAGCCAGGGGGAAGTGTTGCAGGGGAGTGTAGCTCCTGTGCCCAGTGGCATCCTGCCACGCGGGAAGGGACGGCCAGCTTGGCGGCATTCTCCCCAGAGGGGGGAAGTGTTGCAGGGGAGTGCAGTTGCTGGGCCCAGTGGCGTCCAGCCACGCGGGAAGGGTCGGGCAGCTCGGCGGCCTTCTCCCCAGAGGGAGAGTCCGGCCTCCAGTCCGGAGACAGTCCTCGCCCAGGAGGTGCGCCTCCTTGATCAAATGTCCACGGACTCGGATCGTCGGCACACCGAGTTCATGGGGGTTGTGGCACGGTTGCCTGAGGCCATTGAGTCCCTGGCTCATAGTGTGTCCAATTTCGGGGCCTCACAGGCCAGGGGTTTCGAACAATTCGGGGCATCACAGGACGCGAGTCGGGCACAATTCGGGGCATCACAGGGCGCGAGTCGGGCACAATTCAGGGCAGCACAGGACGCGAGTCGGGCCGAATTCAGGGCAGCACATGACGCGAGTCGGGACGACTTCAGGGCAGCACAGGCAGCGAGTGGAGAGTTGATCAGTGGTGCCGTGCAGTCACTGGATGGTCTGATGCGGGCACAGACCAGGGCAGTACGGGCACTCACTGCTGCCACACTCGCTGTGTCACGCACGCATCGCCAGGGCACCCGCCGCGCTGCTGTAGCACAGCGGTCTGGCCTTCACCAGATTGCTGCGCTTGCTGCAGTGCCAGCCTGGCCGAGTGCCAGTGTCTCTGGCGACCAGCGAGCGCCTGGCATCAGCCAGCTTGCCCCCATTGCTGCAGCCGCCACTGCCACTCCCCCAGCAACGCTGCGACAAGCTGCTGGAGAGACTGATGCTGCCCAGCCACAGCTGCAGCAGTCAGCAGCCGGCCCCTCGAGGGCCAGAGCTCGTCTAGGCCGACCCCCAAGGGCACCTGCCGTCACGCAATATGCCCCTCAGGAGCCTTCCCCCAGCCTTGCAACACCCACAGGGCCCAGGTTGAGGCGGAGCAGCAGGTCGGCCAGGGGCCGGAAAAGCCTGGACAAGGACTCGCCCTCTCGGCACACAAAGTAGAGTGTGTTGCCAAATGTTTTTTTATATGGGGGTGTTTGTGTTCTCTATGGGGGGGTTTATCTTGGTAAGGCCGAGGATGAAGGCCATTGTTTTTTTATATGGGGGTGGTTGTGTTCTCTATGCGGGGGGTTCTTTTGGTAAGGCCGAGGATGAAGGCCATTTGGATGGGCAAGTTTTGTTATTCCTCCCCAGGTTGTGGGAGTGAGATATGTTTTTGACTGTTTTTTGGGGGTGTTGTCTGTTTTTGGGTTTCATGTGGGAAGGGCCCTGAGTTTGTTCAATAAAGCTTTTTATTTATTCAGCTTGTCCATGTGTGATGTTTCAAGTGGTTGTTGCGTTAACCGGCTGAGGGCTTGCGGAGTGGCTGCATTCATGTGCCTTCATTGCCACAAGCCATTCCCTGACAGGGGGCCTAGAAGTGTCGTTCAATAAGCCGCCGACGGACGGCCCTTGGACCTTGTGGCTCCCTCCTGGGCTGGTACTCCTCCTCCTCCTCCTCCTCCTCATGGTCCTCCTGCTCGTCCTCCTGAGGTGGTGGTCCAACGTGAGGTGGCAGTGCCTGAGTCCTGCGGATAGCCAGGTTGTGCAGCATGCAGCAAACGACGACGAACTGGGAGACTCTACCCGGCGAATACTGGAGAGATCCCCCGGAGCGATCCAGGCAGCGGAACCGTTGCTTGAGGACGTCAATCGTTTGCTCTATGATGTTCCTTGTGGCTTGATGGCTTTCGTTGTATGCCTCCTCAGCAGGGGTCCTGGGCGCGTGGAGCGGGGTCATGAGCCATGTACACAAAGGATAGCCTTTGTCCCCGATAAGCCATCCTCTTGGGGGAGGCTGTGCCTGGAACATGTCAGCCACAGTAGTCTGGCGCAGGATAAATGCATCATGGCTGCTGCCTGGAAAGCGGGCATTGACAGCTAGGATGCGCTGCCTGTGGTCACACACCAGCTGTACATTGAGGGAATGGTAGCCCTTCCGGTTGCGGTAATCCTCGGCATTGTCGATAGGTGCCCGCATAGCCACATGCGTGCAGTCAATGGCGCCCTGCACCATGGGGAAGTCGGCGATCCTCGCAAATCCGACTGCACGCTACTCCTGCCTCTCTAGGGTCATGGGGAAGGAGATGAATTGGTGTCTCCTTGTGAAAAGGGCATCGGTGACCTGCCGGATGCAGCGATGCACGGCGAACTGGGAGGTGTTCGCTATGTCCCCAGCAGCGGCTTGGAAGGAGCCGCTTGCATAAAAGTTCAGAGCCACCGTGACCTTTACTTCCACCGACAGAGACGTCCTGCACATCAGCTGTGGACGCAGATCTCTGTGAAGCAGCTGGCAGATCTCTGCAACCACCTCCCTTCTGAAGCGCAGCCTCTTAACACAATGCGCGGCAGTCATGGTGAGATAGGACACCTGCTGGCGGTATTCCCTGAGTGGGTAAGGCCTACGTTGCCGACGCCTGATGGCCCCTCTGCGTCTAGGCATGGCTGCCCCTCTCACACAGCGACTGCGAGCCCTTCGCACATAATGCTGGAACTGAGGGTTGGAACCCCATGCAGCCCCCATAATATACTTGCAAACAGTGAAATCACAATGAGTCAAATTTCCAAGCTCTGGCCAGAAGCCAAAAATACCTCTCCTATGTTGGCCCAAATCAGTAAGGTCTCTTCCTTGGTCTCTGTCCAGAAATCCGTAGCACTAAAGTCATTGCAGCAAAATGGCTGGCCTTTATAGTTAAGTCTAAGTGCCCTTTAATTAGCGCTCCCCGAGGCCCGCAGGGCCTCTGCTGCGTTCCACTTCACAGTTCTTAACAGCGCCACGCCCACATTGGGCGGGCGCCACTGAAGTTCCGGTTTGGGGCACACAAACGGCGTTGCACGACGAAATGACGTCATACTGCGCGCGCAAACACTTTGCGCCGGCGCTAAATGTCAACTGAAGTTGGGCGTAGGCGCAGACCGTTCTGCGCCCGGCCGCTAAGTGCCTAGCGCTCGAGATCTACTCCTCTTATGGCGCTAACGGCTGGCGAACGCAACTGAATTTCTAGGCCAGAGTGTTTGGAGTGATGGGGCCGGGCAGAGCTAGGGCCTCCTGTCAAACCCGAGGAAGCAGGGAGTGAGACTGGGTGTGGGGAGCTTTTAATGTCCTCACAGGGTGGTCGGCCTGTGGAATAGGATGTGGTGCTGGTGAGGGCTGATTCTTTGCCGGTCCTTTAAAGAAGGGGCGGGCGCAGTTTTTTTTAGAAAATGACCGATCCTGGCAGAAGGAAGGTAAGATTTTGGGTAAAAACGAACAGGTTTGGGGCCTCCTGGGGATTGCCTGATCACCAGTCCTGGCAATAGGTGGGAAGCTGCGTGGGCCTCACTGAAACATAGAAACATAGAAACTTAGAAGATAGGAGCAGGAGTAGGCCCCTCGAGCCTGCTCCGCCATTCAATGAGATCATGGCTGATCATCCAAATTCAGTACCCTGTCCCTGCCTTCTCCCCATATCACTTGAACCCTTTAGACTTAAGAAATATATCCAACTCCTTCTTGAATATATTTAATGAACTGGCCTCCACTGCCCTCTGTGGCAGAGAATTCCACAGGTTCACCATTCTCTGGGTGAAGAAATTCCTCCTCATCTCTGTCCTAAATGGCTTACCCCTTATCCTTAGACTATGACCTCTAGTTCTGGACTCCCCAGCCATCAGGAACATCCTTCCTGCATCTAGTCTGTCCAGGCCTGACAGAATTTTATAGGTTTCGATGAGATCCCCTCTCAATCTTCTAAGCTCCAGTGAGTACAAGCCCAATCGACATAATCTCTCCTCATACGTCATTCCTGCCATCCCAGGTGTCAGCCTAGTGAATCTTCGCTGCACTCCTTCCATGGCAAGAACATCCTTCCTCAAATAAGGCGACCAAAACTGCACACAATACTCAAGGTGCGGTCTCACCAAGGCCCTATACAACTGCAGCAAGGCATCCTTGTTCCTGTACTCGAACCCTCTTGCTACGAAGGCCAACATACCATTTGCCTTCTTAACCGCCTGCTGCACCTGCATGCTTACCTTCAGCGACTGGTGCACAAGAACACCCAGGTCTCTTTGCACTTCCCCTTCTCCCAATCTATTGCCATTCAAATAATAATCTGCCTTCCTGTTTTTGCCACCAACGTGGATAACCTAACATTTGTCCACATTATAGTGCATTTGCCATGTTTCTGCCCAATCACACAACCTGTCTAAATCGTACTGGAGTTTCACAACATCCTCCTCACAGCATACCCTCCCAGCCAGCTTTGTGTTGTCTGCAAATTTGGAGATACTACATCCAATTCCCTCGTCCAGATCATTAATATATATTGTGAAAAGCTGGGGTCCTAGGACCGATCCTTGCGGTACCCCACTAGTCACTGCCTGCCACTCGGAAAACGATCCGTTTATTCCAACTCTTTGCTTTCTATCTGCCAACCAGTTCTCTATCCAAGTCAATACCTTGCCCCCAATCCCATGTGCTTTAATTTTGCAAGCTAATCTCTTATGCGGGACCTTATCAAAAGCCTTCTGAAAGTCCAAATACACCACATCCACTGGTTCTCCCTTATCTATTTTACCAGTTACATCCTCAAAAAATTCCAGTAGGTTAGTCAAGCACGATTTACCCTTTGTAAATCCATGTTGACTTTGTCCGATCCCGTCACTGCTCTCCAAGTGCTCTGTTATTACATCTTTTATAATGGACTCTAGCATTTTCCCCACTACCGATGTCAGGCTTACCGGTCTATAATTCCCCGCTTTTTCTCTGCCACCTTTTTTGAATAGTGGGGTAACATTAGCTACCCTCCAATCCATGGGTACTGTTCCAGAGTCTATCGAGTTCTGGAAGATGACCAGCAATGCATCTACTATCTCCAGGGCCACTTCCTTAAGTACCCTAGGATGTAGATTATCAGGCCCTGGGGATTTATCGGCTTTCAGTCCGTCAACTTCCCCAACACAATTTCCCTACAAATACTGATTTCTTTCAGTTCCTCCCTCTCATTAGTCCCTATATTCCCCGACATCTCTGGGAGGTTATTTGTGTCCTCCTTCGTGAAGACAGAACCTAACTATGTATTTAATTGGTCTTCCATTTCTGTGTTCCCCATTATAAATTCCCCTGATTCTGACTGCAAGGGACCTACGCTTGACTTCGCCAATCTTTTTCTCTTCACATATCTATAAAAGCTTTTACAGTCAGTTTTCATGTTCCCTGCAAGCTTACTTGCATAATCTATTTTCCCCCTATTAATTAATCCGTTTGTCCTCCTTTGCTGAATCCTAAACTGCTCCCAGTCCTCAGGTTAGCAGCTTTTTTTGGCCAATTTATATGTCCTTTCTTTTGATCTTATGTTATCCCTAATTTCCCTTGTTAGCCATGGTTGAGTCACCTTTTTTGATTTATTTTTATGCCAAACTGGGATAAACAAATTCTGTAGTTCATCCATGCGATCTTTGAATGTTTGCCATTGCCTATCCACCGTCAACCCATTGAGTGACATTACCCAATCAATCCTACCCAACTCGCATCTCATACCATCATAGTTCCCTTTATTTAAATTCAGGACCTTAGTCTCTGAGTCAACTACTTCACTCTCCATCTTAATGAAGAATTCTATCATACTATGATCGCTCCGACCCAAGGGGCCTCGCACAACAAGATTGCTAATTAATTCTTTCTCATTGCAAAATACCCAGTCTAAGATGGCCTGATCCTTAGTTGGTTCCTCGACATAATGGTCCAGGAAACCATCCCATAAACACTCCAGGAATTCCTCCTCCACAGTATTGTTACTAATTTGGTTAGCCCAATCTATATGTAGATTAAAGTCACCCATGATGACTACTGTGCCCTTATTGCATGCTTCTCTAATTTCCCTTTTAATGCCATCCCCAACCTCTGCATTACTGTTTGGGGGTCTATACACCACTCCCACTAATGTTTTCTGCCATTTGGTATTTCTCAGTTCTACCCATACAGATTCCACATCATCAGAGCCAATATCTTTCCTTACAATTGTGTTAATCCCCTCTTTAACCAGCAATGCTACCCCACCTCCTTTTCCTTTTTGCCTATCTTTCCTGAATATTGAATACCCCTGGATGTTGAGTTCCCAGCCTTGGTCCCCCTGGAGCCATGTTTCCATAATTCCAATCATGTCATATTCATTTACTGTACCTTTATTTGTGCTGCTAATTCATCCACCTTATTACGAATGCTCCTTGCATTAAGACACAAACCTTCAGGCTTTTTTTTTAATGCTCTTAGACCTTTTAGAATTATTATTTACTGTGGCCATGTTTGTTTTAAACCCTTGATTTCTCTGATTGCCACCTTTGTTTTTCTCCTTCCTGTCTTTTGCTTCTATCCTTGTTTCCCTTTCCTTTGTCTCCCTGCTCAGGTTCCCAACCCCCTGCCATTTTAGTTTAAACCCTCCCCCACAGCACTAGCAAACACTCCCCCAAGGACATTGGTCCCGGTCCTGCCCAGGTGCAGACCGTCCGGTTTGTTCTGGTCCCACCTCCCCCAGAACCGGTTCCAATGTCCCAGGAATTTGAATCCCTCCCCCTTGCACCATTCCTCTAGCCACGTATTCATTTGAATTATCCTTCTATTTCTACTCTGACTAGCACGTGGCACTGGTAGCAATCCTGAGATTACTACCTTTGAGGTCCTATTTTTTAATTTACCTCCTAACTCCCTATATTCAGCCTTTAGGACCTCATCCCATTCTTTACCTATATCGTTGGTACCTATATGCACCATGACAACTGGCTGTTCACCCTTCCTTTCCAAAATTTTCTGCAGCTTCTCCGAGACATCCTTGACCTTTGCACCAGGGAGGCAACACACCATCCTGGAGTCTCGTTTGCTGCCGCAGGAGCACCTATCTATTCCCCTTACAATAGAATCCCCTATCACTATAGATCTACCCCTCTTTTTCCTCCCGTCCTGTGCAGCAAAACCACCCCTGGTGCCAGGAGGTTGGCTGCTGCTGCCTTCCCCTGTTAAGTCATCCTCCCCAACAGTATCCAAAATATTATAACTGTTTGAGAGGGGGATGACCCCAGGGGATTCCTGCACTACCTTCCTGTGCCTAGTATTCTGCCTGATGGTGACCCATTCCCTTTTTCCCTGTGCAACCTTTACCTGCAGTGTGACCAGCTCCCTGAACGTGCTATCCACGACCTCCTCAGCCTCATGAATGCTCCAATATCTATCCATCTGCTGCTCCAGTGGCACAATGCGATCTGTCATTAGCTTCAGCTGGACACACTTCCCGCACACGTGGTCGTCAGGGACACAGGAAGTGTCCCTGATTTCCCACATAGTGCAGGAAGAGCAAACTAAGGGGCTGAGCTGTCCTGACATGACTTACCCTTTACTTCCTTTAAGTTATGTTAAATTTTTGGTTACCAGCAGCCCCTGCTACACATCAGAGCTTAGAAACTATAACCCACAGAGTTTAAGTTTGGAAAAAAGAAGGAGAAAGAGAGAAATACTCACCAACCAATCACTTACCTGCTTTCTGGTGACGTCACGCTTTGATTACTTTTTACCTCTCTCTCCCGCTGCTGAATTGGTAAGCCTCGCTGCTCGCTCCTCACCCAGGTCCGCTCCGCCACTCAGGTCGGGCCTCACCTCGCCGCCACTTTTATGCTCCGCCTCGCCTCGCTGCTCGCTCCTCACCCAGGTCCACTCCGCAGCTCAGGTCGGGCCTCAGCTCGCCGCCGCTTTTATGCTCCGCCTCGTCTCGCTGCTCGCTCCTCACCCAGGTCCACTCTGCCGCTCAGGTCAGGCCTCACCTCGCCGCCGCTTTTATGCTCCGCCTCGCCTCGCTGCTCGCTCCACACCCAGGTCCGCTCCGCCACTCAGGTCGGGCCTCACCTCGCCGCCACTTTTATGCTCCGCCTCGCCTCGCTGCTCGCTCCTCACCCAGGTCCACTCCGCAGCTCAGGTCGGGCCTCAGCTCGCCGCCGCTTTTATGCTCCGCCTCGTCTCGCTGCTCGCTCCTCACCCAGGTCCACTCTGCCGCTCAGGTCAGGCCTCACCTCGCCGCCGCTTTTATGCTCCGCCTTGCCTCGCTGCTCGCTCCACACCCAGGTCCGCTCCACCGCTCAGGTCGGGCCTCACCTCACTGCCGCTTTTATGCTCTGCCTCTCCTCGTTGCTCGCTCCACACCCAGGTCCGCTCCGCCGCACTGCCTGAATTCCCAACTGGTTCTCCTCACTTGAGGCTTTGCACCATTGACTCTATCCATGGACTTCATATCCTGGCAAGTTGCTGTTGTTTTCTATGGAGCTGTCCTGTTATAAAGTTTGATGCTGACTTGTGGCTCTTGCCAATAGATTGTGCTAACAACAACAACAGCACCTTGTATTTATGTAGCGCCCTCAATGTAGCAAAACGTCCCAAGGCGGTTCACAGGAACATTCTAAAACAAAATTTGACACAGAGCCACATAAGGAGATATTAGCGGAGGGGACCAAAAGCTTGGTCAAAGAGGTAGGTTTTAAGGAGCGTCTTAAAGGAGGAAAGAGGGGCAGAGAGGTTTAGGGAGGGAATTCCAGCGGTTAGGGCCGAGGCAGCTGAAGGCACGGCCACCAATGGTGGACCGATTAAAATTGGGGAAGCGCAAGAGGCCAGAATTGGAGGAGCGCAGGTATCTCAGAGAGTTGTAGAGCTAAAGGAGATTATAGAGATAGGGAGGGCGAGGCCATGGAGGGATTCAAAAACAAGGGTGAGAATTTTAAAATCGAGGCATTGCTTAACTGGGAGGCAATGTAGGTCAGCTAGCACAGGGGTGATGGATGAACGGGACTTGGTACAAGTTAGGACACGGGCAGCAGAGTTTTGGAATACAAAGGGTAGAGAGTGGGACACTGACCAGGAGTGCATTGGAATAGTCAAGTCTAGTGGTAACATAGGCATGGATGAGGGTTCCAGCAGCAGATGAGCTGAGGCAAGAGCGGAGTCGGGCGATGTTGCAGAGGTGGAAATAGGCGGTCTTAATGATGGCGCAGATATGTGGTCGGAAGCTCATCTCATGGTCAACTATGACACCAATGTTGCGATAAGTCTGGTTCAGCCTCAGATAGTTGCCAGGGACAGGGATGGAGTTGGTGGCTGGGGAACGGAGTTAACAGTGATATATCAGAATGGACATGAATTGGACCCCAACTCTTGGACCGTCATTTAATTTATACATCCTTAAATCTCGCTGTAAATCGACAAGACAGTTATTAAGTGCCTGACTGGCATCATATTGAAAGGATCATTTTGTGTTAAACCAGATCTAAACTGGAAATACCTTAGTAGAGGAGTTCTTTATTTGTTTACTTGTAGATTCGAGAGTTAGACGATGCTTCAGACTTCACATAGCATCAGGAGTGACTTCAGACCTCTGGTCTGGGTGCAAGCCCATTTATCTTCTTCCATTACAGGACTGAGTACTCGTTGTTATTTTAATGGAAACTATAAATTAGATGGTATCAGTGAGGATGTTTGCTTTGGACACTGAAGTATTTTTGCTGCAATGTTGTGATGCTATGGCCTATTAAAGCTAGCGATGTCGTGCCCGATATTGGACCACTCACATCGTGGCCAGAGTTGGCCTGAAAGTGTGCTTTCTGTAATTCCAAGTAACATGCGTGCAGTTTTATTACAGAAAGACACTAACTGCGAGTTTGCATTAACTCAAAACCATAGGGCTGTTTTCCTGTACGATAGCAAAAAGGGTTTCGACCCGAAACGTCAACTCTAATTTCTCTCCATGGATGTTGCCTGGCCTGCTGAGTTTTTCCAGCATTTTCTGTTGTTATTTCGGGCTGTTTTCCTGGTCTGTTACACTGAACCAGCAGCTGTAAACGGTGGTGTAACCAGACCGAAGAACGTGACGAAATCCGGAACACTGGATGTGTGCTTATTAGGGCCTTATCCAGTTGTCTGGTCGGGTTTTGTACTGGTGCAGAAGTTCAGCCAGTTAGTATTAAAATTTACCCTGGTGACTTATGTAGAGGGCCGTGCAGTCTCCTGGTGTTTACACTGGTATAGACCCCGGTATAAAATTGGTGACTTGGACTGCTGGGCTGGGCTGTTTATTGAAGGTCCTTTAAAGAGCCTATAGTAAGGATGTTCTTGCCATGGAAGGAGTTCAGCGAAGACTCACAAGGCTGATCCCTGGGATGGCAGGAATGAGGTATGAGGAGAGATTGGGTCAATTGTGCTTATACTCGCTGGAGTTTAGAAGAATGAGAGGGGATCTCATCGAAATTTATAAAATTCTGACAGGTCTGGACAAACTAGATGCAGGTAGAATGTTCCCGATGGTTGGAGAGTCCAGAACCAGGGATCATAGTCTAAGGATAAGGGGTAAGCCATTTAGGACAGAGATGAGGAGGAATTTCTTCACCCAGAGAGTGGTGAACCTGTGGAATTCTCTACCACAGAAGGCGGTTGAGGCCAAGTCCTTTAAATATATTCAAGAAGGAGTTAGATATATTTCTTAGAGCTAAAGGTATCAAGGGATATGGGGAGAAGGCAGGTACGGGGTACTGAGTTTGGATGATCAGCCATGATCTCATCGAATGGTGGAGCAGGCTCGAGGGGCCGAATGGCCTACTCCTGCTCCTATCTTCTATGTTTCTATGTTTGTAGTGGTGTTTTCAAGCTACTTCTGAACCTAGTGTCTTGTTCTTTCATTTCTTTCCTGTTTCCACTGATCAGGTGGTTTCTGCCAAATGTTTGTGGATTGAATGTTCTGGGTTGGTTCACAACATTTGTATCATGAGATTCCCAATGGGGACCCTCCTTTACTCATGTTCTTTTTCTGAGTGGCAGGCAGTGACTAGTGGGGTACCACAGAGATCAGTCCTTGGACCCCAGCTATTCACAATATATATTAATGATCTAGACAAGGGAACTAGATGTAATATCTCCAAATTTGCAGACGACACAAAGCTGGGTGGGCGTGTGTGCTGTGAGGAGGATGCCAAGAAACTCCAGGATGATTTGGACAGGCTGGGTGATTGGGCAGAAGCATGGCAGATGCAATATAACGTGGATAAATGCGAGGTTATCCACTTTGGTAGCAAAAAGAGGAAGGCAGATTATTATCTGAATGGTAATAGATTGGGAGAAGGGGAAGTACAACGAGACCTGGGTGTCCTTGTGCACCAGTCGCTGAAGGTAAGCATGCAGATGCAGCAGGCGGTTAAGAAGGCAAATGGTATATTGGCCTTCGTAGCGAGAGGGTTTGAGTACAGGAACAAGGATGTCTTGCTGCAGTTGTACAGGGCCTTGGTGAGACCACATCTTGAGTATTGTGTGCAGTTTTGGTCGCCTTATCTGAGGAAGGATGTTCTTGTCATGGAAGGAGTTCAGCGAAGATTCACCAGACTGATACCTGGGATGGCAGGAATGACATATGAGGAGAGATTGGGTCGATTGGGCTTGTACTCGCTGGAGTTTAGAAGAATGAGAGGGGATCTCATCGAAACTTATAAAATTCTAACAGGACTAGACAGACTAGATTCTGGAAGTATGTTCCCGGTGGTCGGGGAGTCCAGAACCAGGGGTCACAGTCTAAGGATAAGGGGTAGGCCATTTAGGACAGAAATGAGGAGGAATTTCTTCACCCAGAGAGTGGTGAACCTGTGGAATTCTCTACCACAGAAGGCAGTAGAGGCCAATTCATTAAATATATTCAAGAAGGAGTTGGATATATTTCTCAAGGCTAAAGGTATCAAGGGGTATGGGGAGAAAGCAGGGACCGGGTACTGAATTTGGATGATCAGCCATGATCGCATTGAATGGCGGAGCAGGCTTGAGGGGCCGAATGGCCTACTGCTGCTCCTATCTTCTATGTTTCTATGCTTCTATGTTTCTTTGCACTTATGGGGATAGAAACTTGGCTCATCACCCTTGAAAGGAAGCAGCTGGGAGGAGCCCCACTAATGTATAGATGATATTAAATGGCATTGATCGGGTAAGTGCAGAGAACTACTGAAAAGTGTGCCAGGATATAGAGCAAGGGTTAAAACAAGGGAAAGGTAAGTTCAGGAAGAAGTGCCCACCCCACAACGAGTGGCCATCCCTTGGGATGGTCTCTGTAGGGCAGTGGAAGTGAAAACCTTCAACGCTTCCAAGACTCGGGTAGGAGTGTCGTGAAGGATGAGCGAGGAGGGCTGAACAGGCCTGCCTCTGACGCTGGCTAGAGCTGTCCTATCAGATAGCTGAATCCCAAACTCAGGACAGCAGTCAGTGTTGTACTGTTCACACTCGACCTCCTTGGGCCTTTCCTGAGCAGACAATAGAGTGCCAAATGATGGACAGTATTTCATGTGACTGGTGATGCCGAGGAGTTGACTGACCCACAGTAACCCAGCCACCTCGTGAGGGCTGTGATATGAATCTGCCCTCGCACTACACCCGTGGGCTGCAACTGCAAACCAGGGCAGTTTGAATTGGTTCTAGCCCTGGTCAGGATTTATTCAGTTGCAGATCCAGGGGGCTAAAAATTCGGTATCGCCGCGCCAGGTCTTTAGTGCCCGAAATTTAGCGCTGGGCCGGATTCCCCTAGCGCCCGCCTGAAATTCAGTAGCGCCGCCCCAAGACGGAGGCAGGCGCTATTGGAGGGTTTGGCCGCCTCGTTTGGGGCGAAGAATGTCAGTTTCCGGCGCCCAGCTGCCGCTGCGGCAACCGATGCGGTGCGGCAGGCTGGGGTACTGCAGGCCTCCTCCTTCTCTTAAGGAGGAGCTGCCTGCAGCCGTGAGATCGCCGCTGGATTCCCCCGTCAAATGAGCCCGGCACCACGGAGAAGTGCCGGGCTCGCGGGAGTCACACACCAATGCCGCGGGGGGGTGGTGCAGGAGTCCGGGAAGGGAGGTGCGGCCAGGCGGCCGCCGGGAAAGCGGCCGGCCGCCCCTCCACCTTTATGCGCCGGCCTCTCGGAGCTGTAAGGCACCATTTTGCAAACGCTGTTTGCGGCCGCGACGGGCGAGGCGGCCGCAAATGAATTTGGCCATCGGGACGGATTACCATTGGAACCGGGGCGCTGCGCACACCGATGACGTCATCGGTGCCGGCGCAGCGCTACCGGCTAACGCCGATGTTAGGGACCAACTCAATTTCCGGCGCTAAAAAACTTCCGGCGCAAACCACTTTATAGCCAATAAGTGGGCGCAAACGCGACTGAATTTCTAGGCCAGGGTGTTATTCCTGTTAGTTGAGCATGGCATTGATTTCTCCCAGTGTAGGTGAGCTGTGACAGCTGTTACCAGTTGTTACTGTATTGACACTGATGGGCAGGCTGCTGTCACTCTGACAGGCACTGGGTGAAGTGTCCACTGAGGGCAGTACTGAGCCACACAGAGCGGGATGTGCCTGCTTCCATTTGTGTCTGTGCGCAGTGCGCTGATCTTGGCTGGGGCAGCAGTGGGCAGCTACTATTGGGCACAATGGGCCAGAAATTCCAGGCCAGAAGCGTGAGTACGGTCGGGTTACTCACGCATCTGGCCGTTGGAAATGCCGGCGTTCAGCAGGAACAGCGCATGCGGGGAACGCCGGCATTTCCAGGCCCGAGGTCTATTCACAGCGCATGCGACTGCACAGGCAGCGCTTGCGCAGTGAACTTTGTAGATTTCACTGATGGATTCAGTGAGGGTAAGTCTCTAGAACTTGCACTTATAAAAAGCAAGTGTAAAGTTGTTCATTGGCTGGGGAAGGAGATATATTTTATGGAGGAGCTTATGAAATGCAATATTTAGGTTTGGGAAAGGGAGGGAAGTTATTTTAAGAAATTTTAACTAAGTTTTAAACTTTAATTTTTTTTTTTTAAACGGGTTTTCAGAACGGTAGGTAGAAGGAGCAATTGTGGCTGTGTGAATGGAATGTGAGAATGAGTTATGTATGTATGTCCACATATATTCCTTTACGTATATGTATGTATGTTTTATATTCCTTTACTAATGTGTATGAATGTATATTTTTAATTATGATTTTCCAATAAGTTACTTTCTCTGAAAGTCACAATTAAATAATACATTCATACACATAAGTAAAGGAATATATACATAACACGCAAAGGAATATATACAGACATACATACTTTCAGAAGCTCCACGATAAGAAATATCTTCCTCCGCAGCCTCTGGAGCAACTGTACCCATGCTTTTTTCATGTGTAAGTTGTAATGACTTGACCTCACTGAAAGCATTAATGAAAGCGGCGAATTATACTGCGCACGCGCTGCCTGTGCAGTCGCACGCGTTCTGCCTCTGAACCCCTTCGTTCAGAGGACTGGAAATGCCGGTTTTCCCCACATGCACTGTGCATGCTGAAAACCGGCATTTCATCCGGCCAGCTGCGTAAGTACCCCGACCGTACTAGCGCATTTGGAAGGGAATTACTGGGCCAACATTTTACATGTCAATAAAATAAAAAATTTAACAATTGCACGACTTGCCCCCTCGCATCTGCGACTGAGGGTCCAAGGAGGTGCATTGCGCAAGAGGTCATCATCGTACGTATCCTCACACTGTTCCCTTTGGGGAACTGTATGAAGTGGTGGAAGGATTTATGGCCGTGATTAACGCTCACTCCGTGACCGTAACCATCTTTGAACCAGCCATTAGGGTGGTTAGTCCTATGGCGGGCGGGTTTTACGGGCTCCCACAACCCATCTGAGGGGGGGGGGGCCACCAACACCCACGGACGCAAGCATCCCGCTGGATGTCCACCCAGAATTTAAAGTTGGAGCTCCGACTCCACTTGCCGGGACTGTCTGGAGTGGGGTTCAAAACCCTACTCCTTCTGGCCCAGCGGCGGGGATGCTTACTGCTACGCAAAAGGCCCACTCCGCACAAAAGGTGACACCCATACGTTTCCTGCACCTTTTCCCTCCCCGTGACTGGAGCCCTATGCTGCCATTTCACGTTGCTAATTGGATTGGGCCTTTGTCATAGCGGTAGGATCCCCGCCGCTGGGCCAGATCAGGGTAGGGTTTCGAACCCCGCTCCAGACAGTCCCGGCAAGTGGAGTCGGAGCTCCGGCTCTAAATTCTGGGTTGACATCCAGTGGGATATTTGCGTCCGTGGGTGTGGGTGGCCCCCCCTCCTTGTATAGCTTGTGGGAGCCCGTAAAACCCTCCCGCCATAGGACTAACCGCCCTAATGGCTGGTTCAAAGATGGTTACGGTCACGGAATGAGCGTTAATCATGGCCATAAACCCTTCCACCACTTCATACAGTTCCCCAAAGGGAACAGTGTGAAGACACGTATGACGACGACATTGCTAAATAAATAAATGGAATTAAAAAAATTCTTTTAGGGCTTTTAAAAGTCTTTAAATTGCTTTAATTCTCTTTAAAACTACTTCAGATTACTCAAAATAATGTAAACATTTTAAAAAGTTTATGAAAGTTACCAAAATCTTCAAAAAACTTCCAAAAACCTATTTAAACTGCTGCTTTGCATGTAAAAATGGTTAGCAGCTTGACAGAAACATTGGGGGCGTGTCCAGTGAAACTGAGACCTCAAGGGGCGTGTCTCACTTGCACTGCACGCTCCTGACTTCGCGCTGGCTGCACTCCTGGGCGGCGTGACGTCATACGCTGCCCGGGATTCTTCTTCTGGAAACACCAATTCCAGGCGTCCCTGGAGCTGATTGGCAGTAGCGCGGGGTAAGTGTAAATACGGGGCTTGCACGCGCTGCAAGCCCCGTTCTGGAATTTCTGGGCCAATGTTCCTGAACGAGGGAGGGAGCAATTGGCCAGGACTCCCAGTCCTGATCCTGATCCCGTGATCCCTGCTGGAAGTGTCCATGTGGATTACAGCTGTGGACAGAGTTCATGATGACTTCCTGGTCAAAGGGCCAGCTGACATTTACTGACTAGACTCCCCGTGACCCTGACCTTAACCCTAACCCTAACCCTAACCCTGACTCTGACCCTAACCCTAACCCTAACCCGAACACTTACTCCAACCTGAACCCGAACCCTGACCCTGACACTTACTCTAACCTGAACCCTAACCCTGACCTTAACCCTAACCCTGACCCTAACACTGACCCTAACCCTAGCCCTGACATTAACCCTAACCCTGAAACTAACCCTAACACTTACCCTAAACTAAACCCTAACCCTGACACTAACCCTAACACTTACTCTAACCTGAAACCTAACCCTGACCCTGAAACTTACCCTAACCCTAACCCTGACACTAACCCTAACACTTACTCTAACCTGAACCCTAACCCTGACCTTAACCCTAACCCTGACCCTAACCCTGACACTAACCCTAATCCTGACACTAACCCAAACACTTACCCTAAACTAAACCATAACCCTGACCCTAACCTTGACCCGAACACTAATCCTGATCATAACCCGAACACTTACCCTGACCCTGAACCTAAACTTGAACCTGACCCTAAACCGGAGCACCTAGACCCTGGACCCGGACCCGGGCTCTGACTCTGGCTCGGGCTCTGACCCTAAAAAGGGAAACAAGCTGTTTGGAGTGAGTTTTGTTTTAAATCTTCACTGAAAAAGTTAAAATTAAAATGATAAACTTGTAGGAACGGAGGTTCCTATCAAAAAGACTGAGTTCGACTCAGGTAATTAAATTAATGAACTTTAATGAAGCCAAATGAGTTTAAACTGGAAACTGCTGGAACACATCAATTACAGGTCTACTCTCCTTGAGGGCTCCATGAGGACTGATCCTCTGGTCAGGAGACTGACGTGATGACATCATCACGTTCTTCCCGCCATTGGGGCATCACGTGACTAACGGCATGACGTCATCACGTTGAAACCGTGCTGTAAAGGTAACTAGGCATTGTACAGTCAAACAGTGTAATTAAAGGTACAGGCACAGACAGTAACTACATTGCTGTTAAAGGAATTATGTACAACCGCTCTGAGTCCTTTGGTGGCTCCGCCACAAACTTTTGAAATACACAAAATGAATATCATTTTACGATTGAGTTTTCCCAGCATAGAGCTTCATAGAAACATAGAAACATAGAAGATAGGAGCAGGAGTAGGCCATTCGGCCCCTCGAGCCTGCTCCGCCATTCAATGAGATCATGGCTGATCATCCAAATTCAGTACCCTGTCCCTGCTTTCTCCCCATAGCCCATAGAAACATAGAAGATGGGAGCAAGAGAAATGTGTTCCGAGTATTCAGGTGTATACGACCTGCAGGAGGAATTATATTCACTCTCTATTAAAATGAATGTGGGCCTCAAATCGAGCGTGACAGTCCCTGCAGTCGAACTGCCTCGATGCGCTATCATCCCCTGATGCTCTGCACTGGGAGCAGTATATCCAGCAATTAACCTCTGCTATCTCTTACAGCTAACATGCACACTCCAAGAGGCTTCCTGATGTATCAGCTTGAGCTGCACTTTAAGTGATGGGATAGACAGTATGAATGGTTATTAATCTATAGAGTGTTGGGACAGGAATAAGTCAATAAATAACACAAATAGTAATTAAGTTAACCTTGAGACGAGCTGATTATGGATGTTGCTCCTGCTCTGGTAAGTGTATCGCCGGTTGCTGTGGTTGGCCGTTAGTTGATCAATAAACATACAATAACCATGCTCTGCAATTGCTGATATAAAATAATAATTCTGGTCAGCTATCAATCTATAACCGCACCTTTGGACTGTTGATCTAATTAAAATTAATTTGAAGTGTTTAAATTGTACAACTCTTTTGCCACACACTAGATTGTATCCATGGAGACTGAGATACTGGAGCAAGGTGAACCGCATTAGGACAATTTACAACAGGTCCATTTTTAAGTCACTGTGGAATCAAAGCAAACTCTGTGACTGGGAAAAACAGGTGCAGCTCCAGATACAGCTCAGGAGAGACACAGTCTGTACACGGTCACAACTTTGACCATCAGTCTCTGGGATTGCAAGGTAATGACGAACAGCAGCAAAACATTTAACAAAGGGCGATTTATTAAAGGGTTCCACTCGCCAAAGGTTTTGAGAGTGAAAAGAGTGAAATATTGGGGTAATTTTGACCTAATCCGCCTGATGGAAACTGATGGGATGATATCGGCTGCCCGGTTTATAACCTGTCCCAAGATACACCATGCACCGCGTTACACTCAGCCCATGTTACACCCCGCCAGGTGTTACACCATGACCCAAGTGACACCGTGCCCCATGTTACACCATGCCCCATGTTACACGGTGACCCGTGTTAAACCGTGCCCCATGTTACACACCGCCCCGTGTTACACCATGCCCCATGCTACACCATGCACCATGTTACATCATGTCCCATGATACACCGTGCCCCGTGTTACATCCCACCCCGTGTTACACCGTGCCCCGTGTTACACCCCGCCCCATGTTACATCCTGCCCTGTGTTACCCCGTGCCCCATATTACACCCGGCCCCATGTTACACCCCGCCCCGTCTTACACCCCTCCCCGTGTTACACTGTGCCCCATGTTACACCATGCCCCATGTTACACCCTGCCCCATGTTACACCCTGCCCCATGTTACACCCCGCTCCGTGTTACACCGTGCACCATGTTACACCATGTCCCATGTTACACCATGCCCCGTGTAACACCCCGCCTCATGTTACACCCCGCCCAGTGTTACACCCCGCCTCATGTTACAGCGTGACCCGTGTTGCACTGTGCCCCATGTTATACAATGGCCCGTGTTAGACCGTGCCCCGTGGTACACCACTCCCTGTGTTACACCGTGCCCCATGTTACACCCCGCCTCATGTTACACCCCGCCCCGTGTTACATCCCGCCGCATGTCACACTGTGCCCCATGTTACACCGTGACCCGTGTTACACCGTGCCACATGTTATACGCTTCCTTGTGTTACAGCGTGCCCCGTGTCACACCACGCCCCATGTTACACCGTGCCCCATGTAACACCCCGCCACATGTTACACTGTGCCCCGTGTTACATGGTGCCCCATGTTACACCCCGCCCTGTGTTACAGCCTGCTCCTTGTTACAGCATGGCCCATGTTACACCGTGCCCCATGATACACCATGACCCGTGTTAGTCATAGAGTTTTACAGCACAGAAAGAGGCCCTTCGGCCCATCGTGTTACGCCCCATGTTACACCGTGCCTCAAGTTACACCCTGCCCCGTGTTACACCGTGCCCCATGTTACACCCCACCCCATGTAACACCTGGCCCCATGTTACACCGTGCCCCGTGTTACACCCCGCCCCGTGTTACACCCCGCCCCGTGTTACACCGTGCCCAATGTTGCACCGTGCCCCGTGTTACACCCCGCTCCGTGTTACACCGTACCCCATGGTACACCGTACCCCATGTTACACACCGCCACATGTTACACCATGCCCCATGTTACAGCCCGCCCCATGTTACACTGTGTCCCATGCTACACCGTGCCCCGTGTTAAACCCCGCCCCATGTTACACCGTGCTCAGTGTTACACCGTGCCCAGTGTTACACCGTGCCCCGTCGTACACCATGCCCCATGTTACACCGTGCCCCGTGTTAAACCCCGCCCCATGTTACACCGTGCTCAGTGTTACACCGTGCCCAGTGTTACACCGTGCCCCGTCGTACACCATGCCCCATGTTACACCGTGTCCCATGTTACACCGTGCCCCGTGTTAAACCCCGCCCCATGTTACACCGTGCTCAGTGTTACACCGTGCCCAGTGTTACACCGTGCCCCGTGTTGCATCCTGCCCATGTTAAGCCCCGCCCCATGTTACACCGTACGCCCCGCCCAATGTTACACCATGTCCCATGTTACACCGTGCCCCGTGTTACACCCCGCCCCATGTTACACCGTGCTCAGTGTTACACCCCGCCCCATGTTACACCGTGCCCCATGTTACACCATGCCCCATGTGACACCATGCCCCATGTTACACCGTGACCCGTGTTACACCGTGCCCCATGTTACACCGTGCCCCATGTTACACCGTGGCCCGTGTTACATCCTGCCCCGTGTTACACCATGCCTCATGTTACACCCCGCCCAATGTTACACCCCGACACATGTTACACCCCACCCCGTATTACACCGTGCCCATGTTACACTATGCCCCATGTTACACCATGCCCCATGTTACACCAAGCCCCGTGTTACACC
Organism: Somniosus microcephalus; assembly: GCF_052327205.1. Lineage (NCBI taxonomy): Eukaryota > Metazoa > Chordata > Chondrichthyes > Squaliformes > Somniosidae > Somniosus > Somniosus microcephalus. The sequence continues at coordinate 95,624,778 of NC_140994.1, read as the reverse complement.
CCGCCCCATGTTACACGGTGCCCCATGTTACACGGTGACCCGTGTTAAACCGTGCCCCATGTTACACACCGCCCCGTGTTACACCATGCCCCATGCTACACCATGCACCATGTTACATCATGTCCCATGTTACACCGTGCCCCGTGTTACATCCCGCCCCGTGTTACACCGTGCCCCGTGTTACACCCCACCCCATGTTACATCCTGCCCTGTGTTACCCCGTGCCCCATATTAAACCCGGCCCCATGTTACACCCTGCCCCGTCGTACACCCCTCCCCGTGTTACACTGTGCCCCATGTTACACCATGCCCCATGTTACACCGTGCCCCATGTTACACCCTGCCCCATGTTACACCCCGCCCCATGTTACACCCCGCTCCGTGTTACACCATGCACCATGTTACACCATGTCCCATGTTACACCATGCCCCGTGTAACACCCCGCCTCATGTTACACCCCGCCCCGTGTTACACCCCGCCTCATGTTACAGCGTGACCCGTGTTGCACTGTGCCCCATGTTATACAATGGCCCGTGTTAGACCATGCCCCGTGGTACACCACTCCCTGTGTTACACCGTGCCCCATGTTACACCCCGCCTCATGTTACACCCCGCCCCGTGTTACATCCCGCCGCATGTCACACCGTGCCCCATGTTACACCGTGACCCGTGTTACACCGTGCCACATGTTATACGCTTCCTTGTGTTACAGCGTGCCCCGTGTCACACCACACCCCATGTTACACCGTGCCCCATGTAACACCCCGCCGCATGTTACACTGTGCCCCATGTTACATGGCGCCCCATGTTACACCCCGCCCTGTGTTACAGCCTGCTCCTTGTTACAGCATGGCCCATGTTACACCGTGCCCCATGATACACCATGACCCGTGTTACGCCCCATGTTACACCGTGCCTCAAGTTACACCCTGCCCCGTGTTACACCGTGCCCCATGTTACACCCCACCCCATGTAACACCCGGCCCCATGTTACACCATGCCCCATGTTACACCCCGCCCCGTGTTACACCCCGCCCCGTGTTACACCGTGCCCAATGTTGCACCGTGCCTCGTGTTACACCCCGCTCCGTGTTACACCGTACCCCATGGTACACCGTACCCCATGTTACACACCGCCACATGTTACACCGTGTCCCATGTTACACCATGCCCCATGTTACACCGTGTCCCATGTTGCATCCTGCCCCATGTTACAGCCCGCCCCATGTTACACCGTGTCCCATGCTACACCGTGCCCCGTGTTAAACCCCGCCCCATGTTACACCGTGCTCAGTGTTACACCGTGCCCAGTGTTACACCGTGCCCCGTTGTACACCATGCCCCATGTTACACCGTGTCCCATGTTACACCGTGCCCCATGTTACACCGTGCCCCGTGTTGCATCCTGCCCCATGTTAAGCCCCGCCCCATGTTACACCGTACGCCCCGCCCAATGTTATACCATGCCCCATGTTACACCGTGCCCCGTGTTACACCCCGCCCCATGTTACACCGTGCTTAGTGTTACACCCCGCCCCATGTTACACCGTGCCCCATGTTACACCATGCCCCATGTGACACCATGCCCCATGTTACACCGTGACCCGTGTTACACCGTAGCCCGTGTTACATCCTGCCCCGTGTTACACCGTGCCTCATGTTACACCCCGCCCAATGTTACACCCCGACACATGTTACACCCCACCCCATATTACACCGTGCCCATGTTACACCATGCCCCATGTTACACCATGCCCCATGTTACACCAAGCCCCGTGTTACACCCCGCCCCATGTTACACGGTGCCCCATGTTACACGGTGACCCGTGTTAAACCGTGCCCCATGTTACACACCGCCCCGTGTTACACCATGCCCCATGCTACACCATGCACCATGTTACATCATGTCCCATGTTACACCGTGCCCTGTGTTACATCCCGCCCCATGTTACACCGTGCCCCGTGTTACACCCCACCCTATGTTACATCCTGCCCTGTGTTACCCCGTGCCCCATATTAAACCCGGCCCCATGTTACACCCCGCCCCGTCGTACACCCCTCCCCGTGTTATACTGTGCCCCATGTTACACCGTGCCCCATGTTACACCGTGCCCCATGTTACACCGTGCACCATGTTACACCATGTCCCATGTTACACCATGCCCCGTGTAACACCCCGCCTCATGTTACACCCCACCCCGTGTTACACCCCGCCTCATGTTACAGCGTGACCCGTGTTGCACTGCGCCCCATGTTATACAATGGCCCGTGTTAGACCATGCCCCGTGGTACACCACTCCCTGTGTTACACCGTGCCCCATGTTACAACCCGCCTCATGTTACACCCCGCCCCGTGTTACATCCCGCCCCATGTTACACCTTGCCCCATGTTACACCGTGACCCATGTTACACCGTGCCACATGTTATACGCTTCCTTGTGTTACAGCGTGCCCCGTGTCACACCACACCCCGTGTTACACCGTGCCCCTTGTTACACCACGCCCCATGTTACACCATGCCCCATGTAACACCCCGCCGCATGTTACACTGTGCCCCATGTTACATGGTGCCCCATGTTACACCCCGCCCTGTGTTACAGCCTGCTCCTTGTTACAGCGTGGCCCATGTTACACCGTGCCCCATGTTACACCATGACCCATGTTACACCGTGGCCCGTGTTACACCGTGCCCCATGTTACACCGTGCCCCATGTTATATCCCGCCCGATGTTACACCATGCCCCGTGTTACACCCCGCCCCATGTCACACCGTGACCCGTGTTGCACCGTGCCCCATGTTATACAATAGCCCGTGTTAGACTGTGCCCCGTGTTACACCCCGTCTCATGTTACACCGTCCCCATGTTACACCCTGCTGCATGATACACCGTGTCCTGTGTTACACCCTGCCCCGTGTTACACTGTGCCCCATGTTACACCATGCCCCATGTTATACCCCGCCCCATGTTACTCCATGCCCCATGTTACACCCCGTGCCATGTTACACCATGCCCCATGTTACACCCCGCCCCATGTTACACCCAGCCCCATGTTACACCGTGTCCCATGTTACACCCTGCTCATGTTACACCCCGCCCCGTGTTATATCCCGCCCCATGTTAGACCGTGCCGCATGTTACACCATGACCCATGTTACACTGCACCCCGTGTTACACACCGCCCCATGTTACACCATGCCCCATGTTACACCGTGCCCCATGATACACTGTGACCCATGTTACACCCCGCCACGTGTTACACCGTGCTTAGTGTTACACCGTGTCGCATGTTACACCCAGCCCCGTGTTACACCGTGCCCCGTGTTACACTGCGCCCCGTGTTACACCGTGCCCCCTGTTACACCGTGCCCCATGTTACACCCCGCCCGGTGTTACACCGTGACCCGTGTTACACCATGCCCCATGTTTTACACCGCCCCGTGTTACACCGTGCCCCGTGTTACACCGTGCCCCATGTTATACAATGCCACATGTTACATCCTGCCCTGTGTGACACCTTGTGTAGTGTATGTACCTTTAAGTGAGAACTACTTTTACAGCTCCTGTATACTGTAGTACCGGCAGTGACCACACCTGTATATAAGCCGTGAGCATGCCTCTGTACCCCCAGTCTTGAGACTACACTACTCCAGTAAATACCTGTTGATTGTTAAGTTACAGCATCCGTGTGGTTATTGAAAAACATCATACTCTCAGAATCACGGATCTAACAGTGGCAATGAGTGTCGATTCGAATCTACCTGCAACTCTGCATTTCCCTTCGAGGATTCACTCCGGGAGGGCGGTGGAAGAAAGTCGAGGCCAGAAGCACGAGCGTCGACCACGAGCAACCGCCCAGTCGTCCGGCAGAGAGTGAACATTGCAGGGGAGGCTGTGGAGAGCCGGGCTTGGTTCCCCAGCCACGATGATCAGCAACAGACTGACAACAGGTACAGTGCAGACCCTTCCCGGACAGCGGCGGCTGGAGCCGACCGACGGCGGAGAAAAAGCCGAGCAGCGTCAACGGGGTAAGATAAAGGGTGAAGCGCACAGGGCGCAGCCGGGGGTTGAAAACCGAGCGGCGTCGAGGAAAAACAAAATGGAGAGAGAGAGGGTAAAGCAGCAGCCGGGTTCAGAACCGAGCAGCGGAAACGGGAAAGGCGCACAGAAAAAAAATGCGCAGAGCACAGCCAGGGCTCAAGGGCTGAACAGTGTCCGCGGGGAGAAGAAGGGAGAGTGCGGGAGACGCCATTGCACCGCGGAGAAGAAGGAAGAGCGCGGGAGATGCCATTTTTAGAAGCAGCAGCGGAGAAATAGTGCGAGCGCAGGAAGAAAGGAAAGCGCAGGAGACGCCATTTTGTGCCAGCGGAGAAGAAGGGAAAGCGCGGGAGACACCATTTTTGACAGTTAAATCACACCCAGGGATGCCGAAGAGTGGCAGTATCTCTACGTTCGACAATGAAGTCGAAGATTGGGCGACATATGTGGAACGTATTGAGGTGTACTGTAGGGTGAATGAAGTGCCAGATGCTAGGAAAGCACTGGTTTTGTTAAATTCCATGGGGGCAAAAACTTATGGGTTACTGCGAAACCTAATAACCCCAGAGAAGCCTGTGAACAAGAATTTCGAAAGCATAGTAGAAATCCTACAGGACCACTTAAACCCCACACCGCTGCTGATAGCAGAACGATTTAAGTTCCATAAAAGGAACCAACACAAAGACGAAAGCAATGCTGAGTACCTAACGGAACTGCGCAAGCTATTGAAACACTGCCAGTTTGGAGCGGGACGAGCAGATACGTTAAGGGACAAGTTTGTGTGTGGGCTACAAAGTGAAGGAACCCAAAAATGGCTTCTATCAGAAAAGGATCGTACGCTGGACAAGGCTTTCAGTATGGCAGTATCACACGAAGCAGCCGCAAGGGGAGCTGCAGAGAAAGAACGGAGACCGCAAGAATGTGGCACCAATGAAATGTCCTATGGAACAGGGAAGTGCTATCGCTGCGGCAGAACAACACATGACCAGAAGGATTGTTCGTTCAAGGACCAAGTGTGCAGACAGTGTGGAAAAGCAGGACACATAGCAAGAGTCTGCAGGTCTGGGAAGAAAACCAACAGTAAGAAATCTCCACAGGAGAAGTACAAAAAGGTACACCAGGTGATGGACAGTGGTTCAGACGAACAGAAAAGTGACACAAACTCCGGAAGCAAGGAGCTGGGTTGTCTGAAACTACATAAGGTAACCAAAATGGAGGATCACCAGACTATCTGGGTTACACTCAAGATAGACGGAGTCCAAGTGAAAATGGAATTGGACACAGGATCAGCCCTAACAGTCATAAACCAAAGGGACTACAAGCAGCTATTTTCACATATACCCTTGAAAGCTACACAGATTGTCTTGAAGACGTATACGGGGCAAAAAGTCTACCCCAAAGGAAAAATAAGGGTGAAAGTGATATATAAAGGCCAGGAAATACCTAAAATTGATAGATATGTATTGCCAGATGGAGGACCACCACTGCTAGGACGTGAATGGATCCGGAAGATACAATTAGATTGGCATTCCATACAGGCACTGAAGGTTGAGGCCAAAAAGGATGACGACGTCACAGCTGGACGACTGTCAAAAATGCTAACTGACACAAAAGAAGTGTTCCAGGAGGGACTCGGAACACCAAAAGGCATAACAGCAACGATTAAAATAGAGGAAATGCAAGCCCAAAGTTTCTTAAGGCCAGACCAGCTGTCAAAGCAGAGCTAGAAGGGTTGGAACGTTCAGGAGTACTGTCCAAAGTGGACTGGAGCGAGTGGGCTACACCCATCATTCCTGTAATGAAGAGGTCGTTGATTAATACGCCTGGGGAACCAAAGAATGTCCGCATCTGTGGGGATTTTAAGGGGACAGTGAACCCAGTCCTTCACACGGTACAATATCCGCTTCCACGAATTGAGGATATTTTCGCCTCGGTATCTGGAGGTAAATGCTTCACCAAAATTGATCTAGCCCAGGCGTACTTGCAAATGGAGGTAGAAGAAGCTTCGAAACAATACCTTACGATTAACACTCATAAAGGTCACTATCAATACAACCGTCTGGTGTTCGGGGTAGCCTCGGCTCCGGCTATCTAGCAAAGGGCAATGGATCAAGTCCTGCAAGGGAGTCCAGGCACCCAGTGTTATTTGGACGACATCTTGGTCACGGGCAAAAATGACCGTGATCACCTCGCCAACTTGGAGAAGGTGCTCACCAGATTAATGGTGTATGGGCTATGAGCTAATCGCCACAAGTGCGAGTTTTTCCAGAAACAGATCTCGTATTGTGGCCACGTCATTGATGAAGAGGGGTTACATAAGTCCCCTGAAAAGATTGAGGCAGTAGTCAAGGCTCCAGCACTGGAAAATGTGTCACAACTGAGGTCGTTCCTCGGGCTGGTAAACTACTCCCACACGTTCTTACCAAATTTGTCCACGGTATTACACCCACTGAACACCCTACTGCAAACAGGGGTACCATGGAAGTGGGATGACGAATGTAGACGAGCTTTCCAGAAGTGTAATGAATTGATCACATCAAAAGAGGTGTTGGCCCATTTCAACCCAGCACTACCAATTCATTTGGCATGTGATGCATCACCCTATGGTATTGGAGCGGTGCTGTCGCACAAATTCCCAGATGGGTTGGAGAGGCCAGTAGCCTTTGCGTCTCGGTCACTAACCTCAGCCGAGCGCAACTACGCCCAGATTGACAGGGAGGCCCTCAGCCTAGTATGGGGAGTAATAAAATTCGACCACTATCTGCATGGGCAGGAGTTCACCTTGCTGACTGACCACCAACCACTTGTCTCCATCTTGAATCCTAAGAAGGGCGTTCCAATGATGACTGCACAACGGTTACAAAGATGGTCCCTGTTTCTAGGGGCGAATCAATATGAAATAGAATATAAAGGCACGAAACAGCATGGGAACGCTGATGGGCTATCGCACCTGCCACTGCCTACTGTGGAGGAAGCACCAGCAGTGGACCCTATCGAGATATTTTATTCGTCAATAATTGAACGATTGCCAGTAACGAACACGGATATAGAGAAGGAGACCCGCAATGATCTGACGCTGTCTCGGGTATATGATTTGACGGTGAGGGGATGGCCAACACATGGCGACTCACTGTTGCCAGCATTCTCATCCAGAAGAGAACAGCTGTCAGTATGCCAGGGGATAGTGATGTGTGGATCCAGAGTGGTGATTCCACCCAATTTAAGGGACAGAGTGCTAAATGAGCTACATGAAGGTCATCTGGGGGGAGTGAAAATGAAAAGCCTTGCTAGGGCTTATGTGTGGTGGCCGGGAATCGATCGACAAATCGAAGACCTAACTAAGAGCTGCTTAGGATGCCAGAAGGTCCAAAATGCACCACCACATGCCCCTCTACACCCATGGGAGTGGCCCTCCTCTACATGGCAACGGGTGCATATTGATTTCGCTGGTCCATTCATGGACTCAATGTTCTTAATAGCAGTGGATGCTCATTCGAAGTGGCCTGAGGTGATAAAAATGTCCTCAACCACTACAGAGAAAATGATGGCAGTCCTACAGACCATATTTGCCAGAAACGGTTTGGCAGAGCAGATTTGCTCTGATAATGGACCACCGTTTGTGTCCGAAGAGGTTCAAAAATTTATGAGAAGGAATGGGGTAAGGCATTACACATCCGCCCCGTATCATCCAGCCACAAATGGATTGGCTGAGAGGTTCGTACAAACCTTTAAGAAGGCGATAAAGGCCATGTGCGACGATGAAATTCCACGACAGCATAAGATGGACAATTTCTTATTAGCCTACCAAAACGCGACACATGCAGTTACCAACCAGACCCTGGCCATGATGTTATTTAACCGAAGGTTGAGATCTCGTCTGGACTTGCTCAGACCAAATGTGCGAAGAAATGTTGAGGACAAACAATTCCAGCACATCAATGAGAAGCCGACAAGGAGCTTCAATGTAGGACAACCAGTCTTGGCCCGTGACTATCGAACAGAGAAATGGCAACCCGGAACGATATGCACAAGGCAGGGGCCATTAATGTACACAGTGGATGTCGGGGAGAACATTGTGAGATGCCACGTTGATCAGATCTTAGCGTCACAGGAACGCATCAACCCCATGTCTCGAGTACCTGGGGATGAACCCGACATACCGGTAGCATCTACCTCAGAACCAGTAGCAGTGGAACCCGATGAACTACCCGATGAAAAGGGGTCAGAATCGCCTTTGCACCAAGAACAAGAACCTCAGGAAAGGCGCTATCCCGAAAGGGTTAGGAAGCCGCCCCAAAGACTGAATCTATAAATGGACTATTGTTGTTTAATGTACATGTTAAAGTGTTAATTGTTATTTGAATGTTAGGGGTACTACTAATCTAAAAGGGGAGGAATTGTAGTGTATGTGCCTTTAAGACAGAACTACTTTTACAGCTCCTGTATACTGTAGTACCGGCAGTGACCACACCTGTATATAAGCCTTGCGCATGTCTCTGTAGCCCCCAGTCTTGAGACTACCCTCCTCCAGTAAATACCTGTTTATCATTAAGTTACAGCATCCGTGTGGTTATTGGAAAACAGCATACTCTCAGAATCACGGATCTAACAGTTCTCCTTTTATTTGATTTGTCGGTTTTCCACCTTCCTTTTTAGTCGATGTCCTAACAACAGCTCAGCAGGAGAGAGTCCTGTGGTAGATTGAGGTGTTATTCTGTAGCTGAACAGAACTCGTGACACCTTGGCTGCCAAACTCCCTTCCACACTTTTTTTCATCATCTCCTTAAATGTTTGTACGGCTCTCTCCACAAGTCCATTTGAAGATGGATGATATGGAGCTGAGGTCACGTGCACTATGCCATTGTTTCTCATGAACTCTTTTGTTTCTGTACTCACAAAACACGTGGCATTGTCACTTACTACGATCTCCGGTAGCCCTTGATTACTAAAACTCCTACACAGGCAGTCTATAGTAACAGTAGATGAAGCAGAATTTACAGGATAAACATCCATCCATTTGGAATGTGCATCAATGATTATGAGGAACATCTTTCCCATGAATGGACCCGCAAAATCTACATGTAATCTTCTCCATGGTTTATCCGGCCACTCCCAGGGGTGGAGAGGAGCCGCTGCTGGTGCCTTCCTGTGTACTTGACAAGTGCTGCATGTCTTGACTAGATTTTCTATCTCCTCATCTAGCTTTGGCCACCACAAGTAACTCCTTGCTAAGGCTTTCATACGTGAAACTCCAGGATGACACTGATGTAGTTGCCCTAGGATAGACTGTCATGCTGGCTGTGGAATAATCACTCATGCTCCCCACAACACGCAACCATCCTGTACACTCAGCTCTGTCTTCCTGACACTGTAAGGTGTGAAATCAGTCCCTTCTAGATGCTGTGGCCAACCCCTCATCACATATTCTCGGACTCTAGACAGTACTGGATCTTTACCTGTCCATGTCCTTACTTGTTCTGCGGTCACAATTGCCGTGTCCGTGTCCTCCAACATCAAAACTCTGTCCTCTGGAGTTGCACGGATAGGTGTACCTGGCAGTGGAAGATGGCTCAAGGCATCTGCGTTCCCATGGTACTTGCCCACCTTGTAAACGATGACATACTCATATGCCCTCAACGTCACTGCCCACCTCTGGATCCGGGGTGACACCATCTGTGGTACTGCTTTCATTTCATTAAAAAGAGATAGAAGAGGTTTATGATCGCTGCATATGGTGAATTTCCTGCCATATATGTACTTGTGAAACCTCTGTAACCCAAACATTACTGCTAACCCCTCTTTATCTAACTGGGAATAGTTTTTTTTCCGCTGGTGTCAGAGTTTGAGACATAAACCCTATTGGTCTTTCTGTTCCACCATCCAAGCTGTGTGAAAGAACCGCCCCCACCCCGTAAGGTGAAGCATCACAAGAGAGAATGATGTCTTTCTCTGCATTGTAGTGAACCAGCACATCCGAGTACAGCATCAGTTTCTTGGACTGTTCAAATGAAACCCTCTGTTCCTCTTCCCACTACCACTGTGTCTCCTTGTGCAGAAGTTTGTGAAGAAGTGCTAACACTGTTGCCAAGTTTGGTAAAAATCTGTTATAATAGTTTAGCAGTCCCAGGTAAGCTTTTAACTCAGTCACATTGGTAGGAGCTGGGGCCTCCTGCAGTGCTTGTACCTTCTCCTTGATTGGATGGAGCCCGGTGGCGTCCACTCTGTGTCCCAGGAACACGGCCTCATTCCCCAGGAAAGTGCACTTACTCCTCTTGAGCCATAACCCAGCCTTATCCAACCTTTGTAGTACCTCTCTCAGAGTGCTCAGATGCTCGTGGTCAGTTCTTCCCGTCACCAGAATGTCATCCAGATAGATTGAAACATGTGGGATCCCTTGCAGTACACACTCTATAGTCCTCTGGAAAATAGCTGGACTAGATGAGACACCGAATGGTAAGCGGTTATAGGTAAACAAATCCTTGTGTGTATTTATGGTTACATACTTCTTGGATTCCTCATCTAGTGTAATCTGCAAGTATGCATGACTCATATCCAGTTTCGTGAATTTCTTCCCTCCAGCCAGGTTTGCAAAAAGATCCTCTGTTTTGGGAATAGGATACTATTCTAGTTTAGACACCCTATTTACTGTCAATTTATAATCTCCACAGAGTCTTACTGAATTGTCCAGTTTTAAAAGAGGTACAATGGGAGCTGCCCATTCTGAACATTTCACGGGTTCCAGTATGTTCTCTCTCAAAAGACAGTAAAGCTCAGCCTCTACCTTTGGTTTCATGGCATACGGCACAGGTCGTTGTTTAAAAAACCTTGGCAGTGCCTCCTTGTCTACATAAATCTTAGCTGGGGGGCCATTAAATGTGCCAAGTTCTTCCTTGAACACGTTCTCATGTTCAATCAACACTTCTTGCAAAGACAACTGTTTGCCTCCCTCTATTTGATTTATTGCTCCCCAATCTAATTTAAGTTCTTGTATCCAGCCCCGACCTAACAAGTTTGGTCCGGAACCCGATACTACAACTACAGGTAGTTGTTCCACGGTGTCTCTGTGTTGCACAGTTACAGTAGCTGTACCCAATGTCGCCACTCGTTCACCGGTATATGTTTTAAGCTGCATAGAGCAAGACTTTAACTCTGAAACTTTTGCACGGTTCCACAATTTTGAGTACTCCTCCCTGTTCATTATGGTTACGCCACATCCTGTATCCACTTCAAAGTTGACCTTAGAGTCATTTATTGTCAGTTGCAAAGTGATAGGATCCACTTTTGGAATGTTCTCTACCATACTATGCATTATGAACATGTCGTCTTCTTTCCCAGCTTCTCCGCTGATGTGATGTGCTCCCTGTTTTTTCACTTCTCTTCCTAGGTTTTGCTTTCCTCCCCCTTTTTGTTTATATTCCTCCACAATTGCTTTTGCCCTGCATGCACATTTTATGTGCCCTTTTTTCCCACACTTGTGGCACTTTTCCTCCAGAAACCTGCATTCCCTCACCAGGTGATCGCCATTGCATCTATAACATGCCTTTACATGCTCACGTCATGGTTTCTGACTCATATTTAACTTGTGCACAACAACCTGACCTCCAACTTGCTTTGTAGTAGCCCAGTCAGAACCTTGTATTTCTTTTACATCTCGGTTCGCTGTCTCTATGGCTTGAGCAAGTTCCAACACTTTTTCATACGTAAGCCCAGTCTCGGACAATAATCTCCGCTGCATTCGATCATCCATTATCCCGCAAACTAGCCTATCTCTCAGCATGTCTTTCAGGTTGTTGCCGTAATTGCAATCGTGTGCCAATTTTCTCAACACCGCTACATAATCCAATACAGTCTCTCCCGGTTTTCTGTTCCGTGAATTAAATTTGAAACGCTGTACAATCTCACTCGGTCTGGGATTGAAATGGTCCTTTAGCAAGTCCACTAAGTCAGCAAATGATCTGTCTCCAGGCTTTGCAGGACTGCATAAGTTTCTAAGTAAACTATACGTCTGACTTCCCACGGAAGTGAGCAAAATAGCTCTCCTTTTTCCGACATCATTTATATCATTTGCTTCAAAGAAATGCATCAGCACCTCGCAGTATTCATCCCAGGACTGCGTCTGAACATCAAAAGCAGAGACCTTCCCTACCGTAGCAGCCATGATCCTCTATTCAGTGTTCCTTTTCTTCTTTTTTCTTCGTCAAGAGGTGATCTGTTGATCCTCATCGCCAATATGTGATATCCGAGTGGTAAGGTCAGAAACTGAGAGAAGCGAGATATAAGGAACAAAACCCAACTGTTTAATTACCCGGTGTAGCAGAGAAACCTCTCTTACAGGCTGCAAGCAAAACACCCAATTCTTACTGCACGATGGCAAGATGGAGGATTCACCTCTGAGTCATACCCATAATGCAATGCCACATTACCGTATAAACTGGTGTACCAGGACATTGAATACATGACCCATTACCTTAAAAACTGGTGAATGTGAACCCTTAATATTTGGCTCCATCTGGTGGATAACTTAAACATTACATCCCAGATTACTATATATACAAATCAGGGTTCTAAGACCCTGATTGTCATTTTGGGTTGGAAATGGTTGAAGCGGCACCGTGCACATTCTGATTATTTCCATGGGCGATAGAGGAGAAGAAGCCCAGCCAAGGTTAGTTTGATATTTTTGTGGGGCCAACAGAAGCAGCATTGCTCCTTCAGGCCCTACAAAATTAATCTGGGCCGCAGCTGCTCCGGGACCCACTCTGCAATTGCAACTGTTCCCCCTCCTCCCCACTGCCCACACTCACCTTTTTTCCAGCCTGGGCGCTGATATTGGTTGGTCTCAATTCAGCAAATTACATCGGGACACCCATTTGGCACCGATGTAAATGACGCCCAAAATCACTGCCCTTTGCTTTGAGCGAAGGCAACTGGCATTCGGTCACCCAAAATTCAAAATCAACCTAAGTTTTTCTAACCTTTCTTCAGAACTCCATCCTCTGACTCTAGGGATCAGTCTTGCTGTTCTCAGCACTACTTCCAGGGCTAGAATGTTTTCCTTGTGCTTCAGTGACTAGAACTGAATTCTGTTTTCAAATTGCAGTGTTACCAGAGCACTACACAGCTTCAGCTTGATGGCTCAGACTTACACATTACTGATTTGGCAATACAGTTCAGCATTCTATTTGTTTATTTGATTGCTAGTCTGCAATGTCTGAGCATGACCCAAATTAAGTCTACTGTTGCTCACAGATTACGTAGAATTAAATAGAATGTGCAACACAGAAACATGCCATTCGGTCCAACTGTGTTTATGCTCCACATGAGCCTCCTCCCACCCTACTTCATCTCACCCTATCAGCATAACCTTCTATTCCTTTCTCCCTTATGTGTTTATCTAGCTTACCCTTAAATGCATTCGCTATTCGCCTCAAATACTCCCTGAGGTAGTGAGTTCCACATTCTAACCACTCTCTGGGTAAAGAAGTTTCCCCTGAATTCCCTATTGGATTTATTGGTGACTATCTTATATTAGTCAATGCAGTCAATGGAACTAAATATCAGGCGCTGTGTATAACGGGCGGCTGATCTGATACCGCCAGTTTTGCTCCACCACTCAAGACGAATTTCTAGGCCACCTTCTCTACTTCTACCCTATCAAACCCTTTCCTAATTTTAAAGACCTCGATCAAGTCACCCCTCAGCTTTCTCTTTTCTAGAGAAAAGAGCCCCAGCTTGTTTAGCATTTCCTGATAAGTATATCTTCTCAGTTCTGTTATCATCCTTGTTAATTTAGTTTGCACCTTCCCCAGTTTCTCCATATACTTATATAATATGGAGACCAGAACTGTGCATAATACGCCAAGGGGGAAAAATTTGGTTGCTTTGCGCTTCCCGTTAGCGCCCTGAGCAGCTAGCACCCGGGCGCGGCAATGTTAGCGCCGCTCGCAAAATTGACCAGTCATTTTGTGGCGGTGCTAAACATTACCGCCACGATCTCCTGTACCCGCATATCGTGACGTCAGTCAAGCGTTCAACACCCCAGTAGCACCCCAGACTGGATATTGAGTCGTGCCCCCTTCCTTAGCGCCTGCCGCTAGGAACGACAGGTAGAGGGGAACGTTTTCAAGTCGGGAAGGGGCTGCGGAGCACTATTTAAAGGCGGGCACTTCCTGCCTTTTCTTGTCGGCAAAATTTTTGGTTTTAACGCTGTCCTAAGGAGTTTTTGCCCTCAGCACCACTTTTGAGGTTCCTAAGTGCCGAGCTCTTTCTGAGGGCCTATCCATTAGTGCTTCCAACACAATTGCTTTTGAGGTCTCTCCAGGCCGAGATTCAAGGCTGCCCTTTAAGAACTGGATGGTGCCAGTCTGTCTGGCTTCCATGGTAATTGGCATCGGCTGAGCTTCGGTAACGTTCTGAGGTAGCGCCTCATTCCCTGATGTTTGCGCCTTAAAAGAGGTGTGTAGCGCCTTAATTAACGCTCAAATCACCTCCAGGGGAGGGGCGTTAGAGGTGAACTTTGATGTCGGAGGCGATAATTAGCGACGGGTGCTAAACTTTGCGCCCGGCCAATATTAGCACCCCAAAATGGACAATACCGAATTTCCCCCCCCCCAAGTGTGGTCTAACCAAGGTTATATACAAGTTTAACATAACTTCTCTGCTTTTCAATTCTATCCCTCGAGAAATGAGCCCCAGTATTTTGTTTGCTTTTTTATGGCCTTATTAACCTGTGTCACTACTTTTAGTGATTTGTGTTTCTGGATCCCTGGATCCCTTTGCTCCTCTACCCCATTTAGACTCTTATTAGCCAAGCAGGATGTGGGCGCCTTAATCTTCCTACCAAAATGTAACACCTCACACTTGTCTATATTGAAATTTATTTACCAATTACATGCCCATTCTGCAAGTTTATTAATGTCTTCTTGTATTTTGTCACAGTCTTCCTCAGTATTAACTATACCCCCCAATTTGGTGTTGTCCACAAATTTTGAAATTGTACTTCCAATTCCTGAATCCAAACCATTTATGTAAATTGCGATCTTTATTACATTATGGATTCAATTTTAACTCAGGATGGGACCAGTGCGGGAAGAGCCCCCAGCACTAAGGTGGGTTGATTGGGGGTCGGCCGACGATCTCAGGGAAGGGGGAAGCCCAGGGAAGAGGAAGCCAAAGGTTTCCTTGCAGAGCCTGCTCCTCCTGACCCATAAGGAAATCTAAAAAAATGTAAAACAATTTACCTCACCCTCTTCTGGCCCACGATGGAGCTCCCAGGAGGTTTGACCCGGCGGGAAAGACACCTCTGATCGCCTGTCCAGGCCTCAATCTAAAATTACATTTGGGGCCTGATCTGCATATTTAAAGCAGGAGCCCCAGTACCTTCTGGCTGGTATCCCGCATGTCTGTGAAAATAGCAGATTAAAATCCAATCCTGCAAGAAGCCAGGTGGGATGCCAGGGGTTGGGGCAGGGGGTTTGGGGGGAGGGGTGCATTACTGCCCTTATTTCAGCTGGGGAGTTAAAATTACCCCCTATGCTTCTGAATCCAGGCATTTAGGTAGATCAGAAACAGGAGTCCCAACACTGCTTCCATTTTTCAGCCATTTTTCTTATCCATTTTCTAGTTTTACCTAGGATAAGCTTTCGTAGCAGCCTTTCATCTTGAACTTTATTCAAGCCTTTCTGGAAGCAAAGGTATACTAAGTGATAGCCTGTTCCAACGTTAATTCTACAAAAATAAGGAAGTTTGTGATCCAGTGGGGCCTCCCCTGTAATCACTGGCACCCTCATGATTACTATCAGCACTTTGTAGATTTTGTCCCTGGTCTTGCTTTCAGGTGCATGAGCCTTGATTTTTACGGAAGGAAGAGTGCGCTGACACGTCAGGGATATGGAGGCGCTGCCAATCTCAATGGCAGGTCCTCATTTAAATAAAACTTCCTGGATTCCAGCCTAACACCCAGCCAGGTCCATTACCTGGCTGGCAGGCGGGAGCGGGAATATGGCTGCAGTCATGGGAACAGTTCCGGCAGTCATTGGGCTTGGGATTCCCTCATCAATTGCATTTAGAATTGGGGAGGGCTGAAGATTACTTCAACAATCGCAGTGGGATCTTAGATACTATGGCAGGGGATTCTCTGAAGATCAGGGGGAGGCCGGGGCTGGGGAGGCCCGAGGACTCTTTGCAGGGCCTGGGGAGCACTCATGCTCCTCCTGGCCCTCAAGGACTTCAAAGAGAAGGAAGTTTTTTAAACTTAGCTTGGCCACTTTTGGCCAGTCAGCACCTCTGACCATGTTTCGACGCGGGTCTACCCCCACATTGACACTAATATTACGTTGTAGTGCTGATGACATCTTCGGGCCATAATATTATGGTGGCAGGGAATGCGGTGGGTTGGAGGTGGGATTTTGAATTTCAGGATTTTAGTCCCTCACCCAACCCTTTCTTGCCTGTCATGGGTGGACGTTAAAATCAAGGCCTGTTCTTGTGGTATTATTGCTTTGCAGCCCGTTAAGCCTTCCTCAGAAGTCCATACAAATTGATATCAAAATCATTACGTTTAGTTTTAGAATCTCCTGTAATAAGCGTCATGCTATTAGTGTCTCCTGTAGTCAATAATTCCAAAGAGTAATCAGTTAGTATGTAACAATTAAGGTCCCTTATTCACTAATTTCAGATTTACCTCCCTCATTTGTATCCCTTTTACAGCTTGATGATGTCCTACACTATAGACCTGGGTCCTTTACTTTGGGTTCTCAAAGAGTGAAATTTATAATGCAGAATATTAAAAAAAAACAAAATAAATAAAATGAGAATGCCATACAAGCTTAATTGTGTGCCCAACTAAAGAATAATATAGAAACTTTTTTCTTTCTGCAGGTTATCAGAGGATTCCTGCAAATTTCTTCTTCTTCATGCTTACTCTGCTACTGACATCATATGCATCTACATCCCTGGCCATGGCGGTTGGTGCTGGATTGGATACAATGACTACTGCAAGCGTGATGATTAACGCCGCTTTTGTTTTTACATCTGTAAGTACTGATATTTTATGATCTAAAGGCAATACTCATTGGAAGTGAATTTTCTTTATGTATGTTATCCCTTTCACTGTTTTGGGTAATCCTCTATTGGCAGTCCATCTCACTAATGCAGCTAAGTCACTATCTGGTCTCCATCTCACTACTATGGATGCTCCTCTACCTGCTATCCTTCTTATTATCAGAGCTACCTCCATACCGGCTCGAATTCACACTGCCCTTCAGGTGAGTGTGGACGTTCATAAGCCTGCGCCATACTATCATCAACCATGCTAGCTGATGATTAATGATGCCTGTGCTCCCTTCTCATGCTTTGGATACCTCTTGGCTCAGCAGTCTAGCCATAATTCTTTCAGTAACTACATTATTCCCAATTTAAATGGCATGATTGCTGAAATCCACACTCCTTTCTCTCTTCCTGGTTGTACCACAAACCTTCCATATACCCACCACTTGTTGGCTTTGTGAACCACTCTGTTTCATTCAAAATATCTTGGTCTGGATTTTCCATCGGGACAGGTTCCTTGCTGCAAGAGGATCGGACTGAGACTCGTACTCATGCACTGAGCCCACCATGACCACAACACATTTTTTTGAGTCAGGGCTGTTTTATATATGCTGGGCAGGCTCCGAGCGGGATCCCCACCAGTAAGAGAGAGCCTGCCACTGCTTGAGGAGGAAGATGCAGCAGAACACCAAAGAGGAGCGAGCCATTTAAAGGGGTAAAAGTGCCGTGAAAAGGTGAGGAAGAATTTTAGTTTAAGTCTCAGACTGAGCCAAGCCCTAAATGAGGTATCGTTTTGGGGCCAGAGAAGAGAGAAGGGTGCCCACTGCTGGGCCCTTTTACTCCAAAAGGGGCTTCAGCAGGCCTTCTGTTGCTACCTGGGGATACAGCCACCTGTCCCCGGTGGTCCCTGGGGTCGATGTAGCAGTGGCAGACAGGATGGAGATGAGCCAGGTTCCAGGGCCCTGCCTCAACGCTGTCATTTATTTGTAGTTTGGGGTTGGATGGCCTATTTCCCTACAGAAGAAAAGGAAGGAAGTCAAAATTGACAGCGGTAGGGTCCCCGCCAAAATTTACTGCTATTTCTTTACCACTATACTGCTGGGTGGTAGAATAGAGGAAAATCTAGCTCCTAATCTCTCTGACCTCTCTTTTGTGTTCTGCCTAGCAGTACCAACACAGACTCACAGTGCATGGACTGAACAGCTGGCTCAGCAAGTAGTTCCCTAGTTGATTGGCATGGGGGATCCAATTTCCCACTTGTGCGATGCTTTACTGATATTTATGAGCCCTTAAATTGACCAATGCATTTGCCTAACTCCTGAAGTGGCTTGTGCTCCTGATCAAACACCATGCAAGATGGGTTTGGAGCAGTAAATTCACTCTTGACTTGGAGCAGTAACTTCACTCTTCAATTATTGCTGCTGCTGGTCAGAAGGGAACTTCAGTGCTGGTGCAAACTTTAAAAGGCTGCAGGCTGGTAAAGGGGAACATCACTTTTTGAGTAGCAGAGAGTGGAAGATAACTGAAGGAGCAGCAGCTTCGGGCAGGGGAGAGGGAGATCAGCTGCAGAAGTGCTCTCAGATTCTCTGATGCACCCATGGAGACATTGCTGGATATATCAAGGCAATAAGGGATTCAGTGTTGGGCACTGAGAATAGGAATCTGCACAAGAGGATGATGGCCCAGAACTTCGGGTCTGCACGGGTGAGTACGCATGGGGTACACACCCGTAGGCCCAATGGAAGTGCCGGTTTCCTGCATGCACTGCGCATGCGCGGGAAACCGGCACTTCCATTCCCCTGAACGAAGAGGTTCAGAGGTCGAACGCGTGCGCAGGAGAGGCTGCACGTGCGCATCGAACTTCGTTTTTTTTTACAGGTTTTCCCGGGAGGGTAAGTCTGCAGAAGTTAGACATGTAAAAAGCAGGCGTAAGGCCTGCTTTTTACAAGGTAAGTGGTGAATTAATTCAAATTAAAACATTTTTTCCACAGGTTTATTATTTTTAAATACTTTAAAGCAAGGTAAGTTTATTTTTAGCCCCGTTAGAAAATAAAATTATTTTTTTCAAAAATGTATATTATTGTTTAAAATAGTTATTTCATGTAATTTATAGTTTATTTAAAAAATGTGATTTAAAAAAAAAAGTATTTGAAGATTTAGTGCTGTTTTGGGGCCGTAGTATTTATAACTTTTGACAGCACTTCCTGTCAATCTTATGAATGGAGCATTCCCTGCTCCGATTGGCTCCCCATGGCCCACGTGATCCCAGGGGACGCATCGAACTAACTGCGCCCCTGGGATATGCAAGCACTGCGCGCCGGCAGCTGGACCAGGCCCCGGATCGGAATTCCATGGGGACCCACAGCTCAACGGCCGGCGCGCAAGGTAAGTGCAGGTTGGGGGCTTGCACCCGCGGGGAGCCCCCAACCTGAATTTCTGGACCAATGTCTCAAAGCGCTCAAAACATACAAACTAGGATTGTATTCCCTGGAATTTAGAAGATTAAGGGGTGATTTGATCGAAGTTTTCATGATATTAAGGGGAACTGATAAGATAGGTAGAGAGAATTTACTTCTCTGATTGGAGAACCTAGGACTAGGGGACATAGCCTAAACATCAGAACCAGGCCTTTCAGGAGTGAAGTTAGGAAACACTTCTACACGCAAGGAGTACTGGAAGTTTGGAACTCTCTTCTGCAAATTGTTCATTTTAAATCTGAGCTTGATAGATTTCTGTTTTGTGATTTTGTGAGAGGGTTTGGGAGTAGAAGAAAGAGGTCCCAAGTGACATTATTGGAGTGCCAATGGCCCAGAATTCCCTGCAACGGCGAGATTAATGACACATGCCATAAATTCTCGCTGTTTAGCATGCATTTCTTTTCCTGTGTGTCTATGTTTGTGTTCTTTTGCTCTCCCCCTTCCTCTTTCTCTGTTCCTTTTTAAATGCTGCTCATCTGTAATATCATCCAGTTCTGATGAAGTGTAAATTAGGTGCAGAGGAGGAAGGAGGTGCTACTGTAGGAATTAACGAATTCCTACGAATAACTGAGATCTACACAGGAGAGCAATTATGCAGGTCTTTACTCAAAGGAGATGCCACAGGGACTGCCTGGGCAGCCCCGTGGTTTGCGATGTGACGTCATCGCGTTTGCCCGCGTTTTCCCGTGCTCTTGAAGGGGCCGCGCCCCGTACATGCAAACCCTATATACAAAACACAGTAATGCCTAACACAATGGTACAGGTTTAGGCTGGTGATAGAACATTGTTAAAGAGAATTATATACAGTTATCCAGAGTCATTCAGTGGTTCTGCCACATGCGCCCCCCCAGAATTCGCTTTAACGGACAAAGTCAAACGGTGAGGGGGTCTGACAAGCCTTTCAGAAAGGCTCCTGTACTCTCGAGGCGGAGGCTGCTGGGCGGCTGGGCGGCTGGCGGTTTGGCGGGCGGCCGCACTTGATCTGCCGTAATGACGATGGGTGGCCGACGCCGTCTCGGCGGTTGTGCTGTCTCGACGGGGTGGTCGAGGTCTAAATGCGCTGGCTTTAAGCGGTCGACCAAAATTTGGTCCGGTTTGCCACCGACATCTACCATGAAGGTTTTGCCCCCTGCTTCCAACACGCGGAAGGGGGCCTTGAGCGGATCCCAGTGTGCATCATGGTGAATAAAAACGTATTCCGCCTTGTGAAGCTCCGTGGGAACATGTGACCTCTGCGGCCCGTGGTGCGAAACATCTGGCCGCCTCTTGGTGACTAGCAAGCTGGGCAGACGCGGACCATGGCTCTGTCGATGTTGGTAGGAAGTCCCCTGGGACTCGCAATGGCTGACCATAGACAAGCTCCGCTGATGAAGAGTGAAGGTCTTCTTTGAGGGCCGTGCGAAGGCCCAACAGGACCCACGGTAGCTTGTCTGCCCATCCAGCGTCCTGAAGGCTGGCCCTCAGGGCGGCTTTCATTGAACAGTGGAAGCTTTCGCAGAGGCCATTCGCCTGTGGGTGGTAGGCTGTGGTGCGGTGTAATTTGACACCGAGTCCTTGGGCCACTGCATTCCAGAGTTCGGAGGAGAACTGCGGTCCCCTGTCCAACGAAATATCTGCGGGCACTCCGAAACGGGCGATCCAGGAGGAAATGAACACGTTCGCTGAAGTAGTGGATGACAGGGGTCCGCCTCTGGCCATCTGGTGGTGCGGTCAACCATGGTCAGGATGTGTGAAAAACCATGGGAGGGTGGGGGTGGTCCTACCAGGTCCACGTTGACATGGTCAAAACGTCACTCCGGAACTGTGAAGGCGGCCAACGGAGCTTTGATGTGGCACTGTACCTTAGCCTTTTGGCAGACCACGCAGGTGTTGGCCCAGTCGCAGACATCTTTGTGCATGCCATGCCATACGAATTTCGCTGACATCAGTTTCTGAGAGGCCTTCATTCCAGGATGTGACAGCCCATGTATGGCGTTGAACTGTTTGCGGCGCCTGACGACCGGCACGACAGGGCGAGGATCCTGTACGGAGACGTCACACAACAGCGTGGTACCTGCCGAATGGTACTTGATGTCGGCCAACTGGAGGCCAGTGATGGCCGTTCTGTAAGCCTGGACTTCCGGGTCTGAGGCTTGGTCCGCTGCCATGAGGGCATAGTCGATGCCCAAATGAACCGTATTGACGATGGCGCGGGAGAGGTAGTCTGCCACCAGGTTGTCCTTACCAGCCACGTGCCGTATATCTGTGGTGAATTCGGATATGTAGGTCAGTTGACGCTGCTGCCAGGCTGACCACGGTTCGGCGGTCTTAGACATTGCAAAGGTCAGCGGCTTATGGTCCACAAAAGCGGTGATAGGACGTCCTTCCAGAAGGAACCGAAAATGGCGGATGGCCAGAAAAAGGGCGAGCAACTCCCGGTCGAACATACTGTATGCTCTCTCGTTCTGCCATAGTTGACGGCTGAAGAATGCCAATGGCTGCCACATCCCGTTCACCCACTGCTGTTGCACGGCACCGACTGCGTAGTCCGACGCGTCGGTGGTGAGGGCGATGGTGGCTCCTGGCAGCGGGTGCGCCAGCATGGTGGCGTTGGCTAAGGCGCTTTTGGTGTCGGTGAACACTCGGGCCATGTCATCCGTCCAGTCTACCGGGTTCTTGCCAGTCTTGCCCTTGAGGGCCTCGTACAGGGGCTGCATGAGTAGTGCCGCCCTAGGCACGGAACGGTGGTAATAGTTTACCCTGCCTAGGAATTCCTGCAGGGCTTTTATGTTCTGCGGGCGTGGAAAAGATGTCACCGCCTCTACCTTCGAAGGTAAAGGAACCGCTCCCTCTGAGGTGATGCGATGCCCCAGGAAATCAACTTGGTGCAGGCCAAACTGACACTTGGCCGGGTTGATAATCAGGCTGTGTTGGCTGAGGCGTCGAAAAAGGGTGCGTAGGTTGTAAAGTCCGCGCCTCAATAATGCACAGACTTCGGGAGAACAGTTTAACAAGTACTTTACTGAACAAGAGGCAGCTTGAAACTGAAACTACAGAAGCCTGCTAGGGCCTTTTATAAAGGGGTGGTCACTGCCGGTACTGCAGTCTAAGACCAGTTATTCCCTTAAAGGGACATACACAACAATTCCTCCCCTTTTAGATAAACAGTACATAACATTCATTTAACAACTAAATAATAACTAATTACAATTACAATTTTCTCAGTAATATATACATCAACTGGAATAGTCATTTGTAAGTTCAGTCTTTGAAGAGGCTTCCTGATCCGGGCTGGATAGTGCCTTTCTCGAGTATCCTGTTCTGGCGGTGGAGTCAATTCTGGCTCATTGTCATTGATTGGTTCGTCAGCTTCCAATACCCCTGCTTCTGAGGTAGACGCAATCTGTACTTCAGGCTCATTACCAGGTGCACATGCTTGTGGTACAGGTTTGGCTTGTTCCTGTGACTCTAGAATCTGGTCAGCATGGCGTCTCACGATGCTCTCTCCAACGTCCACTGTGTACATTAGTGGTCCCTGCTGTGTGCATATCGTGCCTGGCTGCCATTTATCTGTTCGGTAGCCGCGGGCCAAGACTGGTTGCCCTATCTTGAAGCTCCTGGTTGGCTTCTCATTTATGTGCTGGAACTGCTTATCCTCAACATCTCGTCTTATGTTTGGTTTGAGCAAATCCAAGTGACATCTTAGTCTCCGGTTGAAAAACAGTACGGCTGGAGTTTGGTTGGTGACTGCATGTGCAGCATTCTGGTAAGCAAACAGGAAGTTATCCACCTTGTGTTGCAGTGGTATGTCGTCATTATACATTGCCTTTATGGCCTTTTTAAAGGTCTGAACAAACCTCTCAGCCAATCCATTTGTGGCTGGATGATATGGGGCAGATGTGTAATGCTTCACCCCATTATTCTTCAGGAACCTCCGGAAATCCTCAGACACAAACTGTGGGCCATTGTCGGAACAGATCTGTTCTGGCAACCCATTCCTGGCGAAGGTGGTTCTTAGGACTGCAATAGTTTTCTCCGTGGTGGTGGAGGACATTTTAATGACCTCTGGCCGTTTCTGTAAAGTATGCGCATATACTTGATACAAAAAGGAAGAGACAGCTTGGAAGGGTTTAACTTAGGTCTTTACTTCATACCCACAGGCGGGAACTGAGGGGAGATCAGTACCCGCAGTACTATTTATACCCCTATGGCCAGGAGTGGCACTACGGTATCACTACGCCCTACAAAGTAGTGCTGCCCTGGCCATAGGGTTAAAGTAGCATACATATTACATACACAACATTCCTCCCCTTTTAATTAAAACGTACCCGTGCAATTAAGTCAACAGATGCACCATAACTAGGGCTAATAACATTTGGTAACACAACATACATAACATATTTACATCAGAGTTGTCTACCTATATATATATAAAAAGAAACATGTTATAGATTCAGTCTCTGAGGAGGCCTCCTGTCTCGACTAGGATAACGTCTTTCTCTAGTCGGTCTCGGTGTAGGCGGCGGTACTTCCGTCACCACTTCATCGCTGGAGTCGTCGGTGTCTGATGGCACATCCTGTGCCGTGGAGCTCACTGGAGTGCTGAACTCCTCGCCATCCTGAGACTTCTGTAGCGACGAGCTGGGCCGTGATTCCGCTGGAACAATGTGCTGAGACGTTTGAGGTAGTGAATCAGTTGGGTTTCTGGACTCCACAAGTTGATCAGCATGTCGTCTGATTATGCCGTCCCCAGTATCCACTGTGTACATCAAAGGTCCCTGGCGGGCCTTTATCGTACCAGACCGCCACTTTTCATTTCTATAATCACGGGCCAACACTTGCTGCCCCACCTCGAAGCTCCGTGTCTGTCTGTCAGGAGCCCTACGAAATACTCGGTTTTCCACATCTCTCCGGATGTTTGGTCTGAGCAATTCGAGGCGAGACCTTAACCTTCTATTAAAGAACATGACGGCGGGGGCCTGGTTGGTCACCGTATGTGCAGCATTACGGTACGCGAATAGGAAATTGTCCACCTCGTGTTGTAGTGGCAACCTTTCCTCCCCCATCGCCTTGATGGCCTTTTTAAAAGTCTGTACAAATCGCTCTGCCAGCCCATTTGTAGCCGGATGATATGGTGCGGACGTATAATGTCACACTCCATTCCTTTTTAGGAATGCTTGAAATTCTTCTGCCACAAATTGTGGCCCATTGTCCGAACAGACTTGCTCGGGCACCCCGTTTCGGGCAAAAATGGTCCTTAAGGCTGCGACCGTCTTTTCGGCTGTCGTTGATGACATCTTTATGACCTCCGGCCATTTTGAGTGGGCGTCCACTACAATAAGGAACATCGCATCCATGAAGGGCCCAGCGAAGTCCACGTGGATCCTTTGCCACGGCGTTGAGGGCCACTCCCACGGATGTAGTGGGGCTTGGGGTGGTACGTTCTGTACCATCTGGCACCCTTGGCATGCTTTTGCTACTTCCTCGATGTCCCTGTCAATGCCGGGCCACCAGACGTAGGCTCTGGCGAGGCTTTTCATTTTGACACCCCCCAGATGACCTTCGTGTAAGTCCCGCAACACTTTATGTTGTAATTTTTGAGGGACCACCACCCTGGCTCCGCACATCAATGTGCCCCGGCATACGGACAACTGGTCCTTCCTCGCCGAAAATGCCGGCAATGATGCGTCACCCTGCGCCGGCCAGCCTTTCACGGTCAATTCGTAAACCCTTGCCAGTGTCGGGTCATTCTGTGTTTCCCGCTCGATACATTGGCTGGTGATGGGCAAGTGTTCCATAACCGCCGTATGATATATTTCCACGGGGTCCTGTACTATCTCTTCGATCTCTGCAGGCAATGGTAGCCGCGACAGGCCATCCGCATTGCCATGCTGTTTGGTACCCTTATATTCGATAAGGTACTGGTGTGCTCCTAAGAACAGTGACCATCTCTGTAGCCTTTGGGCCGTCATCAGGGGCACCCCTTTTGTTGGATTAAATATCGACACCAACGGTTGATGATCCGTCAGTAGTGTGAAACGTTGTCCATGTAGATAGTGGTGGAATTTTTTTACACCCCACACCAGACTGAGGGCCTCCCTGTCGATTTGCGCATAGTTTCTTTCGGCTGTAGTTAACGACCTTGAGGCAAATGCTATTGGCCTCTCCGTCCCATTGGGAAATTTGTGTGACAACACTGCCCCTATACCATACGGGGAGGCGTCACATGCCAACCTCATTGGCATTTTTGGGTCAAAGTGTGCGAGCACTTCCTTTGATGTAATGAGTTGTTTACCCTTTTTAAAAGCAGCCTCACACGCTTCGTCCCAATTCCAGGAGACTCCCTTTTGCAGCAATGAATTTAGTGGATGTAAAATGGACGATAAGTTCGGGAGGAACTTATGGTAATAGTTTATAAGGCCTAAGAATGATCGTAACTGAGATACATTCTCAGGGGGCGGGGCCTTCACTACTGCCTCGATCTTTTCCGGGGACTTATGCAGGCCTTCCTTATCTATAATGTGACCACAGTATGAGATACGTTCCTGGAAAAACTCACATTTCTGCTTGTTCGCCCTGAGTCCGTATTGTTGCAACCGCAGAAGTACTCGCTCCAGGTTAGCGAGGTGGTCGTTATCCGTTTGTCCTGTCACCAGGATGTCATCCAGGTAGCACTGCTTTCCTGGAATGCCCTGTAGGACCTGTTCCATGGTCCTCTGCCATATGGCTGGGGCGGACGCCACACCAAATACCAGGCGATTGTACTGGTACAATCCCTTGTGGGTGTTAATCGTTAGGAGCTTTTTCGAGTCCTGCTCCACCTCCATCTGTAAATAAGCTTGACAAAGGTCAATCTTCGTAAAGTGTCTACCCCCAGCTAACGATGCGAATATGTCCTCTATCCGCAGCAGCGGATACTGTACCGTGTGCAGGACTGGGTTAATAGTTATTTTAAAATCCCCGCAAATGCGAACCTTCTTTGGTTCCCCCGGCGTGTTATTTGCAGATTTAATTTATATCTGGGACGATGGGCGTGGCCCACTCGCTCCACTCAATCTTTGTAAGGACACCTGCACTCTCTAAGGCATCCAGTTCTGCTTCCACAGCTGGCCGGATGGCGTAAGGCACCGGTCTGGCCTTACAAAACTTGGGGTTTGCGTCTTGAGCAATAGTTATTTTTGCTCTAATGTCCTTTAAGGTCCCCAGCCCTTGTTGGAGCACCTCTGGCGTTTTTGCCAATAGTTTCGACAGCCTGCTTGTAATGGTTGTATCATCCTTGGTGGTCTCTACTTTTATCTCGTGTATCGACTTCCAGTCGAAATGGATTTTTCTTATCCATTCCCTACCCAAAAGTGGTGGTCCGCCGTTTGGTAGGATGTATAAATAAAGTCCTGGCACTTTTCTGCCATTGTATTTAACTGTTACTTGCATTTTTCCCTTCGGGTAAACTTTTTGTCCCGTATATGTTTTTAATTTGATTTCGGTGTCCTTTAAGGGAATGCGTTTGAACAGCCTGTTATAATCTTGTTCATTAATTACTGATAGGGTTGAACCCGTGTCCAGCTCCATATTAACTTCGACGCCTGCTACCTTCATTTTAACCCACATTGTGCTGTGGTCCTCCGTTTTGTCTACACCATATAACTTGAGACATCCCAGACCTTTAGGCTCTGCTTTTGTGCCTTCCTGTGACTCGTCTGAGCTACCGTCAGATATCTTATGT
This sequence comes from Somniosus microcephalus, assembly GCF_052327205.1. Lineage (NCBI taxonomy): Eukaryota > Metazoa > Chordata > Chondrichthyes > Squaliformes > Somniosidae > Somniosus > Somniosus microcephalus. The sequence continues at coordinate 95,597,514 of NC_140994.1, read as the reverse complement.
ATTTTTGTCCTTGCCTTGGTACTGCTCGGATTGCCCCCACTATTGGGTTTCGTACCCGACCGACAAACTTTCGCTATATGCCCCTTTTTCCCACACTCCCGGCATATTTTATCACGAAACCAACAATTACTTTGGTCGTGGGTGGTTTTGCCACAACGGTAGCATTTACCTTTGTGAAATGTCACCTCATGGGTGTCATAGCCGGTTGTATTTTGTCGTATTTGGGCAGCACCCTGTGCTGCTGCTTCATGTGCCAATGCTATTTCCATCGCCTGATCTAGGCTGAGCTGTTTCTTGGCCAGCAACCGTTTTCGTGTACTCTCATTTAACATGCCACAGACAAATCTGTCTCTGATCGCTTCCGCCAAAAAGGCTCCAAACTGGCAATGTTTGGACAACCGTCTGAGCTCAGCCAAATAGGCTGCCTGCGACTCATCATTCCTTTGGTCGCGTCTGTAAAAGCGGTACCTTTCCGCTATAAATGGTGGCTTAGGGTTTAAATGTTCCTTTAACGTATCAACAATTTGGGCATACGTTTTGTCTGCTGGCTTTTCTGGAGTAAGAAGATTCCTCAGCAGACCGTATGTTTTTGCCCCCATAGAATTTAATAAGGTTGCTGCCTTTTCGTCATCTTTCACCTTGTTTACTATGCAATAAAGTTCATGCCTTTCTACATATGCGTCCCAATCTTCTATGTCGGCAACAAATTCTGACAACCGAGCTTCTTTAGCCATTTTTAAAACTACTGAAGAGGTTTTCCCGCCTTTTTCCACTAGATGGCGCTGTTATTTTATTTTCTAAGAGAAAAACTTTCCCCCTTTTGTCCACTAGATGGCGCTGTTCATTTTAAACTGCTGGAGAAAAACTTTTCCCCTTTGTCCACTAGATGGCGCTGTTATTTTTTTTTCTAAGAGAAAAACTTTTCCCCTTTGTCCAATAGATGGCGCTGCTCATTTTAAACTGCTGAAGAGAAAGACTTTTCCCCTTTGTCCACTAGATGGCGCTTTTCCCGCCTTTTCTCCCTCTGCTGTCAACGACGTCTCTCCAGGTTCGTTATTTTTTTCTTCTTGCAGCTCCCGTTATTGCCACCGCCGCTATTACAACGACCTTCCCCTCTCCTGGCCCGCTAGTCCTCGTGGCTCCGTTTGTTCCCCAGATCGCCTGCCCGTTCTGGCCCTTGCAGCTCGCGTTCCCCGGGAAGGATTGCAGTTTACCTGACCCTGGGTGGACTTTTGCCCAGTGGCTGGAACGCCCGTTCAGCCTCTTCTCTCAGCTGCCGCAGCCTTCGCTGGAACCTCTCTCTCTCGCTCCGTTGCTGCCGCTCCTCCTGAACTGGGTGGCCTCCTTCGGTCGACGCTGGACTCTGCACGCTGGTAAGAAGCTTCCCTCCCCGTACTGCTACCAATCCTTTGTTGCACCTTGTACTGGTGAGTTCGAACGTTCCTAGTCGCCAGTGTAAAGTATGCGCATATACTTGATACAAAAAGGAAGAGACAGCTTGGAAGGGTTTAACTTAGGTCTTTACTTCATACCCACAGGCGGGAACTGAGGGGAGATCAGTACCCGCAGTACTATTTATACCCCTATGGCCAGGAGTGGCACTACGGTATCACTACGCCCTACAAAGTAGTGCCGCCCTGGCCATAGGGTTAAAGTAGCATACATATTACATACACAACAATTTCGAATGGGCGTCCACAGCGATTAGAAACATTGAGTCCATAAATGGACCAGCGAAATCAATGTGTACCCGTTGCCATGGAGATGAGGGCCACTCCCATGGATGTAGCGGGGCCTGTGGTGGAGCGTTTTGGACCTTCTGGCATCCTGTGCATCTCTTGGTCATATCCTCGATTTCTTTATCGATTCCCGGCCACCACACAAACGCCCTGGCTAGGCTCTTCATTTGTACCCCTCCCAGATGACCCTCGTGAAGCTCATTGAGTACTCTATCTCTCAACTTGGGTGGAATTACCACTCGGGATCCACACATCAAGGTTCCCCGGCACACTGACAGCTGTTCCCTCCTTGGCGAGAATGCTGGCAACAGTGAGTCACCATATGCTGGCCATCCCTTCACCGTCAAATCATAGACCCGAGAGAGTGTCGGTTCATTTCGGGTTTCCTTCTCAATACTTGCGTTTGTAACAGGCAAACATTCGACTATGGTCGCATGGAATATCTCCACAGGGTCCACTGCAGGTGCTTCTTCCGCCGTAGGCAACGGTAGGCGTGACAGCCCATCAGCGTTTCCATGTTGTTTCGTACCTTTGTACTCTATGTCATACTGATGTGCCCCTAGGAAAAGTGACCATCTTTGCAGCCGTTGCGCCATCATCACCGGAACGCCCTTCCTTGGGTTAAAAATTGAGACCAGGGGTTGATGATCAGTCAGTAGGGTGAATTTCTGTCCGTGCAGATAGTGATTGAACTTCTTCACCCCCCACACCAGGCTGAGGGCCTCCCTGTCAATCTAGGCGTAGTTACGCTCGGCTGAGGTTAGCGAGCGCGATGCAAAGGCTATTGGCCTCTCTGAACCGTCACGGAATTTGTGTGACAGCACCGCTCCAATGCCATAAGGTGACGCATCACATGCCAACCGAATCGGTAGTGTTGGGTTGTAGTGGGCCAATACTTCTTTTGAAGTGATTTGGCATTTACATTCCTGAAAGGCACGCTTACACTCATCTCTCCATTTCCATGTTACACCAGTTTGAAGGAGGGCATTCAGTGGGTGCAGAATTGTAGATAAATTCGGCAAGAACTTATGGTAGTAGTTCACCAACCCAAGGAACGACCTCAGTTGCGACACATTTTCTGGTGCTGGAGCCTTGACTACAGCCTCAATCTTGTCCGGCGACTTATGCAACCCTTCCTCATCAATCATGTGGCCACAATACGAGATTTGTCTCCTGAAGAACTTGCATTTGGGACGGTTGGCTCGTAGCCCATATTCCTGCAATCTCTTGAGCACCTGTTCCAGGTTGGCAAGGTGTTCATTGTCATTTTCGCCCGTAACCAGGATGTCGTCCAAATAACACTGGGTCCCCGGGATCCCTTGCAGGACTTGTTCCATTGCCCTCTGCCACATAGCCGAGGCCGATGCTACCCCAAATACCAGGCGATTGTACTGGTAAAGGCCTTTGTGAGTGTTTATCGTGAGGTATTTCCTAAATGCTTCTTCCACCTCCATTTGTAGATACGCTTGAGCCAGGTCAATCTTTGTAAAACGTTTCCCTCCAGATAGTGAGGCAAAAATATCTTCTATCCGCGGAAGCGGATACTGTACTGTGTGCAGGACTGGCTTCACAGTCACCTTGAAGTCCCCACAGAAGCGAACCTTCCTTGGCTCCCCAGGCGTGCTGCTCAATGCTTTCTTCATTACAGGAATGATGGGTGTGGCCCACTCGCTCCAGTCCACCTTAGACAGCACCCCCGAACGCTCCAGACTCTCCAGTTCAGCTTCCACAGCTGGGCGTATCGTGTATGGCACCGGTCTGGCCGTGAAAAATTTTGGGGTTGTGTTATCCTCAATCTTTATGGTTGCCTTTACTCCTTTTAGAGTCCCAAGTCCTTGCTGGAACACCTCTTCCGCGTCAGATAGAATTTGTGACAGACGTCCAGGTGCGAAGTCATCATCTTTTTTGTCAGTCACAGTTAGTGCCAGAATGGAATGCCAATCCAATTGTAGTCTTCGGATCCATTCACGTCCCAATAATGGTGGTCCTCCATCTCGTAGTATATACATGTATAGTTTCTGTGTTTCCTTTCCGTTATATTCAACTGGCACCCTTATTTTTCCTCTGGGGTAGACCTTCTGCCCCGTGTATGTCTTCAATACAATGGACGTGTCCTTTAAGGGTATGTGTGAGAATAGCCGCTCATAGTCTCGTCGATTCATGAGAGTTAGGGCTGATCCTGTGTCCAATTCCATCTTCACTGGGGACCCTGCTATCATGAGGGTGACCCAAATGGTTCGGTGATCTTCCTTTGCGATCACGTTGTGTAACTTTAAACAACTTAGTCGCCTGCTCCCGGAGTCCTTATCACTCTCCTGGTCTTCTGAACTACTATCTGTCAGTTTCTTTACTTTCCTGTACTGTTCCTTAGTAGTTCTTGTCGTGTTGATCTTCTTTCCCGACCTGCAGACTCTTGCTATATGTCCCATTTTCCTGCATTGCCTGCATATTTTGTCTTTAAACCAGCAGTCCTTCTGCTCATGGGTTGTTCTGCCGCAGCGATTGCACTTTTCGGCTCCATACGCCATTTCGTTAGCGCTGTATTCTTGTGGTTTCTGTTGTATTTCCGCAGCTCCCCGTGCTGCTGCTTCGTAGGATACTGCCACGCTGAAAGCCTGTTCTAGCGTCAGGTTCTTTTTTGAAAGTAGTCGTTTCTGGGTTCCTTCACTCTGGAGCCCGCAGATAAACTTATCCCGTAAGGTGTCTGCCAGTCCTGCTCCGAACTGGCAGTGCTTCGATAACTTGCGTAGTTCCGTAAGATAGTCAGCATTGCTCTCATCTTTGTGCTGGTTTCTTTTATGGAACTTGAATCTTTCTGCTATCAGCAGTGGTGTAGGGCTTAGATGTTCCTGTAAGATATGAACAATCTCCTCAAAACTTTTCTCCATTGGTTTAGCTGGGGTAATTAAATTCCGCAATAGGCCGTACGTACTCGCACCCATCAGATTTAATAATACCGACGCCCTCTTTCCATCAGCCACCTCATTTGCCTTGCAGTACACTTCAATTCTTTCCACATACGTGGTCCAGTCTTCTACCTCGTTGTTGAAAGCAGTGATACTGCCACTTTTCGGCATCTTGGCCGATTTAAAATGGCGCCTCCCGCGCTTTTGCTTCTTCCCCAATGGAATAAAATGGCGCCTCCTGCGCTTTTGCTTCTTCTCCAACTGGATAAAATGGCGCCTCCCGCGCTTTTGCTTCTTCCCCTTACTGCCACGCTGCTCCTAGCGTTCTACGGGGTAATGGCGGCGACCCGCAGCTTCGGCGCGTCTCGCTTTCCTTCCCCCCCGTTTAGTTTCTCTCCGCTGTCCTGTTCTCGAGCACCGACCGTGCCGTGTGCGCTCCACCCTCTCTCTCTTGTTTTCTTTTCCCGGCGACGCTGCGCGGCCCGATTTGTAGAGCCGCTCGATCGAGCTTGAGCCCACCGCAGTCCAGAAGGGTCAGCGCGCTACCTGCTACCAGCACGATTCGCTGGAACCACAGTCTCTCCCGCAATTCTCCAAACACCAATGGATTCTTTGGGTGGTTGCCCTCGGTCGACGCCCGTTGCTCAGACTACGACCTTCCACGACCTTCCTTTCAGGCGAGATCCCCGTGAGATGATGCCACACTGCTGGTGAGTTCAAACTTACTCGTCGCCACTGTAATGTCCGCGCCTCAATAATACACGGACTTCGGGAAAACAGTTTAACAGGTACTTTACTGAACAAGAGGCAGCTTGAAACTGAAACTACAGAAGCCTGCTAGGGCCTTTTATACAGGGGTGGTCACTGCCGGTACTGCAGTCTAAGACCAGTTATTCCCTTAAAGGGACATACACAACATAGGTGACAGGTATGTTCTTCCTTGGTAGGACTGGCAATTAGAATATCATACAGGTAGACGAAGAGGAACTTGAGGCATGGAGTCCATCAGGCGTTGGAAAGCCTAGGCTGCGTTCTTTAACCCAAACGGCATCTGTAAAAACTCGAAGAGGCCGAATGGGGTGATGACTGCGGTCTTCTGGACATCATGTGGATGAACTGGGACCTGGTGGTAGTCCCGGACGAGGTCGACTTTTGAGAACACGGTGTTCTCTGCCAAATGGGCAGAGAAATCCTGGATATGGGGCATCGGGTACCGATCAGGAGTGGTGGCGCCGTTTAGCCATCCGCCGCCAGGCTTTGGGACGATATGGAGGGGTGAAGACCAGGGACTATTCGACCGGAGAATAATCCCTAACCGTTCCATGGTTGCGAACTCCGCCTTTGCGACCGCCAGCTTGCCAGGTTCCAGGCGCCGGGCCCACGCGTAGACCGGGGGGCCATTGGTGGTGATGTGGTGTTCCACACCATGTTTCGTGGCTGTGGAGGAGAATGTGGGTCTTGTCAGGTCGGGGAATTCGCTGAACAGGCGAGTGAACTCATCAGGAGTCGGGAACGCACAGGAGACGGTGCGTGACGTAGTGTTACTGCGGTAACACGGAAGAGAATTAAAAGTTGCTGCGTTGATCAGCCGCCGGTTCCTAACGTCGACCAGAAGGCTGTTGGCGCACAGGAAATCTGTGCCGAGGAGGGGCTGGGAAACTTTCACCGTAACAAACTCCCAATGAAAACGTTGCCCCCCGAGGCACAACTCCACTCGCCGTCTGCCGAAGGTCCGAATTGTTCCACCATTGGCCACTTCAAGGGTGGGGCCGTGATTCCCCGTCTGCACATCGAGGGCGGATGCGGGTAAAATGCTGCACTGCGCTCCGGTGACGCACAGAAAACGACGACCGGAGAGAGTGTCAGTGATGAACAGCAATTTTCCCACATTGTCGATCGCCATCGCGGCAGCGGGGTGCCCGTTAGACCCGTTCCTTGGTGGTCGCAGTGTCAGCTGTTGTTTTTTTTGGGGAAAACTGCAGGGAGGGTGGCAACGCTTCACCTTCGCGCCGAACTGCGCATGGTAGAAACACAGCCCAGCAGACTGACGAGCTGGGGCGGCGTCTGCGGGGGATGGGTGCCTCGTGGCGGCGCAGTACTGCCGAGTTACAGCGAAAATTTTGTCAGCCTCCACAGCGAGTGTTGCGCAGTCTTCTATTTCAGATCTGGCCAGGGCAGCTTGTACCTGTTCAGGCAGTTGGCTGAGGAAAATCTCGCAGAATAGGAAACATTCCCGTTCTGAGCCCAGGAGTGTGAGCATTTGGCTCATCAACTCTGAAGGCTTGGAGTCCCCGAGCCCGGGCATAGCGAGTAATCGACGGGCGCGCTCCAATTTTGTGAGCCTGAAAACTTGCAGTAACCGCGCTTTGAGGGTTTCATACTTGCGCTCCTTTGGGGGGTTTTCGAGGAGGCTGACGATCCGAGAGGCGGTAGAGCTGTCGAGTGCGGAGACCACATAAAGGTACTTGGTCTGATCCGCATCGATGTTCCTCAGGGCAAACTGGGCCTCGACTTGAATAAACCATGAGGGGGCTTGCTGCTCCCAGAATTGCAGTAGCTTTAGTGAAACGGTGTTTGCTTCCATGCTGTGCTCTTCTTTTGTGAAAACGTTCACAAAAACGGGGTCACCAATGTAGGAATTAACTAATTCCTACAAATAACTGAGATCGACACAGGAGAGCAATTAAACAGGTCTTTACTCAAAGGAGATGCCACAGGGACTGCCTGGGCAGCCCCGTGGTTTGCGACGTGATGTCATCGCGTTTGCCCACGTTTTCCCGTGCTCTTAAAGGGGCCACACCCCGTACATGCAAACCCTATATACAAAACACAGTAATGCCTAACACAATGGTACAGGTTTAGGCTGGTTTTAGAACATCGTTAAAGAGAATTATATACAGTTATCCAGAGTCATTCAGTGGTTCTGCCACACTACATACTTTAAACCAAGGGGCAACAGTAAATAAGTAAATAATCGCCCCGGAGGTAATAGAAACAGTGACGTCATAATCAGTACACAAACAAGAGCGGCAGAACCCGAGGAAATTAGGATAGGTATATAGGTAAGTATCTAGATATCCGTTTGTGTGTTTAGGGGGAAAAATTCAATATCACCCCGTTTGGGGCGCGATTATCGGCTGGCGCTAATTATCGCCTCCAACTGCAAACTTGGATTTTATTGCCCCTGGAGGTGATTGGAGAGCTAAATCAGGCGCTGCACACCTGTCTTAAAGCACAAAGGCCGAGGAACGAGGCGCTAACTCGGAGCGCGGGCGCAGCGCAGGTGATGTCAGTTAGCGATGGAACACAGACACACTGGCACCGGACAGCTCTTAAAGGGGAGGGTCGATCTTGCTCTCCAGCCATACCCTGCTCATTGGAGCCTTGAATCTCGGCCTGGAGAGACCTGTGCCTAAATCCTCCAGCCAAGGACCATGGAGAGGGTGAGAGAATGAGCTCAGCGCTTCAGCGAGCGGGCCTTGGAGGCTCTGGTTGGCGCAGTGGAGCGCAGAAGATCTATACTCTACCCTGAGAGTGGCAGGAGGCCTTTGCCACGCGAGTACAGAAGAGTGTGGAGGGAGGTGGCTCAGAAAGACTCCTCCAGGAGCATGGTGCCCAGGACCCATACTCAATGTTGAAAAAGTTCAACGACCTCACTCGGGTCGTCAGGGTGAGTGGCTTTTTTTCAAAACCTCTCCATCCCTCCATCTCAACCTCACTCTATGGCCAGAGGGTCTTAAAACCCCAATGCCCAACACTCATCCAACACCTATGGCCCTCTCATGAACACACACGCACATTCCACACTTTGCATACAGTAAGGGCTATTCACCTATGGGAGGCACATCAGGCAAGACCATGGCTGCATACAGTAAGGGCTATTCAATTATGGGAGGCACATCAGGCAAGAACATGCTTACATACAGTAAGGACTATTCAATTATGGGAGGCACATCAGGCAAGACCATGGCTGCATACAGTAAGGGCTATTCAATTATGGGAGGCACATCAGGCAAGACCATGGCTGTATATTTACTCAGATGCCATCATTTTTCTTGCAGGCCAAGCTATATCATAATAGGAGACAGCAGCAACGGATGGGTGGAGGGTGGCCTCAGCTGCAACCCCTCAGCGATCTTGAGGCGCGCGTCCACAGGATTGTGGCAAGCCGGGTGATCGGTCCCGTCGCCCCTGGAGAGGCCGACCCCATTCTGGACAGCAATGGTAAGGTCATCACCTTTTTGTCCTCTCTCATTCCACTTGTCCCTCACAACACCAGCCTTTGACACTTTCAATCCAACTTACTAAATCGCTGAACTCATGCCTCCCTTACTGCCCTGCTGTCCTCACGCTAAAGCCACTCTTGTACCTCCCTGCTTTCAGATGGTGATTCACCAGCTGAGGAGATGGGCCCTCAAGATGCCAGTGGGAGTGAAGTTGCAGGCGAGGAGGAAGAGGAAGCCGGGGTATCAGCGCCACCCTCTCCCGAGGAAACCCTTGCCCACACTGGGAACACGCCTTCCCTGGAGGAGAGCAGGGGGGAAGGGTCTGATGAGGGTGAAGCTCCAGGACCCAGCTGGCTGCAGCAATGCGATGGGGGTAGGGAAGCTCGGGGGACTTCTCCCCGGATGGAGAGTAGGCCAGCGAGTCCTGCTGCACTGGACACAGAGGAGGAGCGGCTCATCGCTGAAATGAACACCCAGGCGGTGGACATGCACACTGAGCACACTGAGGGGGGAAGGGTGCTCGAATGCATTGAATCACTGGCAAGGAGTGTGGAGCACTTCGCTGTAGCACAGGCGGATGCCACGCTAAAGCTTAGAGCTGCAATTCAGTTACTGGCTGTCATGACCCCATCTCAGACTGCTCTCATGCAGACTCTGATTGAGGCCACGCAAGCACTGACTGCTGCCATTGTCGCTGGTTCAGACACATTTCCCCGGGGTTCTCACCGCGCCACAGCAGGCCAGCAATCTGTGCTCCAGCAGATTGCTCCGGATGTTGATGTGCTGCCCCGTGGGAGTGCCAGTGTGTCGGTTGAGCAGGGTGTTGCTGTCCTCTTTCAAGATGACAGCATTCCTGCTGCCACCACTGGCACTTCCCCATTGCACTTGCCACTGCCTGTAGCCCAGACTGCTGCCGCCCATGCAGAGTTGGTGCGGTCTGCAGCCGGGCCTTCCAGGCCCAGAGCTGGTCGAGGCCGTCCTTCAAGGGCATCTGCAGTCTCAGGTTCTGACAATCAGCGTCCTTCCAGCAGCCTTGCTGCAGCCACTGGGGCCCCATTACGGAGGAGCAGTAGGGTGGGAAGGGGGGAAGTGCGCAAGGGAAGGAGATCACCCTCGAAGGGCAAAAAGTAGAAGGTGTGACAAAATGTTGGTCAATTTTTTATTAAAGGCTGAGGTTAGTGTTCAAACTTTTGTTTAGTGTTTTGGACATAGTTATGTTAATGACTGTTTTTTTGTGTTTCTTTCTATTAGTTTGTCAAGAAGAAATGACACACACACGGCTCAATTTTGTCATTGGGGTGGGTTGAGGGCATGTCAGTCGCTTTTCGTGTTAGCCACCCGACTCCAGTTTGATGTGGGAAAAATATGCGATTTTTACCTAATTGGGCAATTGGTTTCCAGCGTGTGGGAACCCCTGGCCCACTTAGTCTTTCCATCCTGAAAGTCGCCTCCGATGATGTCATCAGCGCTGGTGGATTTAAGGCCTGCAAGCAACCTTGCTTCTTCTGCAGACTGCAAACCTTATGCCCTTTGCTGTGATAGGTTCCTCCAGCCAATATATCTAGCAGTAGGCGAAAGTCTGCACCAAGGTTCGATGACGCCGCCCTGCAAGCTCTGGTGGAGGGAGCAAGAGGAAATAAGGAGGTGCTCTTCCCTTCCTCAGGGAGGAAGAAGCCTCCCCAGCAGATGAAAGCTGTGTGGATGCAAGTGGCCCAGGAGGTCAACTCTTTGTCTATGTGCCGCAGAACCTGGCTGCAGTGCAGGAAGAGGTTTCATGACCTTCTGTGCACTGGAAAAGTGAGTATGACTTTGCCATCACCCTCAATCTGATCCCCATTGCCTCTCCTCACCAGCACTCAGCTTTGACAACCTCTTCCTCCACATCCCACTTGACACTGACATCCCTGCACCCTTACCCATTCCCTCTCTCTCGATGGTCACATTCACCTAACTATTCGACTATGCAGTCCTCACACTCCCTATCGCTGTGATGCTATGAAAACAGCTTACAACATACAGGGAGGGCCCTTGGTCTTGCCACCTCACTCCATCTTTGTCTCCTTCTAACCATCAATGATATGGATTCCCTACACTCACTCCTTCATTCTCACTCAAACGCCACTTGTCTCCCTCATTGCAGGAAAAGAGAGCTCACATTAAGAGGGAAAGAGCCAGGACAGGAGGAGGGCCACCCTCAGTAGCCTAGCTCACCCCCTGGGAGGAGGTGGCCCTGGAGATCGTGGGAGTGGAGGAGGATGCGCAAGTGGGGGACGGACAGACGGGTGCATCAGAGCAAGCTGGTGACAGAATAGTTTATCATCTCATTGACATTGCATGAGTCACTGAAAATGATTCCGAAGCTCTAACAGATTGACTTTTGATCATCTGCAATATTCAATGTGCATGTAATCTTGGCCTCACATCTCTAACTCTTTCCTTTACTCCCCCACAGGACTATCGAAAGCCCCCGTCCCCACTATCCAGGAGGAACAGCCTGAGCCTCCAGACTCCTCAGAGGAAGCTCCAAACTCTGAGGGCGCAGTGTCAGTAGAATTCAGCGCACCCAGCACCAGCGCAGACACTCACACCTCGGTGGTACCTTCACGAGATAGTGCAGTGTTGTCACCTGGTGTATCACAGCTCACAAGTGAGCATCAGCAGATGGTGGAGACAGGGACAGCAGTGGAGAGTCCTAGTCGGAGGGTGCAGGACTCTGCCAGCTTGGCTCAGCTGCATGTCAACCCTCTGCCTCCGGGTCCATCCAGAAGAAGAGCGGTGCTGGAACTCCAGGAAGAGGAACAGGAGTCTCTGGCAGGTTTTGTCTCCAGGGTCGCTGCGAGTGTGGAGCGAATGGAGGAGTCCATCGCTAACATGAGCAGAGCCTTTGTGGAGGCATCAGCACATGAACGCATCACCACGGAAAGGATGGCAACCTCCGTGGAAAGGATGGCTACCGTAGAGGAGAGGATGGCTACGGCCATGGAGGAGCTTAGTCGCCAGGGTCGTGAAAACATGGTCATTGTTCAGAATAGACTGACATCTCTTGAGGAGCGATGGTCAGCTTTTGAGCAAACAAACCAGACCTTCAGGCAAGTCCTCGGGAGTAGGACTTCCAATACAGTAACGGGTCCTCATGGCCCCCCTGAATTGCAGCAAGGTGCTGTCAAGCCACTTGCTAGTTCTGAAGTGGGGCTGACCCATGAGAGGTGTTAAGTCTGTGTGTTATAGTGATAATTACTACACAGACTACAAGAGTAAATTCAACAGGTCTTTACTGGTTGGAGGTAGGGACTATACTGAATACAATATTACTACACAGTGCTTATATACCGGTGTGCTCACCACCGGTATTACGTATACAGCAGCCAGAGAAAGTAGCACATCTCTTAAGGTGGAACAGGCTGAAGTTCTCTTAAGGTGGAACAGGTTACATACACCACAATCCTCCCTTTTTAGCTTAACAGTCATATCCCCATTTAACATAACATAATAACATATATACATATATAACTTCAGGTATAACAGTTCAAAGGTTCAGTCTCTCAGGAGGCTTTCTGATGCGGCTTGGATAACGCCTCTCAGTAGTCTCTGATTCTTGTTGTTGAGGTGCCTCCTCTATTTGGTTTCCAATGTATTGGGTGTCATCATCATCAAGTACATTCCCTGCCGAGGTAGATGCTTCAGGTTCATTAACGTCTTCCACAGTTGTCTCTGTCACAACCATGGGTTCGACCCTTGCTCTCGACTCTACCAGTTGATCCGCATGACGCCTTATCACATTATGACCAATATCTACTGTGTACATCAGAGGTCCTTGTCTGGCCTGAATTGTTCCGGACTACCATTTTTCGTTTCCATAGCCCCTTGCCAACACTGGTTGTCCTACGTCGAAAGTTCGAGTGGTCTTGTTGTTAATATGCCGAAACTGTTTGTTTTCCACTTCCCTCCGCACATTTGGTTTTAACAAGTCCAACTTGGACCGCAACCTCCTGTTATAAAACATCATGGCCGGACTTTGGTTAGTCACTGCATGATCGGCGTTTCGATATGACATCAGGAACTTGTCGACCTTGTGTTGCAGCGGAATCTGATCATCGTTCATGGCCTTAATTGCCTTTTTGAATGTCTGGACAAATCTTTCAGCCAACCCGTTTGTCGCCGGATGATATGGGGCAGAGGTATAATGTTTTACTCCATTCTTCTTTAAGAATTGTCGGAATTCTTCCGATACAAACTGTGGTCCGTTGTCCGAACAGATCTGTTCTGGCAATCCGTTCCTTGCGAATATTGTTCTTAACACCGCAATTGTCTTTTCTGAAGCAGTGGTATTCATCTTGATGACTTCTGGCCATTTGGAATGTGCGTCCACCGCGATTAGGAACATGGAGTCCATGAATGGACCAGCAAAGTCAATGTGTACGCGTTGCCATGGGGCTGAAGGCCATTCCCATGGGTGTAGCGGTGCTATCGGAGGTGCATTTTGCACTTTTTGGCACCCAGCGCAGCTTTTCGTTAACTCCTCAATCTGTTGGTCAATACCCGGCCACCATACATAAGCCCTAGCAAGACTTTTCATTTTAACTCCCCCCAGATGACCTTCATGCAGTTCGTTTAAAACTCTTTCCCTTAACTTGGGAGGAATAATCACTCTTGTCCCGTACATCAAGGTACCATGGCAGACGGACAGCTGGTCTCGCCTTGCTGAAAATGCCGGTAACAGAGGATCACCCCGTGTTGGCCATCCTTTCACTGTCACCTCGTAGACTCTGGACAGTGTCGGGTCGTTCCTGGTTTCTCTTTCAATACTTGCATTGGTGACTGGTAAACACTCGATGGTGGTCGAATGAAATAACTCAACAGGGTCAACTTTCGTCGTGTCTTCTTCTTCAGGTAGTGGCAGGCGCGACAGCCCATCAGCATTGCCATGCTGTTTCGTACCTTTGAATTCTATTTGATATTGATGTGCCCCTAGGAAAAGAGACCATCTCTGGAGACGCTGCGCTATCACCGAAACACCCTTCTTAGGGTTAAAAATGGATACCAACGGTTGATGGTCTGTCAGAAGTGTGAATTTTTGGCCCTGCAGGTAATGATTAAACTTCTTCACTCCCCATACAAGGCTAAGAGCCTCCCTATCGATCTGCGCATAGTTGCGCTCAGCGGAGGCAATGATCTGGATGCAAACGCGACTGGCCTTTCCGTGCCATTTGGCAACTTATGTGAGAGTACTGCCCCAATACCATATGGAGAAGCATCACAAGCCAACCGAATAGGCAGTGTCGGGTTGAAGTGAGCCAACACTTCCTCTGAGGTGATCAATTCTTTGCTTTTGCGAAATGCCTTCTTACAGTTTTCGCCCCATTCCCATGGTACCCCTTTCTGTAAAAGAGCGTTTAACGGGTGCAGTACCGTGGATAGATTTGGCAGAAATTTATGGTAATAGTTAATTAATCCTAGAAACGACCTCAACTGAGAGACATTCTCCGGAGCGGGAGCCTTTACAACTGCCTCAATCTTGTCAGGAGACTTATGAAGCCCCTCCCGGTCAATGACATGGCCACAGTACGAGATCCGCTTCTGGAAGAACTCACATTTCTGCCGATTTACTCTAAGCCCATACTCTTTCAGTCTGTTGAGCACCAGTTCCAAGTTTGCGAGATGTTGTTCATCACCATCACCTGTGATCAGAATATCATCCAGGTAACATTGTGTGCCTGGAATTCCCTGTAATACCTGCTCCATGGCCCTCTGCCAAATTGCTGGAGCCGATGCCACTCCAAAAACCAGCCTATTGTACCGGTACAACCCTCGATGCGTGTTGATCATGAGGTATTGGCGTGACTCTTCCTCAACCTCCATCTGCAAGTACGCCTGCGCCAGGTCTATCTTGGTGAAGTGTTTCCCGCCAGACAATGAAGCGAAAATATCCTCAATCCGTGGAAGCGGATACTGCACCGTGTGAAGCAACGGATTAACGGAGATTTTGAAATCTCCACAGATGCGAACCTTCCCTGGATCTCCTGGCTTGTTGCTCGCAGGACGTTTCATAACGGGAACAATGGGCGTAGCCCACTCACTCCAATCTACCTTAGACAGTACACCTGAACGTTCTAGTGCTTCCAGTTCCGCTTCAACAGTAGGTCGTATTGCATAGGGTACCGGTCTGGCTTTAAAACATTTTGGTTGTGCATGTTCATCAATCTTGATGTTTGCCGTAATTCCTCTCAGTGTTCCCAGTCCCTGCTGGAACACCTAGAGACATAGAGTCATAGAGTTATACAGCACGGATAGAGGCCCTTCGGCCCATCGTGTGCGCGCCGGCCATCAAGCCCTGTCTGATCTAATCCCATATTCCAGCATTTGGTCCGTAGCCTTGTATGCTTTGGCATTTCAAGTGCTCATCCAAATGCTTCTTAAATGTTGTGAGGGTTCCTGCCTCCACAACCCTTTCAGGCAGTGAGTTCCAGACTCCAACCACCCTCTGGGTGAAAAAGTTCTTCCTCAAATCCCCTCTAAACCTCCCGCCCTTTACCTTGAATCTATGCCCCCTAGTTATTGACCTCTCTACTAAGGGAAAAAGCTCCTCAGCATCCATCCTATCTATGCCCCTCATAATTTTGTACACCTCAATCATGTCCCCCCTCAGCCTCCTCTGCTCCAAGGAAAACAAACCCAATCTGCCCAGTCTCTCTTCATAGCTGAAGCGCTCCAGCCCCGGTAACATCCTGGTGAACCTCCTCTGCACCCTCTCCAACGCGATCACATCCTTCCTGTAGTGTGGCGACCAGAACTGCACACAGTATTCCAGCTGTGGCCTAACCAGTGTTTTATACAGTTCCATCATAACCTCCTTGCTCTTATATTCAATGCCTCGGCTAATGAAGGCAAGTATCCCATATGCCTTTTTTACCACCTTATCCACCTGTTCCGCCGCCTTCAGGGATCTGTGTACTTGCACACCCAGATCCCTCTGACCCTCCGTCTTGCCTAGGGTCTTACCATTCATTGTGTATTCCCTTGCCTTGTTAGTCCCCCCAAAGTGCATCACCTCGCACTTTTCCGGGTTAAATTCCATTTGCCACTGTTCCGCCCATCTGACCAACCCATCTATATCGTCCTGCAGACTGAGGCTACCCTCCTCGCTATTTACCACCCTACCAATTTTTGTATCATCCGCGAACTTACTGATCATACCTTTTACATTCATATCCAAGTCATTAATGTAGACCACAAACAGCAAGGGACCCAGCACCGATCCCTGTGGTACCCCACTGGCTACAGGCTTCCAGTCACAAAAACAACCTTCGACCATTACCCTCTGCCTTCTGTCACTAAGCCAGTTTTGTATCCAATGTGCCAAGGCACCCTGGATTCCATGGGCTCTTACCTTCTTGACCAGTCTCCTGTGCGGGACTTTATCGAAGGGCTTACTGAAATCCATATATACCACATCCACTGCGTTACCCTCATCCACACACCTAGTCACCCCCTCAAAAAATTCAATCAAATTAGTCAGACATGATCTTCCCTTGACAAAGCCATGTTGACTATCCCTGATTAATCCTTGCCTCTCCAAGTGGAGACAAATTTTGTCCCTCAGAATTTTTTCCAATAATTTTCCTACCACTGATGTTAGGCTCACTGGCCTGTAGTTCCCCGGTTTTTCCCTACTTCCCTTCTTGAATAATGGTACTACATTAGCGGTTCTCCAGTCCTCTGGCACATCCCCTGTGGCCAGAGAGGTCCTGAATATATGTGTTAGAGCCCCCGCAATCTCTTCCTTTGCCTCACGCAGCAGCCTGGGATACATTTCATCCGGGCCTGGGGATTTATCCATTTTTAGGCCAGCTAAAACCGCCAATACTTCCTCCCTCTCGATGTGAATATGTTCGAGCATATCACAGTCCCCCCGCCCTATTTCTATGTCTACATCGTCCTTCTCCATAGTGAAAACAGATGCAAAAAATTCATTTAGAACCCCTCCTACATCTTCCGGCTCCACACACAGATTGCCACTTTTGTCCCTAATGGCCCCTATTTTTTCCCTAGTTATCCTCTTACCCTTAATATACTTATAAAACATCTTAGGATTTTCCTTTATTTTGCTCACCAGTGTTATTTCATGGCCCCTCCTTGATCTCCTAATTTCTTTTTTAAGTATCCCCCTGCACTTTTTGTACTCCTCTAGGGCTTCCTCCGTCTTTAGCCTTTTGTATCTGCCAAAAGCCCTCCTTTTTTTCCTAATCCATTCTCGTATATCCCCTGACATCCAAGGTTCCCTGTGGTTTTTGGAACCACCCTTGACCTTTACGGGAACATGCTGCCATTGTATGATCCCAATCTCCCTTCTGAAAGCCTCCCATTGCTCTGATGTGGATTTTCCTACAAGTAGCTGATCCCAGTCCATTTTGGCCAGATCCTGCCTTATCCTATTAAAATCGGCCTTCCCCCAATTTAGAACCTTTATTTCCGGCCCATCCCTGTCCTTTTCCATGACCACCTTAAATCTTACCATATTATGGTCACTGTCGCCAAAGTGCTCACCTACTAGCACTTTTTCCACTTGGCCGGCCACATTCCCTAGAATTAGGTCCAGTACCGCCCCCTCTCTTGTAGGACTTTCTACATGCTGGCTCAAAAAGCTCTCCTGGATGCACTTTAAGAATTCTACACCCTCTGAGCCTTTCACACTCTGACTATCCCAGTTAATATTGGGGAAGTTGAAATCCCCCATTATTATTACCCTATTATTTGCACATTCCTCTGAGATTTGCCTACATATCTGTTCCTCTATCTCCCCCTGACTGTTCGGAGGCCTATAGTACACTCCCAGCAAAGTGCTTGCCCCCTTTTTGTTTTTAAGCTCCACCCATATGGCCTCATTAGAGGAACCTGCTAATATATCATCCCTCCTTACTGCAGTAATTGACTCCTTAGTTAATATCGCGACACCCCCTCCTCTTATACCTCCCCCTCTGTCTCGCCTGAAGATTCTGTACCCCGGAATATTGAGCTGCCAGTCTTGCCCCTCCCTCAACCATGTCTCCGTGATAGCAACAATATCATACTCCCATGTGTTTATCAACACCTTCAGTTCATCCACCTTACTTGCAAGACTCCTTGCATTAAAATAGATGCCATCCAGCCTTGCCCTTATATATTTGCCCTGTCTACCAAGCTGACTTGTTTTTTTCTCTATAATTGGCAACACATCACCCCCTATTTCAGCTCCCCTCTATATCCCATCCCCCTGCCAAGTTAGTTTAAACCCCCCCCAACAGTGCTAGCAAACCTCCCCGCAAGGATATTTGTCCCGCTCTGGTTCAGGTGCAACCCGTCCGACTTGTACAAGTCCCACCTTTCCCAGAAGCAGGCCCAGTGATCCAGGAAAGTAAAACCCTCCCCTCTACACCAACTCTTTAGCCACGCATTCATCTGCTCTATCCTCCCATTCCTATACTCACTAGCACGTGGCACTGGGAGTAATCCAGAGATTACAACCTTTGAGGTCCTGCTCTTTAATCTGTTACCTAGCTCCCTAAATTCTTGATGCAGGACCTCATCCCCCTTCCTACCTATGTCGTTGGTCCCAATGTGGACCACGACCTCTGCCTGCTCACCCTCCCCCTTAAGAATGCCCTGTAGCCGCTCAGTGGCATCCCTGACCCTGGCCCCAGGGAGGCAACAAACCATCCTGGAGTCACGTTTGCGGCCACAGAAACGCCTATCTGTTCCCCTTACGATAGAATCCCCTACCACTATTGCTCTCCCACACTTTTTCCTCCCTTCCTGAGCAGCAGAAGCGTCCCTGGTGCCAGGAAGCTGGCTGCTGCTGCCTTCCCCTGGTGAGTCATCCCCCTCAACAGTATCCAACTTGGTATACCTGTTTGAAAGGGGGATGTCCGCAGGGGTTCCCTGCACTACCTGCCTGCCTTTGTTGCTCCGCCTGATGGTCACCCCATGCTGCCCTACCCTGAGGCGTGAACAACTCGCTAAACGTGCTATCCACGACCCTCTCAGCATCGCACATGCTCCAAAATTCATCCACCCGCAGCTCGAGCGCCGCAATGCGGTCTACAAGTAGCTGCAGCTGGATGCATTTCCCGCACACATGGTCGTCAGGGACACTGGCAGCGTCCCTGACTTCCCACATGGAGCAAGAGGAGCAGAACACGGGTCTGAACTCTCCTGCCATGACTTACTCCTTTAATTAATTAAAAAATTTATTCAATACCCCAGTTACAGGTATACTCTAGGGCGCTTTATTTACCAACTATCCCCACTAAACCACAGAAATTTAACACCTCTTTAGCATCATCCAATATTCTGGACAATCGTTTAGGTTTGACTTCTGTTTCCCCGGAATCTACCGTTAGTGCCTTCAAGGAGTGCCAGGCCATATTCATTTTCCTAATCCACTCCCGTCCTAGTAGTGGTGGACCTCCTTCAGGTAGCACATATAAGTCCATTACTTGGCTTTCTTCGCCCTTGTGGACCACTTCTACCTCTATTTTTCCGATGGGGTACACTCTTTGCCCCGTGTATGTTTTCAATATAATCTCCGTATCCTGTAGGGGAATATGTTGGAATAACCTTCTGTAATCTTTCTTATTCATGACCGTCAATGCCGATCCAGTGTCCAATTCCATTTTTACCTGGACTCCTGCTATCTGAAGAGTGATTCAAATTGTCTGGAGATCTGCATCCTTACCAACGTTGTGTACTCTTAAGCTATCCAGTTCATTACTGCTAGCGTCTGAATCTGACTTCTGTTCGGTCAAACTGTTCTTTGTCACCTTGTGTACCTTTGCGTATTTTCCTTGCGGTGACTTTTTGTTGCTGGTCTTCTTTCCTGACCGGCATACTTTAGCTATGTGGCCAAGCCTGCCACACGTTCTGCATTCTTGGTTTTTAAACCAACACTGGTTCTGATCGTGCGTTGTCTTTCCACAACGATAACATTTGACAGAACTCAAACCCAATTTGTTTGTACCGAGTTCCGGTGACCGTAGATGCATTACTGCCGTGCCTCTCGCTGCGGCTTCGTGTGCTGCTGCCATAGTGACCGCCTTCTCAAGTGTCAGCTCATTCTCCTCGAGCAGTCGCTTTTGTGTATCCTGTTTAAATAAACCACACACAAATTTATCTCGTAGTGCCTCTGTCAGTCCCGTTCCAAACTGACAATATTTTGCTAGCTTACGTAATTCCATCAAATATTCAGCATTGCTTTCATTCTGCAGCTGCCTTCTGTCGTAAAATTGAAATCGTTTCGCTAGCATCAGCGGCGTGGGGTTTAGATGATTTTTCAGGACAGTAACAATCTCCTCGAACGTCTTATCCGCCAGTTCATCTGGTGATACAAGGTGTTTCAATTGCCCATATGTCTTCACACCCATTAAATTTAATAATGTTAGTGCTTTATCTGCATCAGGAATTTTATTTGCCTTACAATAATTTTGTATGCGTTCTACATACATGGCCCAATCTTCGATGTCACTATCAAAGGTATTAATGTTCCCATGTTTAGGCATCGTTGCAATTTATTGTATTTTTATGTTATCCAAGATGGCGGCTTCCCGCTCTTGTCGTCGTCCTCCGCCCACAAAATGGCGGTTTTCCCGCGCTTGGCGGTCTTCAACCGTCCCCCGACGCTGTCTCTGCTTCACCGCGGCTCTCGCGCCTTCAGTTTCCCCAGACGCTGCGCCTTTTAGCCCGAATGCGGCCCTTATCTCCGGTCGCGATCGATGTCCCCGCGCTGCGCCTCTCGCTCGAAAGCGGCCCGGCCCTTATCTCCGGTCGCGATCGATCTCACCACCCTTATTCCTCCGTCTTCCCAGCCCCGTCTGTACAGCCAACGCGGTTGACTTTCTGTCGCGTCGCTGCCCGGCTTACCCACCACCGAGGTAGAAAGAAGAAGCTGACAGTCGCTGATGGAGGCTTCGAGGTCAGGATGTCTTCTGCACTCCGGTTTCTCGATGCCTGCCGCTCGACGTGTCTTCCAGTAGGATGATGAGGGTGGAAACCTCTCTTCGACGTCCTGTCTGTGGACGAAGCCGCCGTGGAAATAACTGCCGCAGGGTAAGAATCGGACTCATCGCCACTGTTAAGTCTGTGTGTTATAGTGAGAATTACTACACAGACTAAGAGAGTAAATTCAACAGGTCTTTACTGGTTGGAGGTAGGGACTATACTGAATACAATATTACTACACAGTGCTTATATACTGGTGTGGTCACCACCGGTATTACGTATACAGCAGCCAGAGAAAGTAGTACATCTCTTAAGGTGGAACAGGCTTAAGTTCTCTTAAGGTGGAACAGGTTACATACACCACAAGAGGGATTTTGGTGGCATACAACAAGGAAGTGGGGGCTCCTCCACAAGCACTCACACGACCATGCCACGGTCAGAGCCCCACCAGAGCCTCCACCCAACTAAGATCGGCGTCTCAGCCCCTGCACAGCCGCAGGAGCAGCAGACTGTTGCCGAGCCCTCACAGGTTCACAACCCCAGAGGACGCCCGCCAAAGGTGTCGAGACAGGAGCAGCAAGAAAGTGAGCAAGGGGCCTCCACATCTGCTGAAGCCACAGGGGAAGCACCATGTAGGAGCACGCGTAAGAGGAAGATAATGCACAAGTAGTCACAAGGGTAGTCACTTGGGTGTAATGTTGTGTTTATTTTTTAAATGCCATCACTTGCTTATAGTCATAAAAAATTCTGATGGCAAACTGTTGCAGTTGTGGCGTGTGTCATTTTGCAAATGGGACTTCCACATTGCGGGCTTAGGGCAACTTGCAATTGTCAGTATGGTGGTCAGAGTGATAGGAAGCCACAGGTTCTTGGCCATTGTCGATGGTCTGATAAGAATGTGCGAGGCAAAAGTGTTTGATTGTGCAGGCTAAGCAAATCTGGCCAAGATGAGTGCGTTCTGTAGTGTATGTACCTTTAAGGGGAGAACTACTTTTTACAGCTCCTGTATACTG
This sequence comes from Somniosus microcephalus, assembly GCF_052327205.1. Lineage (NCBI taxonomy): Eukaryota > Metazoa > Chordata > Chondrichthyes > Squaliformes > Somniosidae > Somniosus > Somniosus microcephalus. Next base: position 95,575,660 of record NC_140994.1, on the reverse strand, counting down.
TAGTACAGGTAGACTACCTTTTATCCGAACTTCCGAAAACCGAAACCCTCTAAAAACCGAAGGTTTTTTCGTTCAGCGTAAGTCGTGCGCACGACATGACCAGAGTGGCGCACGACCCCGACCTCCGCCGATGACCTCCCGCGGACCCCCCCGCCGACCCCCCCACAGACCCCGACCCCCCCCGCGGACCCCCGCCGACTCCTGCCGACCCACCCCCGACAAATTTCCCAGTCTTATAAAATACCTTCCGAAATCCGAAATTTTCTGAAAACCGAAACACGGCTGGTCCCGAGGTTTTCGGATAAAGGATAGTCTACCTGTACCAGCAGTGACCACACCTGTATATAAACCCTGAGTAGGGATCTGTACAGTTAGTTTTAGAGTAACCCTCATCCAGTAAACACCTGTTGATTGTTCCCTGCAGTCTCTTGTCTAATTATTGAAGGACACAACATCAAGATACACAGACCTAACATTGGCGACGAGAAGATTCAAACCTACCTGCAACTCTGCATCACCTCCCAGGGATTCGCTCCTGGAGAACAGTGAAACAAGAAGGCCGAGTCCAGAAGCACGGACGTCGACCACGGGAAACCCCCCAGTCATCCAGCGGAGATTTGAGCATCGCAGGGGAGGCTGTCGAGAGCCGGGCTTGGTTCTCCAGTCACGGTGGTCCAGCAAAATGGGCTGGCAACAGGTACGGCGCAGACCCTTCCCGGACAGCGGTGGCTAGAGCCGACCGATGGCACAGAAAAAGGCCGAGCAGCGTCGATGGGAGAAGAGAGAGGGTAGAGCGCACAGGGCGCAGCCGGTGTTCAGGACTGAGCGGCGTCGATGGGAGAAGAGAGAGGGTAGAGCGCACAGGGCGCAGCCGGTGTTCAGGACCGAGCGGCGTCAATGAGAGAGAGCAGAGCGCAGCCGGTGTTCAAGGGCCGAGCAGCGTCAACGAGAGAGAGAGGCGCGCAGGAAAACACGCAGAGCGCAGCCGGTGTTCAAGGGCCGAGCAGCGTCAACGAGAGAGAGAGGCGCGCAGGAAAACACGCAGAGCGCAGCCGGTGTTCAAGGGCCGAGCAGCGTCAGCGGGGAAGAAAGGAAAACGTGGGAGCCACCATTTTGAGCCGCAGCGGAGAAGAAGGCAGAGCGCGGGAGATGCCATTTTGAGCCAGTCTAACCACACCCAGGGATGCCGAAGAGTGGCAGTGTCACAGCGTTCGACAATGAAGTCGAAGATTGGACGACATATGTGGAACTCATAGAAGTGTACTGCAAGGCGAATGAAGTGCCAGATGACAGGAAAGCGCTGGTATTGTTGAATTCAATGGGTGCAAAAATGTATGGCTTACTGCGAAACCTAGTAACCCCAGAGAAGCCATTGGAAAAGGATTTTGAAAACAGTGTCAATCCTACAGGACCACTTAAACCCCACACCGCTGCTGATAGCAGAAAGATTTAAGGTTCACAAAAGAAACCAGCATTAAGATGAAAGTGATGCTGAGTATTTAACGGAACTGCGCAAGCTATCAAAACACTGCCAGTTTGGAACGGGACTAGCAGATACTTTAAGGGACAAGTTTGTGTGTGGGCTTCAAAGTGAAGGAACCCAGAAACGGCTTCTATCAGAAAAGGATCTTACGCTGGACAAGGCTTTCAGCATTGCCGTATCACAAGAAGCAGCCGCACGGGGCGCTGCAGAGATACAACGGAGACCGCAAGAATATGGCACAAATGAAATGTCATACGGAACAGTGAAGTGCAATCGCTGCGGCAGAACAACACATGACCATAATGATTGCTGGTTCAAGGACAAAGTGTGCAGACAGTGTGGAAAAGTAGGACACATAGCAAGAGTCTGCAGGTCAGGAAAGAAAACCAGCAGCAAGAAATCTCCACAGGAGAAGTACAAGAAGGTACATAAGGTGACGGAGAGTAGTTCAGACGAACAGAAAAGTGATGCAGACTCCGAAAGCAAGGAGCTGGGTTGTCTGAAACTACATAATGTGATCAAAACAGAGGATCACCAAACAATCTGGGTCACGCTCAAGATAGCCGGAGTCCAAGTGAAAATGGAATTGGACACAGGATCAGCCCTAACAGTCATAAACCGAAGGGACTACAAGCGGCTATTCTCACATATACCCTTGAGAGATACAGAGATTGTCTTGAAGACGTACACGGGGCAAAAATTCTACCCCAAAGGAAAAATAAGGGTGAACTTTATATATAACGGCAAGGAAACACCAAAAATGAACCTATATGTATTGCCAGATGGAGGACCACCACTACTAGGACGTGAATGGATCCGGAAGATACAGCTAGATTGGCATTCCATACAAGCACTGACTGTAGATGCCAAAAAGGATGGTGACTTCACACCTGGACGACTGTCAAAAATGCTAACTGACGCACAAGAAGTGTTCCAGGAGGGACTCGGAACACTAAAAGGCATAACAGCGACGATCAAAATAGAGGAAAATGCAAGCCCAAAGATTTTTAAGGCCAGACCGGTGCCTTATGCGATCTGCCCAGCCGTCAAAGCAGAGCTGGAAGGTTTGGAATGTTCAGGAGTACTGTCCAAAGTAGACTGGAGTGAGTGGGCTACACCCATCGTTCCTGTAATGAAGAGGTCGTTGAGTAATATGCCTGGGGAACCAAAGAAGGTTCGCATCTGTGGGGACTTTAAGGTGACAGTGAATCCACTCCTTCACACGGTACAATATCCGCTTCCGCGGATTGAAGATATTTTCGCCTCGCTATCTGGAGGGAAACGCTTCACTAAGATTGATCTGGCCCAGGCATACCTGCAAATGGAGGTAGTGTCACGGGTCCGTGCATTCACGGGGCCGTTTTGCTAGGGTTTCGGTAGTAGACCCAAGTGCAGGAAACCTATCCAAGGACTCGAGACCAGGTAGAACTTGAAAGATGCTTCCTTGAGACTCGAGAACATAGAAACAGGGTAACACTCGAAAGGAGATTCACTTGAGACTCGAAAACACAGAGACATAGTAACACTCAAAAGGTGATTCCTTGAACCTCGAAAACACAGAGAGACTCGAGGGAGCTGCTACCTGCAGGCAGGCAAACCCAGCACTGAGCCAAGAGGACAGGAAACAGGAAGCTTAAATACAGGCCAGAGTGGTCACGTGACATAATTAATCAAATGAGACAGGAGACAAATACATTAACAAGATACAGGTGAGGCCAAAGGCACAGAGAAACAAGACAAGGACAAAACTGAACAACTTTATTAACTCGCCTAATTACTCTGATGAGATCAATTACTCGAGAAACAGGTGAGAAGAGGGGCCCAGAAGGCACAGCAGCAGTGCACCGAAGCCTCAAAAACCGCCCTCAGGCGGCGAGCAGAGGGAAGTGCCGCTGAAGCCGTTACAGGTAGAAGAAGCCTCGAAGCAGTACCTCACGATCAACACTCATAAAGGTCTCTACCAATACAACCGACTGGTGTTCGGGGTAGCATCAGCTCCGGCTATTTGGCAAAGGGCAATGGATCAAGTCCTGCAAGGGATTCCAGGGACCCAATGTTATTTGGATGACATCCTGGTCACGGGCGAAAATGACAGTGATCACCTCGCCAACCTGGAGCAGGTGCTCACTAGATTGAAGGAATATGGGCTCCGAGCTAATCGCCACGAATGCGAGTTTTTCCAGAAGCAGATCTCGCATTGTGGCCATGTTATTGATGAAGAGGGGTTACATAAGTCCCCTGAAAAGATTGAGACAGTAGTCAATGCTCCAGCACCGGAAACTGTGTCACAACTGAGGTCGTTCCTCGGGCTGGTGAACTACTACCATAAGTTCTTGCCGAATTTGTCTAGAGTCCTACACCCACTGAACACCCTACTGCAAACGGGGGTACCATGGAAGTGGAGTGATGAATGTAAGCGAGCTTTCCAGAAGAGCAAAGCATTGATCACATCGAAAGAGGTGTTGGCTCATTTCAACCCAGCACTACCAATTTGGTTGGCGTGTGATGCATCACCCTATTGCATTGGAGCGGTGCTGTTGCACAAATTCCCGGACGGCTCGGAGAGGCCAGTAGCCTTTGCGTCTCGGTCACTAACCTCAGCCGAGCGTAACTACGCCCAGATTGACAGGGAGGCCCTCAGCCTAGTGTGGGGAGTGAAAAAGTTCAATCACTATCTGCACGGGCAGAAGTTCACCTTGCTGACTGACCACCAACCACTTGTCTCCATCTTTAATCCAAAGAAGGGCATTCCGGTGATGACTGCGCAACGGCTACAAAGATGGTCCCTTTTTCTAGGGGCGAACCAATATGAAATCGAGTATAAGGGCACGAAACAGCATGGAAACGCTGATGGGCTATCACGCCTGCCACTGCCTACTGCAGAGGAGGCACCAGCAGTGGACCCTGTCGAAATATTTCATTCGACTATAATTGAACGCTTGCCAGTAACTAACGCTGATATAGAGAAGGAGACCCGAAATGACCCGACACTGTCTCGGGTATATGACTTGACGGTGAAGGGATGGCCAACACATGGCGACTCACTGTTGCCAGCATTCTCATCCAGAAGAGAACAGCTGTCAGTATGCCAGGTGTGGTGTATGTAACCTATACCACCTTAAGAGACTACCTTAAGAGATGGACTACTTTCTCTTGGCTACTGTATATTGTAGTACCGGTGGTGACCACACCGGTATATAAACTCTGTGTAGTAATTTGCTAAGCAGTTCAGCCCTGACCTTCGATTAGTTAAGACCTGTTTAAGTTATTCTTGTTGTCTGTGTCCAGTGATTTAGAATAAGCATATCTGGGACACTCAGACTCAACAGTGGTGACGAGTCCGATCTTACCCTGCGGCAGTTTTGCATCCAAGGCAGCTTCGTCCTCAGAACGGGCGTCGAGAAGAGGCATCCGCCCTCATCATCCTGCTGAGCACCGCATCGCACGGGAGGCATCGAGAACCCGGGTTAAAATTACTGACCACGAAGTCCTCCATCAGCGACAGGCAGTGATCATCCTTCTACCACGGTGGTGGGTAAGCCGATCTAGCGACACGGGCAGAAAGTCGGCCGCGTTGTCAGTGGAGAAGGGGAGGGAAACCGGAGGAAAAAGGGCGGAGAACTCGACCGCAGCCGGTGAAAAGGGCCGGGCTGCAATCGGGGCTGAGAGGCGCAGCAACGAGGGAAGCGTTAATGCCCACGAGAACCACGGGGGAGCAAAAGCAGCGTTGGGGAAATTAAGAACCGCTGGGAGGCGAGAACGGCAACAGCGCGGTCATCGCCATTGTAGCCAGCGGGGGAAGAAGACAAGCGCAGGAAAAGCCGCCAAGCACGGGAAGCCGCCATTTTAGTAGGCGGGGGAAGAAGACAAGCGCGGGAAGCCGCCATTTTGGAAAAATAAAATATTTAAAGAAACTCTCAAGGATGCCTAAACACGGTAACATCACTGCTTTTGATAGCGATGTTGAAGATTGGGCCACGTATGTAGAACGCATTGAAGTTTATTGTACAGCAAATGAGGTACCCGATGATAAGAAAGCACTAACCTTATTAAACTCAATGGGTGCGAAGACGTACGGGTTATTGAGGCACCTTGTAACACCAGATAAACCGGCGGATCAGACTTTCGCGAATATTGTTAATATCCTGCAAGAACATTTAAACCCCACGCCGCTGCTGATAGTGGAACGATTTAAATTTTACAGAAGAACACAGCCGAAAGAGGAAAGCAACGCTGAATTCTTAATTGAACTGCGCAAGCTATCAAAGTACTGTCAGTTTGGTACAGGACTAGCAGATGCTCTGAGAGATAAATTCGTGTGTGGGTAATTAAAAGAAGGAACACAAAAGCGACTGCTAGAGGAAAAGGACCTTACGCTTGATAAAGCTGTCACCATTGCAGCATCGCACGAGGCCGCGGCAAGAGGCACCGCGGAAATGCAGCTAAGGTCATCGGAACTCAGCACCAATCAAATGGCATTGGGTGCAGTAAAGTGTTATCGTTGCGGAAGGACAACGCACGATCAGAACCAGTGCTGGTTCAAAAATCAGGAATGCAGAAAATGTGGCAAGCTCGGTCACATAGCTAAAGTATGCCGGTCAGGAAAGAAGACCAGCAACAAAAAGTCACCGCAGGAAAAGTGCAAAAAGGTACACAAGGTGACAGAGAACAGTTCGGATGAACAGAAGATGGATTCAGACTCCAGCAGTAAGGAACTGGGTTGTCTAAGAATACATAATGTGGGTAACACAGCAGACCACCAAACTATCTGGGTCACACTTCAGATAGCAGGAGTCCAAGTGAAGATGGAATTAGACACTGTTTAAATTGGGATGTACACTGTTAAGCTAAAAAGGGAGGAATTGTGGTGTATGTAACCTGTACCACCTTAAGAGACTACCTTAAGAGATGGACTACTTTCTCTTGGCTACTGTATATTGTAGTACCGGTGGTGACCACACCGGTATATAAACTCTGTGTAGTAATTTGCTAAGCAGTTCAGCCCTGACCTTCGATTAGTAAAGACCTGTTTAAGTTATTCTTGTTGTCTGTGTCCAGTGATTTAGAATAAGCATATCTGGGACACTCAGACTCAACACCAGGGGAACTTGATGTGTGGATCCCGAGTGGTAATTCCACCCAAGTTAAGGGAGAGAGTGCTCAATGAGCTTCACGAAGGCCATCTGGGAGGGGTGAAAATGAAAAGCCTTGCTAGGGCTTATGTGTGGTGGCCGGGGATCGATCAGCAAATCGAGGACCTGACAAAGAGCTGCTCAGGATGCCAGAAGGTTCAAAATGCACCACCACATGCCCCTCTACACCCATGGGAGTGGCCCTCATCTCCATGGCAACAGGTGCATATTGATTTTGCCGGTCCATTCATGGACTCAATGTTTTTAATAGCCGTGGATGTGCACTCGAAATGGCCTGAGGTGATCAAAATGTCCTGCACCACCACGGAGAAAACAATTGCAGTCCTACGGACCATATTTGCCAGGAACGGCTTGCCAGAGCAGATTTGTTCTGATAACGGACCACAGTTTGTGTCCGAAGAGTTTCGAAGATTTATGAAAAGGAATGGGGTAAGGCATTACACATCCGCCCCGTATCATCCAGCCACAAATGGATTGGCTGAGAGGTTCGTACAAACCTTTAAAAAAGCAGTAAGGGCCATGTGCGATGACGACATTCCACTGCAGCATAAGGTGGACAATTTTCTGTTAGCCTACAGAAATGCGACACATGCAGTTACCAACCAGACCCCGGCCATGATGTTCTTTAACCGAAGGTTGAGATCTCGTCTGGATTTGCTCAGACCAAATGTAATAAGAGATGTTGAGAATAAGCAATTCCAGCACACCAATGAGAAGCCGACAAGGAGCTTCAATGTAGGGCAACCAGTCTTGGCCCACGACTACCGAACAGAGAAATGGCAACCAGGAACGATATGCACACAGCAGGGGCCACTAATGTACACAGTGGATGTTGGGGAGAACATTGTGAGACGCCATGCTGACCAGATCCTAGCGTCACAGGAACGAGTCAACCCCATGTCTCGCGTACCTGGTGATGAACCCGACATACAGGTAGCATCTACCCCAGAAACAGTAGCATCGGAAGCTGATGAACCAACCGACGACAGGGGGCCAGAATCGCCTCCGCACCAAGAGCAAGACACTCAGGAAAGGCGCTATCCAGAAAGGATCAGGAAGCCTCCCCAAAGACTGAATTTATAAATAGTCTATTTTCAGTTAATGTTGCATGTTAAAAGTGTTAATTGTAATTAGTTGATATTTAATTGTTAAATGAATGTTATGGTACTGTTAATCTAAAAGGGGAGGAATTGTAGTGTATGTACCTTTAAGGGGAGAACTACTTTTTACAGCTCCTGTATACTGTAGTACCGGCAGTGACCACACCTGTATATAAACCCTGAGTAGGGATCTGTACATTTAGTTTTAGAGTAACCCTCATCCAGTAAACACCTGTTAATTGTTCCCTGCAGTCTCTTGTCTAATTATTGAAGGACACAACATCAAGATACACGGATCTAACACGTCCCTTGCATCCCGGGCAGCAATGTGGTCGCGCGCTGGCGCCTTCTGGCCTGTGCAGCTTCAGGTGGGTGAGCAGCAGCTTGGAACTCCTGCTGTTGCTCCTGCAGTTGGTGCTGCTGTTGTTCAGGGTTCTGCTGCTGCCGCGGCTGGTCTTCGTCCAAATCTGATGTCCAGGAGGAAAGAAAATAAATGGTTCCCATTCTTCTGGTATATACCTCAGTTGAGGAAACACTCATTCAAGGTGGGGAGAGGGGTTTCCCAGGAGGTCACACTGGAGATGGGTGTCAGGCTCCAAACTTCCACAACAATGAGTAGGCCTGTTAAAAGTTCCACCAGACCTGAGACAACAAAGTTCTGCCACCTGCAAATGATGACTGGTAAAAACTCCTTTTTAATGGTGGAGCTGCAGCTGTTAGTAAGCAATCCACTTGTGCTGCCGCCAGGTTTCACTGGTGTGTTTCAGAGGAGGCGTGCAGCACGTGGGAAAACTGTTAAAATCAGAAAGGCCTTTCAAAATGGGATTATAGAGAAACTTAACTGGTTGTTAAGGGCCTTAAGGGTCTATCCCGCCTCTTGGAGGCGGGATGGAGATGGGGTCAGAAAACTCGCATGTGGGAAAATTGCTCAGAGGCGGGATGGAGGCAGGATCGGGCCCGCCCACCAGTTTTTGCGATTTTAACACCTCACACGCCTCCTCGGGCCTGGCAAAATCGAGCCCATAGAGTTTCTAAAATAAAGACGTTTTTGTATTCAAAATGTACATGTTTGGTCTTTGGAATCATTGCTGCCTTGGCCGGCTTAGGGGTTGCAGGTTGGTTTCATTCATGCTGTTCTCAATGGCAGAAGCCATTTCCTCAGCAGGGGCCTAGAAGCGGCTTGCTATCAGCCGTTGATGGACGGCCCTTGCAGTTTCAACATTGTGGGCCTCCCTCCCGCCTTAGTGCTGCTGATGATCATCCTCCTCCTCTTCCTCCTCCGCCTCCGGTGGTGCTCCAATGCCTGGTGGCATTGGCTGGGTCCTGAGGATTGCCAGGTTATGCAGCATGCAGCACACAACTATAAAGAGGGAGACTCGCTCAGGTGAGTACTGCAGGGCTCTTCCTGAGTGGTCCAGACAGTGGAACTGTTGCTTGAGCATGCCGATCGTCTGCTCAACGATATTGCTGGTGGCGAGATGGCTCTCGTTGTACCGCAGCTCAGCAGGGGTGTTGGGGTTACGGAACGGTGTCATCAGCCAAGTGCACAGTGGATAACCCTTGTCCCCGAGGAGCCAACCACTTGGCTGATGCGGTGCCTGGAAAAGTTCTGCCACAGCAGTCTGGCGCAGGATGAATGCATCATGGCTGCTGCCAGGATAGCGGGCATCGACAGTGAGTATCAGCTGTCTGTGGTCACAGACCAACTGGACGTTTAAGTAGTGGAATCCCTTGCGGTTGCGGAAATCCTCTATATTCTCATGCGTTGCACGCAATGCCACATGCGTGCAGTCAATGGCGCCCTGCACCATGGGGAAGCCCGCTATCCTCGCAAAGCCCAATGCGCGTTCATGCTGTTTGGCCCAGGTCATCGGGAAAGAGATGTACTGGCGTCTCCTTTTATAGAGGGCATTTGTGACCTGACGGATGCAGCAATGGACCGCGAACTGGGAGATATTGGCAATGTCCACAGTAGCTGCTTGAAAGGAGCCGGTGGCATAAAAGTTCAGAGCCACTGTGATCTTCACTGCCACCGACAGAGACATCCTGGTCCTCAGTACAGGCTGCAGATCTGGCTGCAGCAGGTGGCAGAGCTCAGTGACCACCTCCTTGCTGAAGCACAGCCTGTGCAAACACTGCTCCTCAGACAAATTAATGTAGGAGTATTGTTGGCGAAATACCCTGGGAGGGTAAGGTTTCCTGTACACAGGCCTGTTGGCCATCCTCCATCTGGCTATGATTGCCACTCTCTCTCTGCGTCTCTGTGGCCTCCGAATCTGCAGGCGCAGGATGATGCCCAGAATCAGTGCAGCCCCCATAGTCTCTTGGCAATCAAAGTAATGAAGGTCAAAACCAAAGTACCTGCAAAGTGATGCTCAGTAGCCAAAACTACTTTACACAGCGTTGAATCTATGCAGAAGTCTCTCCTTCTCTCTCTCAGAATTTCTCTCTCTGTCAGAATGAGTGGTGCAAAAACGTCTACCACAGAAAAAGCCAGTTGAGATCCAGATTCATGAAGATTGTGTTGCCTACCGGTGCCGGGGTAAGGGACATCTCGAAACAGCTGGAAAACAATCTGGAAAGGGAGGAGGAGGATCCAATTGTTGTGCTCCATGTCGGAACCAATGACGTAGGAAAGCTTAGGGAAGAGGTCCTGCTAAGGGACTAACAGGAGTTAGGAACTAAATTGAAAAGCAGGACCTCACAGGTAATAACCTCGGGATTATTACCTGAGCCACATACAAATTGGTACAGGGACAAACAGATTAGGAAAGTCAACACGTGGCTAAAGGAATGGTGTGGGAAGGAGGGGTTCATGGGACACTGGCAGCAGTACTGGAACAGGAAGGAGCTGTACCATTGGGACAGGCTGCACCTGAACCAGGCTGGGACCAAGGTCCTAACAGAAAGGATAACTAGTGCTGTAAATAAGATGTTAAACTAATAACATGGGGGGAGGGACCTGCTAAAAATTACAGAAACCTAACAATAAAGGAATCAGGAAAAGAGAGTAAAAGACAAACTAAAGGAGGGAATAAGAATAACCTGAATGGCCAGAGATCGGATAAAGTCATAGGGCATGAAGGTAAAATAACTACTAAAAACAAAGAGAGAGGTGTAGGAATTGCCGAATTCCTACGAATAATTGAGATCGACGCAGGAGAACAATGAAACAGGTCTTTACTCAACAGAGATGCCACGAGGACTGCCTGGGCAGCCCCGTGGTTTGCGACGTGATGTCATCGTGTTTGCCCGCGCTCTTAAAGGGGCCACGCCCCGTACATGCAAACTCTATATGCAAAACACAGTAATGCCTAACACAATGGTACAGGCTTAGGCTGGTGTTAGAACATCGTTAAAGGGAATTATATACAGTTATCCAGAGTCATTCAGTGGTTCTGCCACAGAGGAATATTAAATACAAACAATTTAAACTGTTGATTCAGAAATGTATGTAGCATTCAAAACAAAATGGATGAACTGGAGGCAATAATTTGCAGTGAGGATCTGAATATAGTAGGGATGACTGAAACATGGCTACATAGAAGACAGGATTGGCAACTAAATATTGCAGGATATAACCCATTTAGGAAGGAAAGGGAAGGAAGGAGGGGAGGTGGAGTAGCTGTACCAAAACAACAACAACTTGTATTTATATAGCACCTTTAACGTAGTAAAATGTCCCAAGGTGCTACACAGGAGTATTTTAAGACAAAAAATTTGACACCGATCCACATAAGGATAAATTAGGGCAGGTGACCAAAAGCTTGGTCAAAGAGGTAGGTTTTAAGGAGCGTCTTAAAGGAGGAAAGAGAGGTAGCGAGGCGGACAGGTTTAGGCAGGGAATTACAGAGCTTAGGGCCTAGGCAACAGAAGGCACGGCCACCAAAGGTTGAGCGATTAAAATCAGGGATCCTCAAGAGGGCAGAATTAGAGGTGCACAGATATCTTGGGGGGTTGTGGGGCTGAAGGAGATTACAGAGATAGGAAGAGGTGAGGCCATGGAGGGATTTGAAAACAAGAATGAGAATTTTATGAGAATACTAGTTAAAGGTAACATAATGACAGTAGAAAAAATGGTAACTAGCAGTAAGGTAGGGGGCGATTTTCCCACTGGAGGCGGATTGGAGGCGGGTTTCGCTTTGGGTGGGTTCCAAACCCGCCTCCACTGATAGGTTTGAAAAAATTGCGATTTTCCCCTGATTGGCCAGTTGATTTCAGAGGTGTGAGTTGCCCTTCGTCAATTAGTGTTTTGGGACTGAAACTCGCCTCTGCTAACATTACTTTTCCAGCCTCATTGAAGGGCTGCTTGCTGCCTTGGATTATTCCACTGGATTTCTGTCAATGCTGCACCACCTGCAACATATTTTGAGAAACCACTATGTCCAATTCCAAGGCAAGGGCCTCCCCAAGGTTCTCGGATGAAGTGCTGCAAATGTTGGTTGAGGGGGTGAGAGCTAGCAGGGAGGTGCTCTTCCCCTCATCTGGGAGGAAGAGGCCTCCCAAAGAAACCAAGGCTGTGTGGGTCTAGCTGGCAAGGAATATAACCTCCAGATCTGTGTGCAGATTGGGTGAATGTTTATGTGTATTGATGAAATGCCATCCCTGTTGGAAAGCATTAAAATGTTTTGATGGCAAAATGTTGGCATGTTGGCATCTGTTCTTTCGCCTTAGGCAGCTCCACATTGTGGGCTCCACGACCCTTGCATTGTCAGGTTGGTGGCCAGAGTGAAAGGAGGCCAGAGAGTCATGTCCATTGTCTATGATGTCTTAAGATAGAGCCAAGGACATGTGCCAACATAGGCAACCTGTGCAAATCTGGCCAGGATAAGTTCATCCCTTGCATCACGGGCAGCCATGTGCTTGCATGCTGCTGCTGCTGCTGGTCAATAGACCGGTGCTTTGACCTCCTCCTGCTCCTCCTCCTCCTCCTCATCCTCATCCGCATCTGACGAGGCCTGGAACTGAGCCACTTGTTCATCAGGAAGCTGCAAGCCATGACGCTGTGCGATGTTGTGCTGTGCAAAACAGCCCACGGCCATTCTGGAGACCCTGTATGGTGTATACTGCTGGGCTCCACCTGATCGGCCAAGGCATCGGAAGCTCATCTTCAACAACCCAATGGTTTGCTCGATGATGGACCTGGGCGAAGTGTGGCTGGCGTTGTAGGGCTCTTCAGCCTCGTTAGCTGGCCTCCTGATCGGCGTCATTAGCCACTTCTTCAGGGGGTAGCCTTTGTCACCAAGGAGCCATCCGTTAAGTTGGTTTGGCAGATTGAAAAGCAGAGGAACACTAGAGTGCCACATGATGAAAGAGTCATGGCAACTACCACAGAATTTGGCGCAAACATGCAAAAACTCCTTCTTGTGGTTACACACCAGCTGTACATTGAGGGAGTGGAAGCCCTTGCGGTTGACAAAGATAGCTGGGTTGTGATGGGGTGCCCTAAGGGCCACATGTGTGCAGTCTATGATGCCCTGTACCATTGACAAACCTGCCATATTTGCAAAGCCAACCAAAGCCACGGTTATACTTGCTTAATCCCTTGAGAACTGGATGTAATTGTGCGCCTTTGCGAAAAGGGCATTGGAAACCTGCATGATGCAACTGTGGGTGGCCGGCTGAGAGATGCCACTGATGTCTACTGATGATCCCTGGAAGGAGCCTGAGGCAAAAAAGTTGAGTGTGGTGGTGACTTTGGCAGCCACTGGTAAGGGGTGTCCACCCATTCCTCTGGGCTCCAGGTATTGGTGCAGCAGTGCGCAGATGTCTCGGACAACCTCTCGCGAAAGTCTCAGCCACCTTTGGCACTGCTGCTCACTCATGTTGAGGTAGCTCATCCTCTGCCTGTAAACCCTCTGTTGGGGGTATCTCCTGCGGCGAGGTGCCTCGATGCGCTGGCGCCTTCTGCCCTGTGCAGCATCAGGTGGCTGAGCAGGAGGTTGGGGCTCCTGCTGCTGTTGCTGCTGAGCTGCCTAGTTCTGCTGCTGCCGTGGATGCTCCTCATCCGAATCTAGGAAATGAATGGTTCCCATGCTGCTTGCAGATGCCTCCGTTGGGGAAGTGCTCATTCCAAGCGGGGAGAGGCTCTTCCAAGGAGGTCCCACATTTGATATATAGAAGCTGCAGCACCTCCGACTTCAGGAGACCTGCTAAAAGCGCTGAAAGATCTTTTAAAGCAAAGTTCTGCCACCCTGCAACTAATCCCTGATGAAAATTCTGTTTTAATGGTGGAGCTGTAGCTGTGAGGAGGCAACCCACTTGTCAACCCACCAGGTTTAGCTGGCATGGTTTAGGAGGGTCGTGGAACACGCTGAAAATGTCAAAAAATAACGAGGGCTTCTCAAAATAGGATTAGATAGGCCCTTAATGACCATTTAAGGCTCTTAACAACCTCTCTGGCCTGCTGGAGGTGGGACCGTTTCCCACCCTGCAAAACCGGCACAGGCAAAATTGCACGGAGGCGGGTTCCGAACCCGCACTCATTTTTTGTGATTTTCCCGCCTTTCCCGCCTCGAAACCCGTCTCCTTGGGACTGAGAAAATCGCCCCCGTAGAGACAGAATCCATATGGATTGAGTTAAAAGATAAGAAAGGATCCATCACACTAATAGGGGTATACTATAGACCACCAAATAATGGAAGGGAATTGGAGGAAGAAATATGTAGACAAATCTGCGAGGTGAGTAGCAGGCATAAAATAATAATTATGGGGGAGTTTAACTACAAATAAATTGGCAGGAAGAAGTAGCGAAAGGAGAAAAGGGAATCGAGTTTTTACAGTGTATGCAGGACTCCTTTCTCACTCAGTATGTAAGAAGTCCAACAAGAAAAGAATCATTAATACAAAAGCAAAATACTGCGGATGCTGGAAATCTGAAATAAAAACACAAAATGCTGGAAATACTCAGCAGGTCAGGCAGCATCTGTGGGGAGAGATACAGATTTAACGTTTCAGGTCGATGACCTTTCATCAGTACTGGTCAGAAAACAATCACTGCTGGACTGGGTAATGAACCATAACAAATAGGAGAAGTAAGAGTAGGAGAGCATCTTAGTAGTAGTGATCACAACATAGTATGGTTCAAGATTAGAATCAAGACTGATATAAGTAGGACAAAGGCTAAGGTAATAGATTGCAAAAGAGCAAATTATGAGGAAATGAGGGTGGAATTAAAGAAGGCAAACTGGAAGAAAATCCTGAAAAATAAAAAGAGACAGGAAAAGAGTGCGACATCTTTAAAAAGGTAATCAATAGAGTTCAAGCGAAATGTATTCCACTAAAAGCCAAAGACAAGCAAACTAATTATGGGGCACCATGAATGAATAAAGAACTAAAGGCAAAATTGAATCTAAAGAAAAAGACATACATGAAGTATTTAGATATTAAAGGAGAGGAGGGCAAAAGAGAATATTAATCTAAAGAGAAACTTAGGAGAAAAGTTTAAAAAAATGAAGAAGGCAAAGAGAAATTGAGTGGTAGCGCCCCAAGAGGGAAGCTACGGGAAGCTACTGGAAGCGCCCCGCCTCCCTCTTGGGGCGCTGCGAGGGAATAGGCGCTGCGGCACATCGCGCTGCAGTATTACAGGCCTTCCTCCCCTTCTTAAAGAGGAGGGGCCTTGCGCAGCACGACCCAGGGCCCAGCTGGGCCATCAGGGATCGGAGTGCTGGCAAAAGAGCCCAGCACTCAAGAGAAGTGCCGGGCTCATGGAGCGCAGCTGGCACTCCGCGGGGGGGCGGGTCAGGAGGCCGGGGATGTAGTGTCCGTGTGTAGATAAAGACACTGAAGACAGGAGTTGGTTCATAGGTATTTACTAAGCAAGTCTGGGGGGGGGTTTCTAAAGGATATACACAATACACAGGCTTATATAGCCCAAGTGGCAATTACCGGCATTACGCACACCTGGGGCTCTTAAAGGCACATACACCACAATTCCTCCCCTTCTAGCTAACTAGTACATCATATTTTAAGTAATTATTAATTACATGTTATATGCAAAATAATATACATTGCTGTATTAATTAATTATAAGTTAGTCTCTCAGGAGGCTTCCTGACTCGGTCCGGATAACGCCTCGGGGGTGTAGTCGTTTCTGGTGGTGTAGTAGGTTCTTCTGGCAAGGCTGATTCGGCTTGAAGGCCAGTGTCGGGTTCATCGGGTTCCAGTATCACCGGATCGGAGGTAGATATGGGTATCTCTACTTCATCGTTAGATGTATAGCGTGGTGGTGTAGGTTGTCCCTTTTCGGATGACTTGATGATTTGGTCAGCATGGCGCCTTATTATGCTTTCTCCGATGTCCACGGTATACATCAGTGGTCCTAGTCGTGTGCAGATAGTTCCAGGCTGCCATTTCTCGGTACGGTAGTCCCGGGCCAAAACTTGTTGACCTATCTGGAAGGTTCTAGTTGGCCTTTCATTCATGCCTTGAAACTGCCGGTTCTCCACGTCCCTTCTGATGTTGGGCTTGACCAAAGCCAGCCGGCATCTTAGGTTTCTATTGAAGAACATCATGGCGGGAGTTTGGTTGGTAACCATATTTGTTGCATTCCTGTATGCGAATAAGAAGTTATCCACCTTGTGCTGAAGTTTTATGTCTTCATTACCCATGGCCTTTATGGCCTTCTTAAAGGTCTGGACAAACCTTTCAGCCAATCCATTGGTGGCGGGATGGTATGGGGCGGACGTGTAGTGCTTTACCCCATTGTTCTTTAAGAACTTTCTGAAATCTTCGGACACAAATTGCGGTCCATTATCAGAACATATCTGTTCCGGCAGCCCATTCCTGGCAAATATGGTCCTTAATACTGTGATGGTTTTTTCCGTGGTGGTGGAGGACATCTTTATTACCTCCGGCCACTTGGAGTGTGCATCAACTGCGATTAAGAACATTGAGTCCATAAATGGACCAGCAAAGTCGATGTGCACCCTTTGCCAGGGAGATGAGGGCCACTCCCATGGATGTAGAGGGGCCTGTGGCGGAGCATTTTGGACCTTCTGGCATCCTAGGCAGCTCTTGGTCATGTCTTCGATGTCTCCATCGATACCTGGCCACCATACAAACGCCCTAGCTAGGTTTTTCATTTTCACTCCACCCAGATGCCCCTCGTGAAGCTCCTTTAGCACTTTATCCTGGAGTTTGGGTGGAATCACCACTCTGGATCCACACATCAAGGTTCCTCGGCACACTGACAGCTGTTCTCTTCTTTGCGAGAATGCTGGCAACAGTGGTTCGCCATGTGCTGGCCATCCCTTCATTGTTAAATCGTAGACCCGTGAGAGAGTAGGGTCATTTCTTGTCTCCCTTTCAATGGCAGAATTTGTCACCGGTAGACATTCCACTATGGTAGAGTGGAATATCTCTACTGGGTCTACTGTAGGTGCCTCTTCTATCGTTGGCAACGGCAGGCACGATAAACCGTCAGCATTCCCATGCTGTTTTGACCCTTTGTATTCAATGTTGTATTGGTGTGCCCCTAGAAAAAGGGACCACCTCTGTAGTCTTTGTGCCGTCATAATGGGGACACCTTTCTTAGGGTTGAATATGGAGATGAGGGGTTGATGGTCAGTCAGCAAGGTAAATTTTTGTCCGTGTAGGTAATGGTTGAATTTCTTCACTCCCCATACCAGGCTGAGTGCTTCCCTGTCTATCTGGGAATAGTTACGCTCAGCTGAGTTCAATGAGCGTGACGCAAAAGCTATCGGCCGTTCCGAGCCATCAGGGAATCTATGGGACAATACCGCTCCTATGCCGTAAGGGGATGCATCGCACGCCAGTCTGATTGGTAGTGATGGGTTGTAATGAGCCAAAACTTTCTCGGATGTGATTAAGTCTTTACATTTATGGAAGGCATGTTTACAGTCTTCGTTCCATTTCCAAATCACTCCTGTGTGTAGAAGATCATTAAGAGGGTGTAGAATAGATGATAAGTTCGGTAAAAATTTATGATAGTAATTTATTAATCCCAGGAATGACCTCAATTGTGAAACATTTTCAGGTGCTGGGGCTTTCATAACTGCTTCAATTTTTTCAGGTGACTTATGCAACCCTTCCTTATTAATTATGTGGCCACAATATGATATCTGATTTTGGAAAAATTCGCACTTGGGGCGATTTGCTCGTAGGCCCCGTTCTTTCAGCCTAGTGAGCACCTGCTCCAAATTGGCAAGGTGCTCGTTGTCGTTTTCTCCTGTTATAAGGATGTCGTCTAGGTAGCACTGAGTCCCCGGAATCCCTTGCAGGACTTGCTCCATAGCTCTTTGCCAGATAGCTGGAGCTGATGCTACTCCAAAAGCCAGTCGATTGTACTGGTACAGGCCTTTGTGTGTGTTTATTGTGAGATACTTTTTAGAGGTCTCCTCAACCTCCATCTGTAGATATGCCTGTGCCAAGTCAATTTTTGTGAAACGTTTTCCTCCGGATAGTGAGGCGAAAATATCTTCTACTGTACCGTGTGAAGGACCGGGTTTACAGTCACCTTAAGGTCCCCACAGATGCGAATTTTTCTTTGTTCCTCAGAGTTATTTTTCAATGCTTTTTTCATGACTGGAACGATGGGTGTTGCCCATTCGCTCCAATCTATTTTGGATAATACGCCTGCCTTTTCCAAATTCTCCAGCTCTGCCTCGACTGCCAGACGTATTGCGTATGGCACCGGTCTTGCCTTAAAAAATTTTGGAATTGCTGCATCTTCCACTTTTATTGAGGCGGTGATGCCTTTCAAGGTTCCTAGTTTCTCTTGAAACACTTCTTTGGCGTTGGCCAAGATGTCTTTTAATCGTTCAGGTATGATGTCATCATTGTTTTTTTCCTTACTGGTCACCGTCAGTGCCTGAATGGAGTGCCAGTCTAAACGTATCTTCCTTATCCATTCACGTCCCAACAACGGTGGACCACCATCTTGTAGAATGTATAAATACAACTTTTGTATTTCTTTGCCGTTGTATACCACAGGCACCTTTATTTTTCCTTTGGGGTATACTTTCTGCCCCGTATATGTTTTTAAGATAATGGATGTGTCTTTTAGAGGTATATGCGAAAATAGCCTCTCGTAATCTCGTCGATTTATTACGGTTAGAGCTGATCCTGTATCTAGCTCCATTTTAACTGGGGACCCTGCTATTATGAGGGTAACCCAAATGGTCTGGTAATCTTCATTGGCAATTACATTATGTAATTTGAGAGAGCTTAGTCTCTTGTTCCCGGAGTCGCTATCGCTCTTCTGGTCTTTGGAGCTACTGTCCGTCATCATTTGTACCTTTCTGTGCTTTTCCTTATTGATTCTTTTCCCGTTAGTGGATTTTTTATTTTCAGATCGGCATACAGTTGGAATGTGTCCCATCTTTCCGCATCGCCTGCATGCTTTTTCTTTGAACCAGCAATCCCTCTGGTCATGGTTGGATCTGCCGCAGCGATAACATCTCTTGAAACCCCATGTCATTTCATGGGTGCCGAAGTCCTGTGGCCTTTGCTGTATCTTTGTCGCTCCTATTGCACTGAAAGCCTTGTCCAGTGTTAAATCTTTTCCAGAAGATACCTTTTTTTGTGTTTCTACACTTAGGGGATCGCAGATGAATTTGTCTTGCAGAGAATCTGCCAGTCCTGTCTCGAATTGGCAGTGTAGGGTATCAACAATCTCCTCAAAATTCTTGTCCATCGGTTCAGCTGGAGTGATTAAGTTGCGTAACAGCTTGTATGTTTCTGCGCCCATTAGATCCAGAAGCACTGAAGCTTTTTTTTCATCTTCTATTCCATTTGCGGTGCAAAACACCTCCACTCTTTCTACATGTGTGGTCCAATCCTCTATCTTGTTATCCAAAACATCAATATTGCCAAAGTTAGGCTCTGTTTCGTTATCAAAAGCATCAATATTGCCAGACTTAGGCATTTCAAAAAAGATATGGCGCTTCCCGCGCTTTTTTTTTCTCTCTGTAGCAACGATATGGCGCTTCCTGCGCTTTCCCGCCGCTGCTACCGATAACAACGCTGTTTTACTATGGTTTCCGTTTATTCACTGTTGGAGACTCGTTCCCGATGGAGGTCTAAACGCTGACCTGCTTGCCGCACCGGCCGTCTCCCGAGTGCACCCTCCCAGTCCATTATTGCTTGCCTCCGATTTCACTGCCTGTCTCAGCTGTAGAGCCCGCCGCTGGAGCCCCAGCCTGACGCCCAGGAAGGATTAGCGCAGTACCTGCCACCAGCTTGGCCAGCTGGTGAAACCACAGTTTCTATTACTTCCTTGAGTCTTCTGGATGCTGGAGGAATCGATGTCCTTGAGGTGCTGCTGAATTGCAGGTAAGTCCGTTTCCACTTCGTCGCCACTGTAGTGTCCGTGTGTAGATAAAGACACTGAAGACAGGAGTTGGTTCATAGGTATTTACTAAGCAAGTCTGGGGGGGGGTTTCTAAAGGATATACACAATACACAGGCTTATATAGCCCAAGTGGCAATTACCGGCATTACGCACACCTGGGGCTCTTAAAGGCACATACACCACAGGGGACAGCAGTGGTGGCAGGTGCTGGCAGGCGGCCAGCAACAAAAATGGCCGCCTGTCACCTCGCCTTTAAATAGCACCGCCCCGGCCGCAGGTAGGCCCCCGCTGACACTGTCGGACATAGCGTCCAGCAGTAAGTCAGGGGGCGCTACCGAAGATCGCGGCCGGGGTGCTGCGCACGGCGATGATGTCATCTCTGGCAGCACAGCACCGCGGCGCGCTAACAGTTATCGCCGCCGCTAACCTCCCGCTGAAATTCACGGTAGCTGTTGGTGGCGACGCGCCGGGGGGCTAGTTGCCTTGCGCCCCGTTAGTGCCCTCTTAGCAACCAAATTTTTCCCCAAAGAGTATAAAACCCCAGGTCTGGATGGTATGCACTCAGCTATACTCAAGGAAACTAGAGAGGCAACAGCAGAGACACTAATTTATATATATATATAAAAGTTCCATAGAAGAGGGGACAGTGCCAGAGGACTGGCGGACAGCTAATGTTGTTTCTATATACAAAACGAAAATAGAACGAAACCTGGGAACTATAGACAGTCAGCTTACCGTCAGTGATAGGAAAGATATCGCAATCTATTCTAAAAGAAGTGATAGAAGAGCATCTACAGACAGAAAATATAATTTTAAAAAGTCAGCATTGGATTCTAAAGGCTAAGTCATGCTTAACTAACCTGATAGAATTATTTGAAGAGTTAATGGAAAGAGTAGACAAGGGTAATATAATAGATGTCATATACTTGGGTTTTCAAAAGGCCTTCAATAAGGTACCACCGATAGGCTCATGACAAAGGTTAGGGCATGTGGAGTCGGGGGACAAATAGCTGAATGGATAGCAAATTGACTAAAAATTAGAAAGCAGAGAGTAGGGGTAAAGGGTAGTTATTCAGATTGAAGGAAGGCAGAAAGCGGTGTTCCACAAGGATCAGTGTTGGGCCCACTGTTATTCATAATTTACATTAATGATTTGGACTTTGGAACATGTAACTCAAATTCAAAATTTGCAGATGATACCAAACTGGGAAGTACAGCTAACACTGAGGAAGAATGCAACATAATACAAGAAGACATTAGAAAACTTGCAGACTGGGCAGTTAAGTGGCAAATGAACATTAACATAGATAAATGTAAAGTGAAACACTTTGGTGGGAAAAATAGAAATATCACCTACACCTTAGAAAGTAAGAAATTGAATGGGGTAGAAGAGCAAAGGGATCTAGGGATACAGGTGAACAAATTATTAAAAGCAGCATCACAGATCAGCAAAGCTATTAAAATGATAACAAAGCACTGGGATTTATTTCTAGGGGTATAGAATTCAAAAGTAGTGAAGTTATGTTAAACTTGTATAGGACCCTGGTCAGGCTGCACTTAGAGTACTGTGCACAGTTCTGGTCTCCATACTATAAAAAGAACATTGAAGCACTGGAGAAAGTGCAAATAAGATTACCAGGATGGTACCAGAACTGAGGGAGTACAGCTATCAGGAAAGCTTGAACTGGCTGGGTCTTTTTTCTTTAGAAAAGAGAAGACTTAAAGGTGACCTGATCGAGGTCTTTAAAATTATGAATGTGTTGGACAAGGTAGATGTGGAGAGAATGTTTCCACTTGTGGGAGAATACAAAACTAGGGGCCATAAATACAAGATAGTTACTAATAAATCCAATAAGGAAATAAGGAAAAACTTCTTCACTCAGTGTAGTTAGAATGTGGAACTCGCTGAGGTTGAGGCAAATAGCTTAGATGCTTTGAAAAGGAAACTAGACGAGTACATGAGAGGAAAGGAAATAGAAAAATATGTTAAAAAGCTGATATGAGGCAGATGGAATGGAAGGAGACTCCTGTGGAATATGAACACCACCACGGACTAGTTGGACTGAAAAGCATGTTTCTATGCTATATATTCTATGTAATTCTATGTAATATCTGAAATGTTAACTGTCTGTTCTCTCCACAGATGCTGCCTGACCTGTTGGGTGTTTCCAGCATTTTCTGTTTTTGCTTCAAATTTTTAGCATGTGCAGTATTTTGCTTTTTGGGCATTTTACTCATTTGCTGTTTGTGTGAATTTGCTCTGTGCAAGTTGGTTGCTGTATTTACCTACATAACACAATAAGGGCGAATTGGTTGCAACTGAGAAATTATCCTTATTACAGTGCATTGTTAGGTATGACTGGCAATTGTTATCTTAAGAGATGCCCTGGAGACGCCAGTTTACTTCTTTTGGCATTGTGTACCAGTGCAATGATTATCTCAGGTGGCTGTGACTGCAAAGCTACCTGCTGTGGGCTTGGATTATGCCATTTGTGGACCTCCTTTCTCAGCACCAAGAAGCTGGGTCCTCCTTTTTCAGGCTGCAGACAATGACACCTGAAATGTAGAGCTTAAACTTGTGGGCTCGGTGCCTTGAAGAAACATTAGTCTGACATTTTAGTGTGCCACAATATTACAGTTACTAAATGGTTGCCTTGGCCCTTTCAGCTGGTGCAGCAACACTGAATCCACCTCACCACCGCCCCTCCCCCCCACCCCACCCAACCATGCCTGCGGTGTGGCCACCCTACAGAGGGTGCTACTGGCACAGGAGTCTGTCATGATTATTCAATGACAGTCCACCAAGGAAAATTGGAGTGGCCCTCAGTAATAAAACACTGGTGAGTGGAAGTGCTTTTTTGGTGCTGTTTCATAGAAACATAGAAACATAGAGATAGGAACAGGAGTAGGCCATTCGGCCCTTCGAGCCTGCTCCGCCATTCAATGAGATCATGGCTGATCTTCGTCTGAGATCATAGCTGATCTTACCAGTTCAGTACCCCGTCCCCGCCTTTTCTCCGTAACCCTTAATCCCCTTAGCCTTCAGAAATATATCCAATTCTCTCTTGAAAATATTTATTGAATTAGCCTTCGCAGCCCTCTGTGGCAGGGAATTCCACAGGCTCACCACTCTTTGAGTGAAGAAATTCTTCCTCATCTCTGTTTTAAATGATTTGCCTGCTATTTTTAGACTGTGGCCCCTGGTTCTGTGCTCCCCGGCCATTGGAAACATTCTCTCTGAATTCAGCCTGTCCAGGCCTGCCATAATTTTATATGTTTCGATGAGATCCCCTCTCAATCTTCTAAACTCCAGTGAGTACAAGCCCAAACTATTTAATCTCTCTTCGTAGGTCATTCCCGCCATTCCAGGTATCAGCCTGGTGAATCGCCGTTGCACTCTTTCCATGGCAAGAACATCCTTCCGCAGATGGGGCGACCAAAACTGTACACAATACTCCAGATGCGGTCTCACCAGCACCTTGTACAGCTGTAGTAAGGTATCCCTATTCCTATACTCGAACCCCCTTGATATGAAGGCCAACATACCATTTGCCTTCTTAATCGCCTGTTGCACCTGCATGCTCTCCTTCAGTGACTGGTGCACAAGAACACCCAGGTCCCTCTGCACTTCCCCATCTCCCAATCTATTGCCATTTAGATAATAATCTACCCTCCTGTTTTTACCCCCAAAGTGGATAACCTCGCATTTATCCACATTATAGTGCATCTGCCACGTATCCGCCCATTCCCCCAACCTGTCCAAATCGCACTGTAGCCTCCTGACATCCTCATCAGAGCCCACCCCTCCTCCTAGTTTAGTGTCGTCAGCGAATTTGGAAATATTGCATCCAATTCCCTGATCCAGATCATTTATATATATTGTGAACAGCTGGGGTCCCAGGACAGATCCTTGCGGCACCCCGCTGGTCACTGCCTGCCACTCCGAAAACGAGCTGTTTATTCCAACTCTCTGTTTTCTATCCGCCAGCCAGTTCTCTATCCACGTTAATACTTTGCCCCCAATTCCATGAGCCTTAATTTTGCATGATAATCTTTTGTGTGGAACCTTATCGAAGGCTTTCTGGAAGTCAAGGTACACCACATCCACTGGCTCTCCCCCATCTATTTTACCAGTTACTTCCTCAAAAAATTCCAGCAGATTAGTCAAACACGATTTACCCTTTGTAAATCCATGTTGACTCTGTCCGATCCTTTCCCCATTTGTCAAGTGCTCCGCTATTTTATCCTTAATAATGGACTCTAGCATTTTGCCCACAACCGATGTAAGGCTTACTGGTCTATAATTCCCTGCTTTCTCTCTACCCCCCTTTTTAAATATTGGGGTAACATTAGCTACCCTCCAATCCACGGGTACTGTTCCCGAGTCAATGGAGTTCCGGAAGATGATCCTTAGAGCATCTGCTATCTCCAGGGCCACCTCCTTAAGTACCCTAGGATGTAGTTTATCAGGCCCCGGGGATTTGTCGGCCTTCAGTCCCCTCAACTTACCCAACACCATATCCCTAGAGATACTAATTTCTGTCAGCTCCTCCCTCTCATTAGTCCCTATGTTTGCCGATATTCCTGGGAGGTTATTTGTGTCCTCCTTTGTGAATACAGAACCAAAGTATGAGTTTAATTGGTCTGCCATTTCCTTATTCTCCATTATATATTCTCCCGAATCGGACTGCAAGGGACCGACTTGGGATTTTACCAGTCTTTTCCTCCTGATATACCGATAAAAGCTTTTGCAGTCTGTCTTTATGTTTGCTGCAAGTTTACTTTCGTATTCTATTTTCCCCTTCCTGATTAATCCCTTTGTCCTCTTTTGCTGTATCCTGTACTGCCCCCAATCTTCCGGTCTGGTGCTTTTTTTGCCAGTTGATATGCCCTTTTTTTTTATTTTATGCTGTCCCTAATTTCCCTCGTTATCCACGGTTGAGTCACCTTTTTAGGTTTATTTTTATGCCAAACCGGTATAAACATGTTCTGGAATTCTTTCATTCTATCTTTGAATGCTTGCCATTGTCTCTCCACTGTCAATCCCCCCAGAAACACCACCCAATCAATCTTACCCAATTCCCGTCTCAGACCCTCGTAATTCCCTTTATTTAAGTTCTGGACCTTAGTCTCTGATTCAATTTCCTCACTCTCCATCTCGACTGAGAGCTCGATCATATTATGATCGCTCTGACCCAAGGGGCCTCGTACAAGAAGATTGCTGATAAGTCCCTTCTCATTGCACAATACCCAGTCTAAAATGGCCTGATCTCGAGTCGGCTCCTCGACATATTGGTCCAGATAACCGTCCCGAAAACATTCCAGGAATTCCTCCTCCTCAGAATTTTTACTAATTTGGGTAGTCCAATCAATATGTAAATTAAAGTCACCCATGATGACAGCTGTGCTCTTATCGCACGCTTCTCTAATTTCCCTTTTTATGCCTTCCCTCACCTCCATATTACTATTTGGAGGCCTATATATCACACCCACTAACGTTTTCCTCCCCTTGCTATTTCTCATTTCTACCCATACAGATTCCGTTTCATCCGAGTTAATATCCTTCCTTTCCATTGCATTAATCCCCTCCTTTACCAGCAATGCTACCCCACCTCCCCTACCTTTTTGCCGATCCTTCCTAAATATTGTATATCCCTGGATGTTAAGTTCCCAGCCTTGCCCACCCTGCAGCCACGTTTCTGTAATCCCAATCAAATCATACTTGTTTACCTCTATTTCCACAACTAATTCATCCACCTTGTTCCTAATGCTTCTAGCATTAAGATACAAAGCCTTCAGGCTTGCTTTTTTCACACTCTCATTATGAATTAGTTTGGCCCTTTGTGTTTCTCTCCTTTGCTTATTGCTTCTCACCTTTCTACCATCTATTTCTGACTTCATATGACTTCCCTCTTTTCCACTACCTAGGTTCCCATCCCCCTGCCAAATTAGTTTAAATCCTCCCGAACCGCCCTAGAAAATATTACCCCGAGGACATCGGCTCCCTCACAGTTCAGGTGTAGACCGTCCCCTTGGTACAGGTCACTCCTCCCCAAGAACTGGTTCCAATGCCTCAAGAATTTAAATCCCTCTCCCTTGCACCACTGCTCAAGCCACGTATTTAGCTTATCTATCTTACTCTCTCTAAACTTATTAGCTCGTGGCACTGGTAGCAATCCAGAGATTACTACCTTTGAGGTCCTACTTTTCAATTTAGCTCCTAACTCCCTAAATTCAGCTTGTAGGACCTCCTCCCTCTTTTTACCTACATCGTTGGTACCTACATGTACCACGACAACTGGCTGATCCCCCTCCCCCTTCAGAATGCTCTGCACCCGCTCCGAGACATCCTTGACCCTTGCACCAGGGAGGCAACATACCATCTTGGAGTCTCGGTCTCGGCCACAGAAACTCCTGTCTATCCCCCTTACAATTGAATCCCCTATCACTATAGCCCTATCCCTCTTTTTCCCGCCCTTCTGTGCAGCAGAGCCAGTCATGGTGCCCTGAACCTGGCTGCTGGTGCCTTCCCCTGATAAGTCATCTCCCCCAACAGTACCCAAAACGGTAAACCTGTTTTGGAGGGAGATGACCGCAGGTGACTCCTGCACTACCTTCCTGCCTTTACCCTGCCTTTTGGTCACCCATTTACTGTCTGAGCTAGCCTTTACCTGCGGTGTGACCAACTCACTGAATGTGCTATCCACAAGATCCTCAGCATCGCGTATGCTCCAGAGTGAGTCCATTCGCAGCTCCAGCGCCACCATGCGGTCCGCTAGGAGCTGCAGCTGGACACACCTCCTGCACACATAGTTGTCAGGGACAGTGTCCCTGATTTCCCACATGGCACAGGAGGAGCATGACACGGGTCTGAGCTGCCCTTCCATGACTTAACCCTTACAAGACCCTTTTATTTACTACGATTTAGCTTAATTATTGAATTCTACTTAGAATAAGTTTGTGAAAGTACTCACCAACCAGTCACCTACCTGTGTTCTGGTGTTGTATTTTCACTGCCGCCTCCTATCCTGGAACCTTTTCCACCTAGGTTAGGCTCCTGAAATAAAATAAATTGAACCTACCTTTTCAACTTCCCCTAACCCCTAAAAGGTTAGAGGAGGTGGAAGGGTGGGAGACACTACACTGTAGTGTTTCGGGTTTAGCAACAGCTCCACCTATATAAGAGTTACTGGCCTCCTGCTCTCCCGACTGCACCAGCTGCTCCCTGGTGACGTCACACACTGATTACTATTTGCCCCTCTCCTCTGCTGTTGATTTGGTACGCCTCGCAACTGCCGCCGGTTTTTAAGCCGGGCTCCTCCTCGCTGCTCTCTGCTGCTCCGAGTGCTCTCGGGCCTCGCTGGTCGTGGGTTTTTATACCCGGCTGCTCCTCCTCTGCTCCGAGTGCTCTCGGGCCTCGCTGGTCGTGGGTTTTTATACCCGGCTGCTCCTCCTCTGCTCCCGCTGCTCCGAGTGCTCTCGGGCCTCGCTGGTCGTGGGTTTTTATACCCGGCTGCTCCTCCTCTGCTCCGAGTGCTCTCGGGCCTCGCTGGTCGTGGGTTTTTATACCCGGCTGCTCCTCCTCTGCTCCCGCTGCTCCGAGTGCTCTCGGGCCTCGCTGGTCGTGGGTTTTTATACCCGGCTGCTCCTCCTCTGCTCCGAGTGCTCTCGGGCCTCGCTGGTCGTGGGTTTTTATACCCGGCTGCTCCTCCTCTGCTCCCGCTGCTCCGAGTGCTCTCGGGCCTCGCTGGTCGTGGGTTTTTATACCCGGCTGCTCCTCCTCTGCTCCCGCTGCTCCGAGTGCTCTCGGGCCTCGCTGGTCGTGGGTTTTTATACCCGGCTGCTCCTCCTCTGCTCCCGCTGCTCCGAGTGCTCTCGGGCCTCGCTGGTCGTGGGTTTTTATACCCGGCTGCTCCTCCTCTGCTCCGAGTTTCAATGGCAAATTCGCCACGGAGGGAAATCTGGCACAATGGCTTGGATATTAACGGGCGAGTTCCGTCGGCAGGGGGGAGGGGGTGGACTTGTGGACAGGAAACCACGTACAATGGAGTTTTAACCCCACAGCATGCGTCTTTTGCACTTGACAGGTTCCCTGCCCAGAAGTCAGCCTGATGGACAGGCTTGGCTTCCAGTCAGGCGGGGAGGCCTCCGGAGCAGGCCACAGGACTAGGTAGGTCCGATCCCCGACCCCGGGGGGGAGGTCCAATCCCTGACCCCAGGAGTCTTTGTATGGGGGAGGGAGCTTGTGGGACGGGGGGCAGGGGGGAAGCACTCATGCTCCCCCTGGCCCACAAGCAGTGCTGTAATGGCAACTATCTTCTACCCGAAGCTGTCCTCACCTCTCTTCAGCTGTCGGGTTTCCCGAGACCTGGGAAACCCGGCCAGCCACTGTTAAACCTGCAAATCAGGTTAAATCAGAGACTGCCAGCCTCATTAAAATATTTAAATTGCCAACCCGCCTCCTGGGAACTTGTTGGCAACCCGCCCCTTGTCCCGTTTCCATTCAACCCGGAAGTGGGTGGTGGGTTACAGGCAGTTTGGGGTTAGAGGCAGTTTGGTGTCAGGTTTGAGATTTAAAAATTTTTAACACCTGACCCGACCCCAACCTACCCATTTTTGGGGGTTAAAATTCACCCCAATGTTTTTGTTAATAAATGGAAGATTTGAGACAATTAAAATGCTCACAGCCCAAAATTCTGCAAGCTCAGTTTTGCCTTATGGAGACCTAGAACTTTTCTATAGATATTATTGCTTTCACATCATTAATTAACAAGTAACATTTGGTACTTCGCATTTCTGATTATCTCAATACATTTTATTGGCAGACCTTTTCTGGACTTCTTGTGAACTTGCCAAGTGTTGCAGACTGGCTAAGCTGGCTCCAGTACGTCAGTCTCCCTAGATACTGCTTTGCAGTAAGTTATTGCTTATCTTCTTGTTGTTACGTTAACAAGACCAGAACAGTTTGCAGTTTTGTTTCTACAATATCAGCTAAAACACCAAACTCCACAAGCCTGCATCTTTGAATTTACATTGTGTGATGAAATAAGTCTGTGTTCTAGCATTTGTATTGTTGTTGTTGTTGTTGTACTTGTTAATGTCTGGAATGTTCCACCGGTGTAACCATTAATGCTCCTCCCTAGCCCCGCCCCTCTTCTGGAATGTTCTACCAAGAGCTGGGTTGGTGATGAATGATGGTGGCCCTGTGTTAACTTGATGCCATGTTCTTACTTAATAAAAGCCTTTAGTTTTAAGCTTTAACCTCATGGATTCAGGCAGTTATTTGGCACATCAATTTTATTAAGTAACAACTTTTGGAAGATGTATCGATTTTTGAAACCAGAGCATCTGGATATCGATCCCCATTCGGCAGATGCGTCGAAGAAATTTACGCATTGGCTTCAATGTTTTGAACACTTCATCGCATCGGTCGATTCGACGGTTAACAAGTTGGGTCTTCTAACCAACTTGGTAAGTCATCAAACTTACTCGATAATTGAAGATATTACTACATATGAAGAGGCTCTCACAGCCCTTAAGGCCCAGTACCTTAAGTCAGTTAACGAAGTATACGCCAGGTATCTTTTGTCTACTCGCAGGCAATTACCCGAGGAATCTCTGGACGATTTCCTGCAGGACCTTAAGGCTTTGGCTAAGGATTGCAACTACAAGGCTGTCTCTGCCATAATGTATCAGGAAGAAGCCATCCGCAGTTCTTTCATATCTGGCCTCCGATCTAATTATATTAGACAGAGACTCCTCGAGAACGACTTGTTAGCTTTAAAAACGGTTGTCGCTGCTGCTCGATTGTTAGATGTAGCCCAGAAGAATTTAGAAGTGTATGCATCAGCCCATGCGTCTCTCTCAGCCTCGTGTGTTCCGAGTATGGAGGCATCCATAACACCAATGGAGCCTCCACTTAATCCTATTGTTGCGGCTGTACCCCATGGGTCTAAGTGTTATTTTTGTGGCCAATCTAAACACCCCAGGCAAAGTTGCCCAGCCAGAGAGGCTACCTGTTTTAAATGTAAGAAACGGGGACATTTTAGTAAAGTGTGTAAGGGTAATCCTGTACCCGATGTCTTCTCTGCTGCCGCCTATCGTTTTACTCTAGCCTCGGCTACGGTTGACCAGACCATACCGTGTTCCTTGTCGAAATCTATGATGGACATCAAGATTAATGGTCGTCCTACTGGGTGTTTGATGGACTGTGGCAGTACTGAAAGTTTTATACACCCCAACCTTGTTAACTCCTGTTCATTGAAGGTGTATCCTACTCAAAGTGAAATTGTGATGGCGTCCAAGTCCCTTACTTCGGAGGTAACTGGATATTGTAAAGTCACATTGACCGTTCAGGATACGGAGTATAAGGACTTTAAACTCCTCATACTACCTCAGCTGTGTGTGAACTTAATTTTAGGCTTGGACTTCCGGTGTCAGCATGAGAGCATTACCCTTAAGTATGGTGGATCTCAGCCTCCACTCACAGTCTGCGGCCTTTCTACTTTAAAAGTAAGTCCGCCTTCTTTGTTCGTGAACCTTGCTCTTAATTGTAGACCTATAGTGACTAAGAGTCGACGGTATAGTTCAGAAGATAAAACATTTATAAAAGAGGAAGTGGAAAGGCTTCAACAGGAGGGAATCATCGAACACAGTAATAGCCCGTGGCGTGCCCAGGTGGTGGTGGTTAAAACTAATGAAAAGAAAAGACTTGTGGTTGATTATAGCCAGATGTGCTGCATTCCATAAGGTCTCTTTTGTGTACAGCGCCGAATGCCACCCCTCATGAAAGGATGTTTAGTTTTCCAAGAAAAGCTACTAATGGAGTAATGTTACCCACATGGTTGACGACCACGGGCCCTGTGTTGTTGTGCAGACATGTGAGAGGCCACAAGACTGATCCACTGGTGGAGGAAGTAGAACTCCTCCATGCTAATCCCCAGTATGCGTATATTCAATATCCGGATGGGCGAGAGGATACGGTCTATATTAAAGATCTTGCACCGGCTGGAGCTCGAAAAGAGTTTGACTCTGAGAGTAGAGTTTTCAATCGTGGTATTGGACCTTCAGAGACACAAACCCTCAGTGTGGAAAATACTGATGATTCTGGGAATTCGAATGAACCGGAGTTAGTACTCCGGGAGGAGCCTCAGCAAGAGTTACGTCGTTCCCAGAGGATTATCAGACCTCCTGACAGACTGAATCTATAGCAGGGGGTGAATGTGATGAAATAACTCTGTGTTCTGACATTTGTATTGTTGTTGTTGTTGTTGTACTTGTTAATGTCTGGAATGTTCCACCGGTGTAACCATTAATGCTCCTCCCTAGCCCCGCCCCTCTTCTGGAATGTTCTACCAGGGGCTGGGTCGGTGATGAATGATGGTGGCCCTGTGTTAACTTGATGCCGTGCTCTTACTTAATAAAAGCCTTTAGTTTTAAGCTTTAACCTCATGGATTCAGGCAGTTATTTGGCACATCACATTGTGATAGTAAGGAAACATTTCATGGGGAGCACGGGGTGGGGGGGATAAGAAGGACGTAGATGGCATTAGTATATCTGTTGAACCTGCAGCTGAACATGTAGGGATAATTTAACGTTGAGCTTCACTAAGCAGGTGCTTAGCATGGAGAATTGGCTCTATAGTATTATAGCCCTGTCTCTGACTCACGCTCCTGTCTAACAAGGCTCCACACTGGGGAATGTAACCCCACAAAGTGACCCATTACAAATCCTACTTTTCATCAAAGGTCATTTCACTGCAATAGTTTCACTTTACCAATAAAAAATATTTAGAATGGATCCTGCATGGAATAGATTAAGTAACAACAACAATATGCATTTATAAAGCACCATTAATGTAGTAATATGTCTCGAGGCACTTCACAGGAGCATAACCAGACATAAATTGGCATCGAGCCAAAGAAGGAGACATTAAGACAGGTGACCAAAAGCTTGGTCAAAGAGGTAGATTTTAAGGAGTGTCTTAAAGGAGAATAGAGAGATGGAGAAGCGGAGAGGATTACGGAGGGAATTCCAAAGCTTAGAACCTAGGTGGCTGAAGGTACAGCTGCTAATGGTGGGTGAAGGAAGTGGGGAATGCACAAGGGGCCAGAGTTGGAGGAACACAGAATTATTGGAGAGTTGTAGGGCAGGAGGAGGTTACAGAGGAAGGGCTATGCCACAGACGGATTTGAGCACAAGGATGAGAAGTTTAAAATTGAGGTATTGATGGATCGTGAGCCAATGTAGGTCAGCGAGCACAGGGGCAATGGATGCATGGGACTTGGTGTGAGTTACGATACGGGCAACAGATTTCTGGATGAGCTTAAGTTTATCATGAGTGGAAGATGGAAGGCCAGCCGAGAGACCATTGGAAGTAGGTGGTTTTTGTGATGGAGAAGATATGGGGTTGGAAGCTCAGCTCAAGTTCAAATAGGATACCGAAGTTGTGAACAGTCTGGTTCAACCTCAGACAGTGGCCAGGGAGGGGATGGAATCAGTAGCTAGGGAATGGAGGTTGTGGCGGGTTCTGAAGACAATGGCATTTTGTCGTCCCGGTGTTTAATGGGAGGAAATTGTGGTTCATTCAGGACTAGATGTTGGGCAAGCAGTCTGACAACACAGAGGCAGTGAAGAGGTCAAGAAAGGTGGTGGTGAGGTAGATCTGGGCCTTGTCAGCGTACATATGGAATCTGGCTTGTCTTTGGATGATGTCACCAACGGGCAGCATGATTTAAGTAACTCTTAAATATGTTTTTTTAAGGCACTGCAGGTGAATGAATTCAGAAATCTGTACTTCTGTAATGACCAACAAAGGAATGACACAACATTATCACAGGCATTAGTCAATTGCTCTGGAAGCATGCCACCAAGTAAAGCAATGTAAGTTTTAATTGGTCACGTGTCTAAAAGAGAAAGTTTAAAATTACTATTATCTCTGCTACAAACAGCTGATTATCTTCAACAAAATAGTTACAGGTGTTGTTTAAACTTTCTCTTGAGCTTTTGGTATTCACATCCTTGTATTGTTCTGAACCCATGAAGTTTCATATACAGGAAACTCTTTGGTATCCGGCACCGATGGGACCGGCGTGTTGCCGGTTGATCAAAAATTCCGGATGACGGAAAGGGTTATCTACCGAGGCTATTTTTAACAAAGAAAAATTAAAAAATCAAGAAATGTGCAGTATACAGTGAGGAAATCTACATGATATAAGGGGTTAATTTCAAGTGCTTGCTGGGTAAAAGTTTTCAGACTTGACACAGGTAAAGAGTCGATGTGTAACTAGAGCTATTGCATGTACCTGGATTACAGCCAAGAACAGATGTCTGCCCACCTAATGAGAATGTAGAAGTGAAACAATGGGTTTCATTTCTGAAATACCCAGTGACCTAATAATTTGTTAGATCTAGTCTCCAGATACATGATTAAGATTAAGGAGGACCTCCGGTTACACGATTCATATCCTGTTATAGCTTAACCGTTGACTTGTGTGTCCAGGATCCTTCTGTCAATATGTCATAAGACCTAATGATTAACCTAAAATGTATCCTGATTGAGGAACAAAGGAATGTCAATTAAACTTGTTTGTTACACTGTATAAATATGGAACGCTTACGCTGTATCATTGGAATAGTAGCCTCACCCCTTGAGTAGAGGTGCTGATTCCCCTTGCAAGTGAAATAAAAGGCCTGTCCGTCTGACGAATCCAAGAGTGCATTGAGTCATTACCCAGAGCTAAGAAGTATTCCACTTCAACAATTTGGAGGTTCCACCGAGATGGCTTGCTGTACCAATTGGTGAGTTAACAGACGCCGAGTACGTTGCTCGGTTGGGAAAATCCCATCGGCCGAAGGTGGTGTTTTGCCACATTTTTGGGACTTTCCCTGCCAGAAGCATAGCTGCGCATAGTCTGTTTATTCCATTAGACAGTACTGCCATCGGGTAATTGACTCACAAGGTTCGGAGGGTAAACTGCCGTTGTGACTGCTTCCCTTTCAGAAACGGAACAGAGGATCAGCCATGAGGCGCTGACGCCCCGCGAACAGGATCATGCAGAAAAGGACTGTATAAAGGTACCAGAGAGAGAAGGTTAAGTCAGGAATTTGATTAACTAAGGAGCTAGCGATTTACTGGAAATTGAACTAGTAAGGTTCCATAAAGGGAGTAGGGTAAAAGGAGAGAGAGTGGGTGAAGTTAGTTGGGACAAATTGAAGGCCCTTTTTGCTAAAAAATTTGGCTAAAGGGAGTAAGTTAGAGGGAAGAAGAGTGGGCGATTGTCTGAAACACAGTGTCAATGTTTAATGTTTATGAGAGTGAGTATTTAACTACTTGTTATTATCAATCAACTTTGTCCAGTAAGGCTGCATAGGTTGGGGATTTAGTAACACTTTGGTTATTGTTTAACAAGTGTATTGTTTATTGTTTATTGTTATATGTATTAATGTTTAGTCATGTCTGATCTGTAGAGGCGTCCCACGCAGATCATAGAGTGTTACGGAATTGTATGTTTTAACTAAAATATTTAAGCTGAAAAAAAACTGCAGAAGGGGTTGGAAAAGACCCAAGCCGGGGAAGTGAGTCCCGCGGCGGAATGTATGGTTGAGAAAATAGTGATGTCTTTTACATGATCCACTAAGCTATTGTGGATTCAGTATTTTCCCCAGTTAGAAATACCTTCCACGAGGGTTGAGAACCCTCGAGTTTTAAAGCATAAGGATATGTCTTAATGTGTTGTAAATTTTAAAAAAACCTTGTTGCAGTCAGTTGACTAAATTCAGTCAGGAAGTGCTGAGTTTCAGTCGCCTAGCCTCAGGCCGGTTATTAAGAGGGCAAATACCCCACGTGAAGGCCGGGACCATAAAGTAGGCGCCGAAACTCTAAAGGCACTCGGAGTGACAAATGGTCAAGGACTTTGTGACACTGATTTGAAGTAAAGACCAAGAAGATTGGATGTGACTGTAATTTTGATACGTATGTATAGTTTATTAATCTGATCTGTAGGGGCGTACAACGCAGATCACGGATTGTCACGGGAGTTTAGATTGTTTTAAGTGAACCATTTAAGCTGCTAAAATGGGTGCTAGCACCAGTAGCCACCCGAGAAAGGCACGCCAGCAGCCTTTATGTTAAAGAACTGTGGTCAATCATCCATTGATCACCTACCAAATTGGTCCAAATGGACTGTAAATAAGACTAGACCCTTTCCCTCAGATGGTTCATTTAACATAGAAAGAATTACTTGCCTCGAGGAATGTTTAACGGACAAGAGAGAAATAGAGAACAGCCAGATAAAAAGACTGCCTCTATGTTTGTTGAGTCAGAAGAGAAAAAAAAAAATTAATTACCCCGAAGAAACACCTTTCTCCTCTATTATGGTAGGATAACAAGGTAACTATAGAAGGATGAATAGAGGGGAATATAGAGGAAGACGTGGTAGAGTAAGAGGGTATGGACGATCTGGTAATTGTTACAATTGCGGACAATCCGGACATTGGGCAAACCAATGCCCTGCGAAAAATCGTCAGAACAAAACCTCCAATAATGGACCTCCGTTAGAGAATAAAGGTCCTAATTTCACTGTCCATAACCCTTTTTCGGACCAGTCAGGAGGTTACCCTACAAACGGACAGGGATTTAGGAGAAATAGAGATCAGAATTACTGACTGACACCAGCAGCCCCAAGCGCCACAGACCACCAAATGCCCGTTGTTTCTTTAAATTCACGCAGCGAACCTGAAATTAAAATGCAAATAGCTGGGAGACCTATGTCATTTTTGTAGATACAGGAGCAACCTTTTCGGTGTTAGGAAAAGGATATTCTGAAGGAATGCCTATTAATGGGAAAAAGACCCCGATAGCTGGATTGGCTGGAATACTACAACGCTTGAATCAATCGACTCCCCTCACAGTAAAAGTAGAAGAATTTGAGGAAGAACACTCCTTTCTGTTATCAGGAGATGTCTCTATGAATTTATGTGGAAGAGACTTGCTGTGCAAAATGAATGCTACAATCATTTGCTCCCCATCAGGAGTAACGGTAGAAATCCAAGTAGATAAGGCATATGCATACCCAGTAACAGAAATAAAACACCCTGTTCTTTACGCATGGGAAATTGCCGACCCAAGTTTGAGTCCCAAACTTGTCAGTCTGTTAGGAGTGTGGGGATTCATTACAAGCTCCGTAAAACAACACCAGGAATCCCTGAAACTAGGGAAATGGCATTCAAAATTGCACTGCACGGCCTGCTATGACAAAACAGGACAAGATTATCAGCCGTTTTTAAATTTAAAATACCTCCTAACTATTAGACTGCACAGCCCTATAAAGTTACAATTAATCCAGCTGCACCATTACCCAAAAGGTCACAGTATCCATTGTCAGAGAAAGCAGAAAAAGGAATTGAGCCAGTGATGGAATCATTGTTAAAACAGGGAGTTAACGCCAGATAGAATAAAGGTCGTTTGCAACACATCGTTGCCAAAAACTAAAAGAGAAATGAAGCATTTTCTAGGAATGACTGGCTATTGTAGACAATGGATATTGAACTATTTAGAAATAACCAGACCACTATTCGACATGAGCATGACAAATTTGGAAAATTCGCGGTTACCTGACTTCCTCAGGGGAACCCAGATTAAAAATGCACAAGAAGTGCAAAATCTTTTACTAGCTATTCAGAGACGTAAACAGATTGCAATTATTAAGTGCCAAGCGCACACGGGGCATTTGGACAAGGTTGCGCTTGGAAACGCTGCTGCAGATAGCGCTGCTAAGTCAGTAGCTATATCAAGTACTGAACGACAAGTTTCAGCCTTCCCTGTTAGGGAAAAGCCAGAGATACCGCAGCCCCCGTCCTTAGATGATGTGCTGACCCATCAAGATAGGGCCAGTTCTGATGAAGTAAAGGAATGGATTGTTAATCATTGTTTTAAAAACACTGACGGCTTATGGGTTCATCATGACGGCCGCATGGTGGCACCCAAATCATTACTATCACCAATTGCCCGATGTGTTCATAAATTCACCCATGCGGGCAAAGGGGGGATGGCGGACTATATCCTTAAGACCTGGTATGCACCAGGAATCTCAAAATTGGCAAAACAAATTTGTGAAAATTGTAATGCAGGAAAAAAAATAAAGAAGGTACAGCCCGCATCCCATCCAAACCCCATGGGTCCTTTTGTACACTTGCAAATGGATTTTATTGAACTACCTGTGTGCATGAGCTTTAAATATGTATTAGTTATTGTTGATATGTTTTCAAGATGGATTGAAGTGTTTCCTTGTAGAAAGAGTGATGCCACCACTGTTGCTAAATGTTTATTGAAGGACATTGTGCCTCGCCTTGGGATACCAGCAAAACTGTCAAGTGACAATGGGTCCCATTTTATGGGAACAGTGATTAAGGAACTATGCAAAGCCTTACAGATTAACCAGCACCTCCATTGCAGTTATCATCCACAGTCGGCTGGACTAGTGGAAAGATATAACGGGATGCTGAAAAACAAGCTTGCAAAACTGTGTAAAGAAACTGGACTTAAATGGGTTGATTTGCCACCCATAGCTTTAATGACAATGCGGTCTGCTACCAACAGAACTACAGGATTGTCGCCTCACGAGATCGTCATGGGAAGACCACAAAGATTGCCCTTTTCGGCACCTTTAACAGCTAAACAAATGGCATTTCTAGTTTCCATCAACAGGTGAAGGAAGCCCAGGTCGATCCTGCTGAAGGAAAGTGCCATACTTTCGAGCCAGGAGATAACGTCTACATAAAAATCTTCAAGCGAAAGAATGGCCTTCAACCCAGATTTGAGGGACCCTTCCAAGTACTCCTGACCACAAACACCGCTGTAAAAGTAAAGGAGCGACCAACATGGATACATGCGTCCCATTGTAAGAAGGCATCAGTTGAAGACGATACACTGCCAAGATGAACTGGATTTGGACTTTAACAAGACTGTTCTTTTTGTCAACAATAATTGAAACTGCCATATGGATTTACCCAGATCCTCTGCAAGGCAAACCATGCATAAAAGAATGTGTACTTTTAACCAAAAATCTCTTTTATATTATATGATATAATGAGACCATGAAAGTCCAGCTCCAGGACCATACTATGCAGGTACCCCCGTATCAACCCCTAAATCTTAGGGTAAGACAGGGTAAGATAGTAGAAGAAGATAGTGGACAAAGGCTTGATAAGCTATGGGTCACATGCCCTGATACTGTATTACCAAGTGACAGAACTGCGAACGGAGGGGTTATCTGTAATGGTAATTTGAGAGGAGGACTGGCCCTGACAGCTAAGTCAATGTTTTGTGATAATCCTTTTACACAACCCCTCATTTCAACATCAATTACTCAGAAAAGAAAAATTAATAGGACCGCTAAGAAACAAGGAGGGAGAGGTGGAAGACTGTTAAATAAGCATAACTATCATCATGTTAATACCTTTGTATACATGAGTTATTTGCACCAGATATGGAACAAATTTGAAGCCTATAATAACACCTATTTCATCTGTGGGTGTAAGAGCCATAAAAGCTTAAGAAAATACTTTAAATTAGTGGCTAAATGGCATAATACAGTTAATTTACCTGAACGACTTATTGTATTAAGAAACCCCATATTTTCTTGTTCCAGTGGTATAGTCCGACACCCCCTTCATTCTTGCCACAATGGAACAGTCCCTAAGCCACACATTGGGTGCAGCCTTTTCACAGTTTAAACTGCACGTGGTGAAAGAGGCAGAAGTTGTGAGGTTTGGAGCAGTACAGTTTTTGACCGTGTTCGTTTATACGTGTTTGCTTTGTAATTCCGTTTGTTAAGTGTTATAGTAAACAGTTTAAAATACAAAGCTACGTTTGGGAACGTTTTATTTCGACACGCGTCTACTCGTTGTTAAAGGCCCCACAGCTCAGTGGCCTGCCTGTTTGGAAACTAAGAAGCGCCACTACATTAGTCAAAAACTAGCTCCCTAAGAAGGAAGGGACGGAATCGTCGGCGAACGTATACATGAATGGTCACGGAGCCAGACGACAATTTAAGAAAGCGAAGGTACAGTGACTGTTACTTGCTTTGTTCATTCTGTTGAGAAGCTAAATAAGAGCTGCGGGTAAAATGGCCGAGGCCTTACGGAGCCAGGAGCTTCCCCCAGCCAGAAGGATTGCTGGCCAAAAGAGGGAAATAAAGCTCACCCCAAAAGCAAGGGAAGAGAAGTTACATAGAAGCATAGGTGCAAGGAAAGCTAAATTAGTTCAGATAACTGGAAAAATGAAGATAATTGATCGTCTCATGGAAGATAATGCTAATATTAAGAAAGCTGAAGACATGATGTACTACGATTTCTCCAAGCTGCATGAAGAATTTAATATACTCAATGAAGATGTATTAGCACTTCTGTCTGAAGAAGAGGGAAACACTGATCAGCACGACTGGTTTGATCCTAAATCAACCAGCATTAAGGACTATATCAAGGCCACGGAGCAGTGGATGTTAAAAATTCGTCAAGATGCTGATACAGCAGAGAAAGATAAGGTTGACGATGAAGTCGGACCAGATGATAGCATTTCAGAGACTTCCGCCAGACCGAGCAAAAATCGAAAAGAAGGTAGCTCTGTTTCTGGACGCAGGTCAGTCGCTTCTACCACAAGCTCGGCGCGACGCATGAGAGCGGAGGCTGAACGGGCGGCGTTGATGGCGCGCGCAGCATCTTTAGATGAGAAGCAAGCTCTTGAACGGGAAGAGGCCCAACTGCAGGTCCAAGAGGCCCAACTGCAGGCCCAACAGGCCCAACTGCAGGCCCAAGTGCAGGCCCAACAGGCCCAAGTGCAGGCCCAGCGGGCCCAGGTGCAGGCAAAGAAAGAACGGCTGGAGATGAAAACAGCTATCGAGGTCTCAGATGCCAGGTTGAGTGCGTACGAAGATTATGAAGGCTCACGGGACGGCGGGAGCCACTGCCAGTCAATGTTGCCACATAGAGTTGGATCCAGGGCACCTTCAAGAGTTACAACAGAGCCCGAAAGCAATTCCCCGGCATTACAGCGTGGAAGAGTGGCCTCTCCACTAACAGGAGCACGTGATGCTACCCCAGATGTCAGACGGTCTAGACTAGACCCTGCTGATGACCACCAGAGGCCTGAAGACACAGGGAGAAGCCTATACCGAGTGATGCAACGTCAGAACGAAATTACAGAGATGCTTGTAAAACAACAGAATCTGTTTCGACTCCCTCAAAGAGACATACCAGTGTTCCAAGGCGACCCACTCAAGTATAAGCCCTTCATCAGATCCTTTGAACAAGCCATTGACTCCAAGACAGAGAGCAGCAGTGATAAGTTGTACTACCTGGGACAGTACACCAGTGGTAAACCACAAGACCTGGTCAGAAGCTGTGAACACATGAGACCGGACCGGGGATACATAGAAGCCAGGAAGTTGCTGCAGGAGCACTATGGTAACGAGCTGAAGATAGCCACTGCATATATCGAAAAGGCTACCAAGTGGCCACAGATCAGATCGGAAGACGGAGAGGCATTGAACGCATATGTTCTCTTCCTCATAGGATGTCGCAACACCATGGAGGATGTTGAATTCATGGAAGAGATGGACAATCCTACGACTATGAGAATCGTCATCTCTAAGCTTCCTTACAGGATGAGAGAACAATGGAGAAGAACAGCCTTTGAGATAATGGAGAGACGGAAAAGTAGAGCCAGGTTTGCAGACTTAGTGAATTTCATAGACAAACAG
This sequence comes from Somniosus microcephalus, assembly GCF_052327205.1. NCBI lineage: Eukaryota > Metazoa > Chordata > Chondrichthyes > Squaliformes > Somniosidae > Somniosus > Somniosus microcephalus. Next base: position 95,534,851 of record NC_140994.1, on the reverse strand, counting down.
GCTAAAATCGCTAGGGACCCATTGTTTGGAAACATCCAGGATGTCAGCCCGACCACCGATGGAAGAGTGAAAGCCAAGCCTGCTGAATCAAAGACTCTCAGGAAAGGTGGTTCCAGGGGAAGCAGCTTTGCAACTATCGTCACTCAGGCCGAGGAAGAAAGGCCCCAGAACTCATCTCCCAAAAAGAGCAGCACAGTGACGCCTGCTAATGCCTTTCAGAAGCCATGCTTATTCTGCCAGAAGAATCATACATTGGATTTCTGCAGCGACATCAAAGCACAGCCACATAAGGACAGAATCGAATTCCTGAAGTGCAACGGCCTATGTTTTGGATGTCTCTCTCAGGGGCACCTGAGTAGAAATTGTAAGCAAAGAACAACATGCAGAGAGTGCACTCGGAAACATCCCAGTCTGCTGCATATCCATAAAGAAGAACAAGTCTCTAAGAAGAGTGAAGAAAACAATACCGACGAGAAGGTTGTTTCAAGTGCTCTGGTGTCGCTAGAACCAGAGACTTGTGGACTCACTGGGGCCGGTGACAGTGACTGTATTCTTGCCATCGTACCAGTAAGGATCAAGTCTAAGAGGAGTGAGAAGGTTGTGGAGACTTACGCCTTCATGGATCCAGGTAGTTCAGCAACGTTCTGCACAGAATCACTCATGCGACAGCTGAACGTTAGAGGCAGAAGAACAGAAATCCTATTACGCACCAAGGGTCACGAGAAGTCAATGCAAAGTTATATCCTGTCAGACCTAGAAGTGTGTGGACTTGAAGAGAAGGACTTCATAGACCTGCCTAATGTTTTCACACAGAGGGAGATTCCTGTTAGAATAGGGAACCTAGCCCTGCAGAAGGATGTGGATAGATGGCCCTACCTAGAAAAGGTGCGTCTCCCATACATTGAAGCAGGAATTGGCCTATTAATTGGAACCAATGCCTACAAAACTATGGAGCCATGGCAAGTGATAAACAGCAAGGATGACGGACCCTACGCCGTCAGGACAACCCTTGGATGGGTAATCAATGGACCGGTAAGGAGAGATGATGGCCACAAGTCGAACAAGGAGGAACGACAAAACGTCACAGTTAATCGCATCTCTATCGCAAGCATTGAAGAGCTGTTGATACAGCAGTTCAACGCAGACTTCTCAGAACGCAGCTGTGAGGAAAAGACAGAGATGTCACAAGAAGACCATCAGTTCATGGGTTTGATGACAAGGTCTACACAGTTCATTGATGGCCACTATCACACTGGTTTGCCACTGAGAAGACAGACCGCGAAGATGCCGAACAATCGCTGCATAGCAGAGCAACGCGCCATCAGTCTAAAGAGAAAGCTGAACAAGAACCCCGACTTTCACGAAGACTACAAAGACTTCATGAGAAACATCATAGCGAAAGGCTATGCTGTAAAAGTGCCCGAAGAACAGTTGAACAGAGACGATGGAAGGGTCTGGTACATTCCTCATCACGGGGTGTATCACCCAAAGAAGAAAAAGATCCGTGTCGTGTTTGACTGCGCCGCCTCATTCAGAGGAACTTCATTGAATGACCAGCTGCTTCAAGGTCCTGATCTTACTAATACCCTCATTGGCGTCTTGACTAGGTTTAGACAAGAGCTCGTTGCCATGATGGCAGACATAGAATCAATGTTCTACCAAGTCAGAATCCCTGACGAAGATGCTGATCTTCTGCGTTTCCTTTGGTGGCCAGGTGGCGACGTTAGTGAAGCGATGGTGGAATGTAGAATGGCCGTACACCTGTTTGGAGCCACATCATCTCCCAGCTGTGCAAGCTACGCTCTCAGAAAAACTGCAGAAGATGGCAAGGGCAAAGCACCATCCGAGGCTGTGGAGACAATCTTCAGAAACTTTTATGTCGATGACTGTCTGAAGTCCGTGTCAACAGAAGACGATGCCATCGCACTGTCAAGAGACCTTAGAACTCTGTGTTCGAATGGAGGATTCCATCTGACTAAGTGGATAAGCAACAGCAGAGCAGTTCTAGCTTCTATCCCAGAAAAGGAAAGAGCCACTGAAGTCAAAGATCTGGACCTGAGCCACGATGTCCTTCCTATCGAGAGAGCTCTTGGTGTACAATGGTGCATCGAGTCAGACACGTTCAACTTCAGGATAATGGTGAACGAAAGACCATCCACAAGACGAGGGATTCTCTCCATGGTCAGTTCCATCTACGACCCTCTCGGATTCCTGGCACCACTCATTCTGCCGGTGAAGCTGATGCTACGAGAGCTGTGTAGAGACAAGAGAGGATGGGATGAAGATATCCCAGAAGGTCAAGCTCAGAGATGGCACAGATGGCTGACAGATTTGCAACAACTTTCTAGCTTCAACGTCAGTAGATGCATCAAGCCCGCGAGTTTTGGAGTTACAAAGACGGCTCAACTACATCATTTCTCGGATGCCAGTGAGGACGGCTATGGCACGGCTACCTACCTCTTGCTGACAAATCAACAGGGCCAGAAACATTGTGCCTTCCTCATGGGAAAATCCAGGGTGGCTCCGCTGAAGCAGGTCACCATCCCGAGACTGGAATTGACGGCAGCGGTTGTTGCAGTTAAAGTTGACCAGGTGATGCGTAAAGAGTTACAGCTCCCATTAGAAGAATCTGTCTTCTGGACGGATAGCACGACGGTGCTGAAGTATATAGAGAATGAGAAGATACGCTTCAAGACCTTCGTAGCAAACAGAATCTCATCCATTAGAGAAGCTACACAACCATCTCAATGGAGGTATGTAAACACCTCATTAAACCCAGCAGATCAAGCCTCACGGGGATTGAAGGCTGAAAACTTCATGAGGAGTGAAACTTGGATACAAGGCCCAAGTTATCTGCTGGAAACAGAGAGATCATGGCCAGAAAGACCAGATATGCCAAGTCAGATTACTGAAGACGACGTCGAAGTCAAGAGATCAGTCACAGTAAATTTCATAACTACGAAAGAGAACTTTGACACAGTGAACAAGCTTGTTAACCATTTCTCAGGATGGCACCAGTTGAGGAAAGCAGTTGCATGGTTTCTAAGGTTGAAAGAGTTGCTGCTACACCTGCGCGGTAAGAGAAAAGAGTACCGAGCCACTATCAGTCAGTCTGAAAGTAACCCTGATAAGCAGAGAATGCTTCTACAGCAGTATATGCATCAGCACAAGACCACACTGAGCAAGAATTCATTGACCGTGGAGGATTTGGCCAAGGCTGAGAAGGAGATAGTTTGCTTCAGTCAAAGACAAAGATACCCAGAAGAAATCGAAGCTCTACAGCGAAATATTCCAATCAAGAAAGGTAGTCATATCTACAAGCTGGACCCTACACTGCAAGATGGAGTACTGAGGGTGGGAGGGAGACTAAACAAATCTGCTATGCCAGAGGAGGCCAAGCATCCTGCTATCCTTTCTAAGGACCTCTGGGTTGCTACTCTCATTCTTCAGCATATACACCAGAGTATTGGACACAGTGGGAGGAATCACATGCTTGTGAAGCTAAGACAAAGATACTGGATTCCAGGAGCTAATTCCGTAATAAGAAAAATACTCTCTGAATGTATTGTTTGCAGACGGTTACACGCTAGAGCTGGGGAGCAGAAAATGGCAGACCTGCCTGAAGACCGTTTGTCACCAGACAAGCCCCCATTTACAAACGTAGGGGTGGACTATTTCGGGCCTTTCGAGGTAAAGCGAGGACGGAGCCTTGTCAAGAGATATGGTGTGCTTTTCACTTGCTTGACCATCAGAGCAGTTCATATAGAGGTGGCACACACGCTTGACACTGATTCCTGTATTAACGCCTTGCGGCGCTTTGTCTGTAGAAGAGGACAGGTGTCCATTATGCGTTCTGATAATGGCACTAATTTCGTCGGAGCGGAGAGAGAACTACAAGAAGCAGCGTGAAAGGCTCCTGAACGAAAGAAAAAAGTGGACACTTGTATTGTAAATATGTTGAACTCATTAGTTTATGACTCTTAATGTTTGAGTAATTGATATGCTTCATGTGCCTAGTCAATTAGGGGCCGGAATGTAAGAGCCATAAAAGCTTAAGAAAATACTTTAAATTAGTGGCTAAATGGCATAATACAGTTAATTTACCTGAACGACTTATTGTATTAAGAAACCCCCTATTTTCTTGCTCCAGTGGTATAGTCCGACACCCCCTTCATTCTTGCCACAATGGAACAGTCCCTAAGCCACACATTGGGTGCAGCCTTTTCACAGTTTAAACTGCACGTGGTGAAAGAGGCAGAAGCTGTGAGGTTTGGAGCAGTACAGTTTTTGACCGTGTTCGTTTATACGTGTTTGCTTTGTAATTCCGTTTGTTAAGTGTTATAGTAAACAGTTTAAAATACAAAGCTACGTTTGGGAACGTTTTATTTCGACACGCGTCTACTCGTTGTTGAAGGCCCCACAGCTCAGTGGCCTGCCTGTTTGGAAACTAAGAAGCGCCACTACAGTGGGCATAGAGCATACCCTTGGTTACCACAAAATTGGACTGGGTCATGTTATTTGGGATATGTAGTGCCCTATATACATCATATTTCATCTTTGGATAGCCACCCTGGGACACGAGCAAAACGAGCCATTACAGAAACTGAAAGGTTTTTTGCTATAGCATTTCCCTGGTATGGAACAGGGAAGTTAGCAAGAGAATCTATAAACATGGCAGCAGTGTTGGAACAAATAGCCAATGATACTGCTGATGCTCTTAGTGATGTAAATGCAGAAATGGTGGCTTTGCGCACTATTGCCTTACAAAACCGCATGGCTCTGGACTATTTGTTGGCAAAAGAAGGGGGCACATGTGCAATCATAAAAACCGAATGTTGCACCTATATTCCAGATAGCTCAGAAAATATCACCAACCTGGTAAACCACATAAGGGAGGCCGTAGAGAAACTACGTCAACCTGAACAGTGGTCCATGTGGGATTGGATTTCAGGGTGGGGAGGAGCACTAGGAAAGCAAATTTTGGAAAATTATTGTGTACAAAAGTCCTTTCCTCATTAACATCAACTCCTCCAGTACCAATGATGTCTGAATATGAGGATATTAAGGGTGAGACCTTTGATGTAGAATTTCTTAAACTTAGCGAAAGATTGTCCTTAGTAAGGACAAAAGGGGGGAATGAGGAAATCTACATGATATAAGGGGTTAATTTCAAGTGCTTGCTGGGTAAAAGTTTTCAGACTTGACACAGGTAAAGAGTCGATGTGTAACTAGAGCTATTGCACGTACCTGGATTACAGCCAAGAACAGATGTCTGCCCACCTAATGAGAATGTAGAAGTGAAACAATGGGTTTCATTTCTGAAATACCCAGTGACCTAATAATTTGTTAGATCTAGTCTCCAGATACATGATTAAAATTAAGGAGGACCTCCGGTTACACGATTCATATCCTGTTATATCTTAACCGTTGACTTATGTGTCCAGGATCCTTCTGTCAATATGTCATAAGACCTAATGATTAATCTAAAATGTATCCTGATTGAGGAACAAAGGAATGTCAATTAAACTTGTTTGTTACACTGTATAAATATGGAACGCTTACGCTGTATCATTGGAATAGTAGCCTTACCCCTTGAGTAGAGGTGCTGATTCCCCTTGCAAGTGAAATAAAAGGCCTGTCCGTCTGACGAATCCAAGAGTGTATTGAGTCACTACCCAGAGCTAAGAAGTATTCCACTTCAACAACAGTAATTGGGTACTCACCTACAGAATGTTGTGTTAAATGGATGGTGGAAGATGCTTGATTAAGTACAGTACTGCCAGTTGAGGGTAATGCAATGCAATGACTACCAGCAGCGTGGGAGACACACAGTACCCCTGTAAAATGGCGGATCAGAAGAGACTACTGGCAACGCGGGAGAGTCAAACTCCTGTTACAAGAGTATTGAGGTGTTCTGACTTCTGACAGCGCCAAGAAGCCGAGTAGTGGCAGTTTGGAGAACCACCCCCACTGACTAACTCGGCCACCGTGGGAGACTCGGACTCGGCAACATTGCCGGTTATTGAGGTGTTGTTTTCGGAGTGAGAATTTTGCCGGTTAATAGAGAATTCTGGATATTTCGGTGCCGTTTAAACGAGAGTTTCCTGTAGAGGGACATTGGCAGGGCAAATGTAGCTTTCCCTATCCTTCCCCAATCAACACCATTTATTTATGGTATCTCTTCAGAAACTGTCTAGTACAAACCTTTTAAAAGATATATCTATTAGATCAATAATATATTAAAAATATCCTGTGCACACTTCCTGTCAACTTTTTCCTATATAAATATTTATATCCACATTTATTATGGAGACTGTCTATGTAAATTTGTCACACTGTAATAACTCCCTCCTGGCAGTGGTGAAACTGCTGCACCACCACTGGTGGGAGGGTGTAGTTACAGTGTGACAAATTCACATAGGCAATTTACATTATAAGTGTTGACATAGGAATTTATAATGGGAATATAAAAATCAGGACAGAATGTATGACTTTAAAATGGGGACTGAATTACAGCGGTTTTAACCTGCGTGCCCGATGGGAACGGGGCGGCAGCTGGTTAAAATCGCTGTAATGGACTTACTGCTGCAATCCTACTTGTCATTATGTTAACCATGTAGTTTTGTGAGTCGGCAGAGTCATTGCCAGAGACAGGTGGGGACCTCATGAATGCATGTAAATCCAGGAGCTGTGATGCAATTCAGACCCCGACACCATTTTAACACAAAATTGTGGAAGTCTCGCCCAGTGTCCAACCCGCCAGTAAAACTTAACGGGATTGGTCTCTCAAAGCCACCAAAGCAGTATTTAAAGGGACACACACCCATAAGTAAGTTTATCTGTGTGCTATTTGGATTGCCAAGAAAGTTTCCAGCTTCCAGATTACTTTTTTCTGATATTTTGTGCCTTACTTCCCCTCAGTAAGCTCTATCTGCTTATCATGGGTGCTATTAACACCTGTTTTATTTGGATCAAAGAACAGCTGGAGGAAGAAGGCCAGCAGCAGCACCAGCCTCAACAACCGGCACCAGCAGCAGCAGGGCCCGTCAGAAGACAGTGGGTGTGGGATGGTGCTTCTCACAGGCTTTATTTAGCGCACAGGATGTACAGGCACAGTCACTCCCTTGGATCTAACTGAAGATCAGTGCATCGGGAGACTATGGGGGCTAAATAGTGAAAGAGAAGGTAGAGGAGATACTGGATGAGATAAAAATTGATAAAGAGGAGGTACTAGAAAGGCTGTCTGTACTTAAAGTTGATGAGTCATCAGGATCGGATGGGGCACTGAGGGAAGTTAAGGAGGAAATTGGGGAGGTACTGGCCATAATCTTCCAAACCTCCTTAGATATGGGGGTGGTGCCAAAGGACTGGAGAATTGCAAATGTTACACCCTTGTTCAAAAAAGGGTGTAAGGATAAATCCAGCAACTACAGGCCAGTTTAACCTCGGTAGTGGAGAAGCTTTTAGAAATGATAATAGGGACAAAGTTAACAGTCACTCAGACAGGGTGGATTAATTAAGGAAAACCAGCACAGATTTGTTAAAGGCAAATTGGGGGAAAAATTGGAATTTACAATGGAGCGCTAACAGGGCGTAAATCCCCTAGCGCCCAGGCGCGGCACCGCTAAAGCCTCTCGCAATCAGCAGGAGGTTATCGCAGCGGTAGCTGGTAGTGCCCCGTGGCTCTGTGCCGCCGGTGATGACGTCATCGGCGTGCGCAGCGCCCCACTTGCGCCCTGGCCGCAAACTTCCCTTGTGTCCCCTGACCTATCGCCGGAAGATATGTCCGACAGGGTCAGGGGCTGTTTTTGCAGCGGCAGCGGCACTAGTAAAAAGGGTAGGTGTCGGGCAGCCACTTTTTTGGCCGACTGCCAGCAGCTGCCTCCTTCCCCTATTTTTCTTAGGATGCCAGCCGCGATCGCTCAGCCCGGCACTCATCTTGAGTGCCGAGCTATTTTCACGGCATCCCGCTCCCCGGTGGTCTAACAGGGCCTCGGTATGTGCAGCGCTAGGCCCCTCCCCTTTAATCGGGGAGGATGCCTGCAATGACATGGCGCTACGTGCCGAAGCGCATGACGCTGTTGCACGTAGCACCACGATCTTCAGTTGTAGCACCCCAAGAACGAGGTGGAGCGCTTCCAGTAGCATTTCCAGTAGCGCCCCACCTCCTGCCTGGGGCGCTACTACTGAATTTCCAGCGGAGGAGTGCTAACTTTTTGGGACGCCACACAATTTTTTCCCCCATTGTGTTTAACTAATTTGATTGAGTTTTTTGATGAGGTAACAAAGAGGATTGATGAAGGCAATGTGGTTGACATGGTGTACATGGACGTCCAAAAGGCATTTGATAAAGTGCCACATAATAGGCTTGCCAGCAAAGTTGAAGTCCATAGAATAAAAGGGACAGTGGCAGTATGGATACGAAATTGGCTAAGTGACCCCTTAGCGCCCTGCCGCGTCCCCTTAGCACCCTGCGGCAGAAATTCAGATGTGCCCCATGAGGCTGCCGGGCCGATCTCCACTCGCGGGGGGGGTAGTTAAAGCGGAGGCACAGTCGCGACCCGCGCCACAATTTTCTTTTTTTGGCTGACCCCGAGGTCAGACCTCTGTGGTGTGCCGTGGTGTGATCCTGGCTGCCATCACGCAGCCCGGCACCGAGTCTCGGTGCCGGCTGCGACCATGACATCACACCGCCCTGGTGGCCCTGTTGGGGCCATCGGAGGCCCTGCAGATTGTGCAGCCATCCTCCCCTTTAACTCTGAAGGGGAGGGGCGTTGAAACGTGGCAACGCTCCGCGGATGCTGCCGAATGCGCCCCAACATTGCCTCGGTTACCGCCCCAGCAGGAAGTGGAGTGCCCGAGATTGCGCTCCACTTCCTGTGTGGGACGTAACCGAATTTCGCACCCATAGAGTACAAAAGCAAGGAAGTTATGATGAACCTTTATAAAACATTGGTTAGGCCTCAACTAGAGTATTGTGTCCAATTCTGGGCATCGCATTTTAGGAAGGATGTGAAGGCCTTAGAGAGGGTGTAGAAAAGATTTATGAGAATGATTCCAGGGATAAGGGACTTCAGTTACGTAGATAGACTAGAGAAGCTGGTGTTGCTCTCCTTGGAGCAGAGAAGGTTGAAAGGAGATTTGATAGAGGTGTTCAAAATCAGGAGGGCTCTAGACAGTGTAGATAGAGATAAACTGATCCCATTGGTGGAAGGGTCGAGAACCAGAGGACACAGATTTAAGGTGATTGACAAAAGAATCAAAGGCGACATGAGGTAAAACATTTTTACGCAGCAAGTGGTTAGGATCTGGAATGCTCTGCCTGAAAGGATGGTGGAGGCAGAGTCAATTGTGGCTTTCAAAGTTGGATAAGTATCTGAAGGAAAATAATTTGCAGGGTGACGAGGAAAGGGCGGGGGAGTGGGACTAGTTGAAGTGCTCTTGCAGAGAGCCGGCACGGGCTCGACGAGTCAAATGGCCTCCTTCTGTGCAGTAACCATTCTATGATTCTAAATTGGATAGCCCCCGAAAATGGGCGCAGGGATCGCAATGCGTGATTACCCCATGCCCGTTCAATGTAATGTAGGCAGCAAGCCATATTCGTGCTTCCTGCTCATTATAATGATAGCTGCGTGCAGCCGGTGCTAACCGCGCAGTCAGCAGGGTCCCCAATATCGTTACTTGCTAGCACTACTTAAAGCTAGCCTGCACTGCTTAAAGCTAGCCTGCACCTCTTAAAGGGAAGGTGCATTGTGGCTACTGGACATGCTGAGATCATTCGGAATAGTGCTGTGCAACAAACAACAGTGGCTGACCATGGAAGACAGCATGCACCAAGGTTTTCCGATGCTGCACTGGAGGTCTTCGTGGAGGAGGTGGAAAGAAGAAGATATGTCCTGTATCCGCAGGGGGGCAGGAGCCCTCCAGACACACGATGAGAAAGTTGTGAGAACAGATAGCCGTGGAGGTCATTGCCAGGAGTTTAGCCCCAAGGACCTGGATGCAGTGCCACTAGAAGTTTAATGACCAAGGTCAGTGAATATATCTCCAAATGCCATATCCTACCAACTGCCCCACTAGCCTCAGTCACTGCTCAATTCACCACATTATCATTCACCTACCAACAATCTCTATCAATCAGGACTCATACGTAACATGCATATGCTTCACCTCATCCTCACACACTTAACACTGTTGCAAGCCTCACACCCACATCTCATAGCTTACACAGACTGCCAGCCATTCCACATGACAGCCACATCACCCAAACATATTGCATGACACTCATTGACACACTTCCCTCTCTCTTGCAGGAGAAGGTGGCGCACAACTGGAAGCGACAGGAACTAACTGGAGGGGGAGAGGCACGGTTGCACATTCCATCCCCATGGAGGAGATGGTGGTGGCCATTATGGGAAGGGCCATTGCTGAGGCCGTGGCCAGCGGTGGGGCTGAATCCATTGAAGATATCAGTATGCTCATACCTAATCCTTCTTCTCATATCCCTATTACCACTCATCCCTCAATCTCTTCTGACTTGCAAGCTGCAGATGGTGTAAGCATGCACTTCTTACTTTCCCCTCTCCCCTCACCACAACCTTACACTTGTGCCTTTTTCCTTTTAGATACCCAAAAACTGCAACCTGCTTAGGCAGTGGAGGAAGACCAAGAAGACAGTAATAATGAAGACACACCATGACTTGACTTCACACTCGCAGCCACCCATTCAGATATGACACTGCGTGCATCTTAGAGCAGGGGTTCTCAAACTTTTTGCTTTTGAGGCCCCCCTCCTGTGTTATTAAAATTCCATGGACCTGCTGTAGCACAACACAAGTATTTTTTCTGTATAGAAATTTTCTCAGTGCCGCTCCCACTCACCATGTTACTGCTGCTGCTGCTATCCCAGCACTGCAGAAAATACTGGTCCCCACATCCATCTCACTTCCTCTTTCCCTCCACATGAACCTCAATCACCTGACCCCCAGTCTCCCTCGATCCCCCGCAACTCCTGATTCCCTCACCGACAGTTTCCGGCACATCAACCAGTCTCTCAGGCTCTCATGTGAAGAATGAATGAGGTTAGGCACCAAAGGGCAGCCAGCACCCTTGTAACTATACTACAGCGTGAGTCAACACATTTGCTAAAATCTATCGGCTAACCGGGAGTTTCCGATACTATGCAGAATAAGTTAAGGGTGCAGTCGGTCGCGAGTCTAGATGTCGAATCAGTTGGACACATAGGTGGTTCCAGCGGCGCTCTGCCGGTTGTACTGCAACTGTTCTGCCAGCAGGCCAGTCTGCCCATTTCTACGGCAGGACCTGGCGAGGAGAGAGAGCTCGAGCTGGGATTACTGCGCTCAATTCCATCCCCCTATATTTCTCTAGGCAGGCTGTTGCAGTCTTCTGCAGCCTCCTGCAAAAGGACCTGCTGCCTACTGGACCAGGGGGCCATGCTTTGCCAGTGGCTCTCAAAGTTAACACAACCCTTAACATTTTTACCACTTGCTCCTTCCAGTTAGCCCAGTCAGGTGACATCACCCATAACTCCCAATCTGCAGTACACAGCTGCATTAATCAGGTCACCAATGGCCTGTTCGCCAGGGCTAACTAGTACATCACCTTCCCCATTTGCGATAGTCAACCATCCCCCCCACTATTCTGCCTTTCCAGGAACATGGCAGGAAGGCTACTGGAGGAAAAGGGCTACCCCCTACATACATGGCTCATGACCTTCCTTTGCAACCCCTCCCTGCCTGAGCAACACAACTATAATCAAAGATTATTGAGTACACCATAGGGCTGCTGAAGCAGAGGTTCAGCTGTCTGGAGGTCTGGTGGCTCCCTACAATATACCCAACAAAGGGTCTCACTGGTGTGCTACATCCTGCACAACCTTGCCATAGAGAGAGGCCTACATTTGGAGGAGGCAGAGCAACAGCAGTAGTTCTCATCGATGAGGAAGACTAGGGTAAAGACGAGGAGACAGCAGAAGAAGGAGGGCCATCTCAACACCTTTTTATTTAATGTTACTTCTTGGGATGCCGGTGTCTCTGGCAAGGCAGGTATTTAATGTCCATCCCTAGTTGCCCTTGAGAAGGTGGTGGTGGGCTTTCTTCTTAAAACCACTGCAAAGTGTGTGGAGAGGGTTCTCCCACAATGCTGTTAGGTAGGGAGTTCCAGGATTTTGACCCAGTGATAATGAAGGAACGGTAATGTTCAGATCAGTTTGATGTGTGACCTGGGGGGGAACCTGAGAGTGATGGTGTTCCCATGCACCTGCTGCGTTTGTCCTTCTAGGTGGTAGAGATCACTGGTTTCAAAAAAGCCTTGGAGAGTTGCTGCAGTGCATCTTGTAGGTACCATCTACAAGATACACTGAAGCAACACTCCGCTGCCACGGTACACCGATGGTGGAAAGAGTGGATTATTAAGCTAGTGGATGGGCTGCTGATCAAGCAAACTGCTTTGTCCTGAATAGTGTCAATCTTCTTGAGCATTGTTGCAGCTGCATCCATCCAGTGAATTGATGAGTATTCCATTACACTCCTGACTTCTGCTTTGTAGAGAGGCTTTGGGAAATCAGGAGGTGAGCCACTCGCCGCAGAATACCCAGCCTCTGACCTGCTCTAGTAGCCACCGCATTTCTGTGGTTGGTCCAATTCAGTTCCTGGTCAATGACCCCCAGGCTGTTGATGGTGGGGGACTCGGTGATGGTAATTCCATTGAATGTCATTGGAAGGTGGTTATGCTCTCTCTTATTGGAGATGATTATTGACGGACCTTTGCAAGGTGCAAATGTTACTTGCCACTTATTTGCCTAAGCCTGGATGTTATTCAGTTCTTGTTGCATGCAGGCATGGACTGCTTCATTATATGAGGAGTTGTGAATGGTGCTGAACACTGTTCAATCATCAGGGAACAGCCCCTCTTCTGACCTTACGAAACAGCTGAAGATAGTTGGGCCGAGAAACTCCTGGGGCTGAGCTGACTAGCCTCCTATGATGACAACCATCTTCCTTTGTGCTAGGTATGACTCCAGCCACTGAAGAACTAATCCCCATTGACTTCAGTTTCACTAGGGCTCTTTGGTGCCACATTCATTCAAATGTTTCCTTGATGTCAAGGACGGTTACTCACACTTCACCTCTGAAATTCAGCTCTTGTGTCCATGTTTGCACCAAGGCTGTATGAGGTCTGCAGCCTAGTGGTTCTGGCGGAACCCAAACTGAGTATCAGTGAGCAGGTTATTGGTAAGTGCCATTTCTAGTACTGTCAATGACTTTTTCCATCAGTTTTCTGATGATTGGGAGTAAGCTGATGGGGCGGTAATTGAACGGGTTGGTTTTGTCCTGCTTTTTATGTACAGTCTGGGTAATTTTCCACATTGTTGGTTAGATGCCAGTGTTGTAGTTGTACTGGAACAGCTTAACTAAGGGCAGAGCAAGTTGTGGAACACAGGTCTTCAGCACTGCAGCCGGGACATCATTGGAGCCCATAGCCTTTTCTGTGTCCAGTGCACTCAGCCTTTCTTAATATCATGTGGAGTGAATCGAATTGGCTGAAGACTTGTATCTGATGGTGGGGACCTTAGAGGACTCTGAGAAGTATCATTCACTCGGTACTCCTGGCTGAAGATGGTTGCGAACACTTCAGCCTTGTCTTTTGCACTCACATGCTGGGCTCCCCCATCATCGTGAATGGGGATGTTCATGAAGCCTCCTTCTCCCATTAGTTGCTTAATTATCCACCATCATTCACAACTAGATGTGGCAGGACTGCAGAGCTTTGACATGATCTGTTGGTTGTGGGATAGCTGTTCAGTTGTCATAGCCCCACAGTTGGGAAAGGTGTAGCCCCACAGTTGGGAAAGGTAGATCCCCACAGATTTAAATGTTACTTTGGTTTCAGTTGTGATCTCCCCACAGTTGTGAAAAGTTAGATTGGGTTCAGTTGTAATATCCCCAAAGTTGGGAAAGGAAAAATTGGGTTCAATTGTAATATCCTCACAGTTGGGAAAGAATAGGTTAGGTTAAGTTGTGATGTCCTCACAGTTGAGAAAGTTAGATTGGGTTCAGTTGCGATATCCCTCTGTCTATAGCATGCTGCTTCTGCTGTTTAGCATATATATAGTCCTGTGTTGTAGCTTCACCAGGTTGGCACCTAATTTTTCAAGTACACCTGGTGCTGCTCCTAGCATGTTCTTCTACATTGGTCATATGGCCTGATGGTGATGGAGGAGTGAGGGATATCCCGGGCCATGTGGTTAGAGATCACGCTGCTAATGGCCCACAGTACTTCATGAATGCCCAGTTTTGAGCTACTACATCTGCTATTAATCTACATCACTTAGCATGGTGATAGTGCCACACAACATGAAGGAGGGTGGCCTCAGTCTGACGACAGGATTTGATCTTCACAATGTCTGTGCGGTGGACACTCCTACCAATACTGTCATGGACAGATGCATCTGCGACAGGTAGAATGGTGAGGACGAAGTCAAGTAGGTTATTCCCTCGAATAACAACAGAAAATGCTGGAAATACTCAGCAGGCCAGGCAGCATCCGTGGAAAGAGAAACAGAGTTAACGTTTCAGGTCTGGGACCCTTCATCAGAACTGGAAAAAGCTGGAAATGTAACAGATATTAAGCAGGTGCAGAGACGGCCGGGGGGGGGGGGGGGTTGCGGGTTTAGGAGGGGAGGAAGGAATTGAAAGAACATACTGTGAAAATGTTGCAAATGGGAATGGCAAAATCATACAACATGAAAAATGGGGGCAGGGATTATTATCTGAAATTGTTGAACTCGATATTGAGTCCGGAAGGCTGTGAAGTGCCTAATCGAAAGATGAGGTGCTGTTCCTCGAGCTTACGTTGAGCTTCATTGGAACAATGTAATAGGCTGAGGACAGAGAGATCAGAGTGGGAGTGAAGTGGAGAATTAAAGTGACAAGCGACCGGAAGCTCATGGTCCCCCTTACGGACTGAACGGAGGTGTTCCGCAAAGCGGTCGCCCAATCTGCATTTGGTCTCCCCAATGTAGAGGAGACCGCATCGTGAGCAGCGAATACAGTATATTAAATTGCAAGAAGTACAAGTAAATAGCTGTTTCACCTGGAAGGGGTGTTTGGGGCCGTGGACAGTGGGAAGGGAGGAGGTAAAAGGGCATGTGTTGCATCTCCTGCGCTTGCACGGGAAGGTGCCAGGTGAAGGAGAAGGGCTGTTGGGGGTGATTGAGGAGTGGACCATGGTGTCACGGAGGGAGCGGTCCCTTCGGAATGCTGAAAGGGGAGGTGAGGGGAAGATGTGTTTGGTGGTGGGATCACGTTGGAGGTGGCAGAAATGGCGGAGGATGATCCGTTGAATGTGGAGGCTGGTGGGGTGAAAGGTGAGGACAAGGGGAACCCTATCGTGGTTCTGGGAGGGAGGGGAAGGGGTGAGAGCAGAAGTGCGGGAAATGGAACGGACACAGTCAAGGGCCATGTCAACCACAGTAGAGGGGAATCCTCGGTTGAGGAAAAAGGAAGACATGTTGGAAGCACTGGTATGGAAGGTGGCATCGTCAGAACAGATGCAGCAGAGACGGAGAAACTGGGAGAATGGAATAGCGTCCTTACAAGAAGCGGGGTGGGAGGAAGTGTAGTCCAGGTAGCTGTGGGAGTCGGTGGGCTTGTAGTGGATGTTTGTCGAAAGCCGATCGCCAGAAATGGAGATGGAGAAGTCAAGGAAGGGAAGGGAAGAGTCAGAGATGGACCATGTGAAGGTGAGAGAAGGATGGAAATTGGAAGTAAAGTGAATGAACTTATCTAGTTCAGTGCAAGAGCTGGAAATGGCACCGATACAGTCATCGATGTACCGGAAAAAGAGCTGAGGGAGGGGACCTGAGTAGGACTGGAACAAAGAGTGTTCCTCATATCCCATGAACAGGCAGGCATAGCTAGGGCCCATGTGGGTTCCGATAGCAACACCTTTAATTTGGAGGAAGTGAGTGGAATCAGAGGAGAAGTTGTTCAATGTGAGAACAAGTTCAGCCAGGCGGAGGAGGGTGGTGGTGGATGGGGACTGGTTGGGCCTCTGTTCATGGAAGAAACGGAGTGCCCTAAGGCTGTCCTGGTGGGGGATGGAGGTGTAGAGGGATTGGACGTCCATAGTGAAAAGGAGACGGTGGGGCAAGGAAACTGGAAACTGTTAAAGTGACGGAGGGCGTAGGAAGAGTCACAAATGTAAGTGGGAAGAGACTGGACAAGGGGAGAAAAAATAGAGTTGAGATAGGAAGGGATAAGTTCCGTGGGGCAAGAACAGACTGAAACGATGTGTCTACCAGGGCAGTCCTGTTTGTGGATCTTGGGAAGGAGGTAGAAGCGGGCTGTGCAGTGTTGGGGGACTATGAGGTTGGCGGCCATGGAGGGAAGATCTCCAGAGGAGATGAGGTCAGTGACAGTCTTGGAAACAATGGCTTGATGTTTGCTAGTGGGGTCATGGTCCAGGCGGAGGTAGGAGGAGGTGTTGGAGAGTTGGCGTTCAGCTTCCGCACGGTAGAGGTCGGTTCGCCAAACAACAACAGCACCACCCTTATCAGCAGATTTAATGATAATGTTAGGGTTGGATCGGAGAGAACGGAGTGCTGCAAGTTCAGAGGGAGGTAGGTTGCAGTGAGAGAGGGGAGCAGAGAAATGGAGACGGCCGATGTCACGTCGGCAGTTAGCAATGAAAAGATCTAGAGAGGTTAAGAGGCCAGAGGGAGGGGTCCAAGTAGAAGGAGAATTTAGGAAGCGGGAGAAAGGGTCAGCCATGCGGGGGAAGACTCCTGGCCAAAGAAGTGGGCACGGAGATGAAGGCGACGGAAGAAGAGCTCAGCATCGTGCCTAGCTCGAAATTCATTCAGATGGGGGAGTAAGGGGATGAAGCTCAGGCCTTTGCTGAGGACTGATCATTCGGGGTCAGAGAGGGGAAGGTCAGAGGGTGTTAAATCTGGATATCTTTAGGTAGTGTGTCCTTCAAATAATCGACAGAGGCTGCAGATAACAAACAACAGGTGTTTACTGGATGAGGGTTGCTCTAAAACTAAACAGTACAGCGCCCTACTCAGGGTATATATACAGGTGTGGTCACTGCCGGTACTACCGTATACAGGAGCTGTAAAAAGTAGTTCTCCCCTTAAAGGTACATATACTACAGAGGGGATAGTGACAACATGGCAGGGGGTGAGATTGGAAGAAGGGATGGGATCAGAGGAAAGTAACGGGGAAGAAGGTTCCGGAGGGGCGTTGGTGCCCAAGAGTTGATGAAGCTTGCGATCCTTGACATCAGAAAGGAAGAAAAAAGTTTTTTGTTGAAGCGTCGGATGAGTCAAAGGATGAAATGGAACTGTGGACCCGGACAGCTTTGAGATAGAGTGCGTTGGTGCTGCTGAAGAGAGAGGTCGAGATTGTTCATGTGGCGGCGCATGGCGTTGAGCGTGGATCTCAAGATGCAGCGAGAGCAGTAGTTCGAGGAACGATTATTATCTGTTACATTTTCAGCTTTTTCCAGTTCTGATGAAGGGTCCCAGACCTGAAACGTTAACTCTGTTTCTCTCTCCACAGATGCTGCCTGGCCTGCTGAGTATTTCCAGCACTTTCTGTTGTTATTTCAGATTTCCAGCATCCGCAGTATTTTGCTATTGTAGTAGGTTATTCCCTCGTGTTGGTTCTCTCACCACCTACTGCAAGCCCAGTCTGCCAGCTATGACTTTCATGATTCAGCCAGCTAATCAGTGGTATGTGCTACCAAGCCACTCTTGGTGATGGGCGTTGAAGTCCCTCACTCAGAGTACATTTTGTGTTCTTATTTCCTCAGTGCTTCCTCCAAGCCAAGTGGCGTTCAACATGGAGGAGTGGTAGGTGGTAATCAGCAGGAGGTTGCCTTGCCCATGTTTGACCTGAAGCCTTGAGACATTGGGGGACGGGAGTCAATGTTGAGGACTCCCAGAGCCATCCCCCCAACTGTATACCACTGTGCCACACCAATAGGACAGCGCATACCCAGAGATGATGATGGAAGTCACAGATCCATCTAGTTTTATTCTTTAGTTCCTTTTTAGCAGTTTGATATAACTAGGCCATTTCAGAGGGCATGTAAGAGTCAACCGTTGCTGTGGGACTTTAAAAAAAAATTGAATTCAAATTCTCAAACTGCCATGGTGCGATTTGAATTTATATTCTCTGGATTACTAGTGTAGTAACTTAACCACTACACATAACCTTGCAGCAAGAAATGCAAGGGATGAGTTAATTGTTCAGGAAATCCTATGACCTGCTCATTTGCCTGCCCGAAAACTTTTAAAAAGCCCATACGCATTAACAGTCATTGTTATATCCTTCTCCGTTCCCTTAATCCTGCCTTAAAGAATATTCAAATCATTGACCCAATTTTATATCAATTACTTATCAACATTGCAGACTATGGAACTGGTATAAAACCACACTGCAGACCAAAGTAGCAAATGGGAATGTAGGAACAGGAGTAGGCCATTCAGCCCCTCAGGCCTGCTCTGCCATTCAATGAGTTCATGGCTGATCTGCGACCTAACTCCATATACCCGCCTTTGGCCCATGTCCCTTAATACCTTTGGCTATCAATCTCGGATTTAAAATTAACAAGTGATCCAGCATAAATTGCCGTTTGCGGAAGAGAGTTCCAAACTTCTATCACCCTTTGTGTGCAGAAGTGTTTCCTAATTTCACTCCTGAACGTTCTGGCTCTAATTTTTAGACTATGCCCCCTAGTCCTAGAATCCCCAACCAGCGGAAATAGTTTCTATCTACCCTTTCTATTCCCCTTATTATATTGAAAATTTCAATTAAATCACCCCTTAACCTTCTAAATTCCAGGGAATACAATCATAATTTGTGTAATCTCTCCCCGTAATTTAACCCTGGAGTCCAGGTATCATTCTGGTAAACCTCCACTGCACTCCCTCCAAGGCCAATATATCCTTCCTAAGGAGTGATGCCCAGAACTGCTCACAGTACTCCAGGTGTGGTCTAACCAGGGCTTTGTATAGCTGCCCCCTTTTATTCCTGTCCTCTAGATATGAAGGCCAGCATTCCATTAGCCTTTTTGATTATTTTCTGTACCTGCTCATGACATTTTAATGATCTATGTACCGGGACACCCCAAGTCTCTTTGGACCTCCACTGTTTTTAGCCCTTCACCATTTAGAAAGTACCCTGTTCTATCCTTTTTAGGTCCAAAGTGAATGACCTCACACTTGCCTACATTGAAATCCATTTGCCACAGTTTTGCCCATTCACTTAATCTATCAATATCTCATTGTAATTTTATGCTTTTATCTACACTGCCTACAATGCCGCTTAGCTTTGTGTCATTGGCAGATTTGGATATGTGGTTTTCTATCCCATCATCTAAGTCATTAATAAATACAGTGAATAGTTGAGGTCCCACACAGATCCCTGTGGGACACCACTAGTCACATCCTGCCAATTAGAGTACCTACCCATTCTTCCAGCTCTCTGTCTCCTGCTGCTCAGCCAATTTCCTAACCAGGCCAATAATTTGCCTCCAATTCTGTGGACTCCAACCTTAGTTAACAATCTCTTATGAGGGACTTCATCAAATGCCTTCTATAAGCCCAAATAAATAACATCTATAGACATTCCCCTGTCCACTACTTTAGTCACCTCTTCAATCAAGCTCATCAGGCATGACATACCTTTTACAAATCCATGCTGGCTCTCTCTGATCAGTTGAAAATTTTCAAGGTGTTCAGTCACCCTATCCTTAATTATAGACTAGTAATTTCCCGACAACAGATATTAGGCTAACTGGTCTATAACTCCTTGGCTTCCTTCTCTCACCATTCTTAAATAGCGGAGTGACGTGCAATTTTCCAATCTAAAGGAATGGGTTCCTGAATCAAGAGAACTTTGGAAGATTATAGTTAAGGCATCTGCAATGTGCTCACTTACTTCTTTTGAAACCTTGGGATGGGAACCATCTGGTCCTGGGGATTTGTCACTCTTCATTGCCATTATTTTCTTCATTACTATTATTTTGTTTATGATAACTTTATTGAGTTCCTGTCCCTGATTCAATATTAGTTTCCTTGGGATTTCCGGCAAGCTATCCTCTTCCTCTACTGTAAATACTGACGCAAAGTAATTATTCAACATGTCTGCCATTTCCCCATTGTCATTGACAATATCAGTTTTCAAGGGGCCCACAATGCTCTTGACCACCCTCTTTTTCCTAATATAATTGTAAAAGATTTTTGTGTTGATTTTGATATCCCTTGCAAGTTTCTTTTCATACTCCCTTTTTGTAGCTCTTGCTATCTGTTTTGTCACCCTTTGCTGTTCTTTGTATCTTTCCCATTCGTCAGGATCTGTGCTATTTTTTTACATTTTTGTATGCTTTTTCTTTTAATTTTATATTGTCTCTTACCTCTTTAGTCATCCATAGCTTTTTTTGGCAAATAGAGCTTTTGCCCCTCAGGGGTATAAACTGGTTCTGTATCAGATTAAATTCTTTTTTGAACACCTCCCACTGATCTTCACTCGTTTTACCCATTAACAGATTTGCCCAGTTTACTGTGGACAGTCTCTGTCTCATCCCGTTGAAGATAGTCTTACCTAAACCTAGAATCTTCGTAGCTATTTCATGTTTCTCCCTTTCAAACACTACATTGAACGCGATCATGTTATGATCGCTATTAGATAAATGTTCACGCATCGTTAGGCTGTTAACTAAACCTGGCTCATTACTCATTACTAAATCTAATATTGCATACCTCCTTATTGGTTCTAGGACATATTGTTGCAGAAAACTATCCCGGATACATTCAAGAAATTCACTACCTTTCTGACATATGCTAGTCTGCTTAGCCCTATCCATATGAAAGTTAAAATCCCCCATTAAAACCACTCTGCCTTTACTACATGCTTGTCTAATCTCTGTAGTTATACAATCTAGCATTTCACACCTGCTAACAGGGGGCAATGCACAACTCCCACTACAGTCTTAAATCCTTTCCTATTTCTTAATTCTACTCAGAACGTCGCCACTGCCTGCTTACCTCTTGTTATATCCTCTCTTGTCATTGAAGTGATTGCATCCTTAATCACTAAGGCTACTCCTCCCCCTAAACCATGTTCACTATCTTTCCTGTAGGCCTTATAACCTGGTATATTTAGTTCCCAGTCCTGACCCAGTTTTGCAGCCATGTCTCACTAATGACTACCATGTCATACCCTCTAAGTTGAATTTGCACCTGCAGTTCATTCAATTTATTTCTTATACTCTGTGCATTTGTATTGAAAAAGCTTCCCCGTATTGGACCAGTGTAACATTTCCCTTCAATGTGCCCTGTAGCCTCTATAATTGAGATGCCAGGTTTGCACTGTGCCCACCAGGAACTGAATTGAGGAGACTGCCTAAACGTATTTCATTTAACATAGAACCCTTACAGGCCTTTATCCCATCCATCTGCACTAGATTTGAACCCCAGTTCCTAGATGTGAAAGGTTAATATCTAACACACTGCACCACCCAGTTTCACTCAAGTGTAATAAGGGTGAATAATTTAATGCCAAACACAATAATTGCCTTCTATTCATTTCTCACTCAAGTGTCACCTTTTCTTATCAAAAGGTTTTCTAAATACTACTCTGATGAGGTGCTCCCATAGTAGCCTCAGCAAAGCTGGAAGGCTGCTGATGCTCATGGAGACCCTTAGAAACATACAAACATACAAAATTAATGGACAGGAAAAGACCAGCTGGTCCATCAAGCCTGCCTCACACCATGATGGCTGGACCATCATGACTAAATACGTCTTACCACCTCCAACTCCCACCCACCCCCTCAGCCATGAAATCATCTGGGAGAGGCAAAAAAAACCAGGGCCAATATGGAACAAATACTCTGGAAAATTTCTCTCTGACCCCCTTAAGTGTCAAGGCTCAGTTGGTCGTGCTCTCGCCTCTGAGTCAGAAGATTTTGGATTCAAGTTCCACTCCAGAGAGTAGAGTTCAAAAATCTAGGTTGATACTTTAGTGCAGTACTGTCAGAAGTGCCATCTTTCGGATGAGATGTTAAACCGAGGCCCTATCTGCTCTCTCAGGTAGATATAAAAGATTCCATGGCGCTACTGCGAAGAAGACGAGGGGAGTTATCCACAGTGTCCTGGCCAATCTCTCAATCAACATCACTAAAAAAAAGATTGCTTGTTCAGTAAGGGAACAGTAGTGTAGTGGTAACGTCATTGGGCTAGTAATCTTGAGGCCTAGACTAATAATCTAGCAATATGAGTTCAAATCCCACGACGGGAGCTGGAGAATTTAAATTTAGTTAATTAAATAAATCTGCAATAATTACTAATCAGTGATGGTAACCATGAAACTATCAAATTGTCATAAAACCCATCTGGTTCACCAATGTCCTTTAGGGAAGGAAATCTGCCATCCTTACCTGGTCTGGCCTATATGTGACTCCAGACCCACAGCAATGTGGTTGACTCTTAACTGCCCTCTGAAATGGCCTAGCAAGTCACTCAGTTGTAACTAACCGCTACGAAACACAATAAGAATAAAACTGGACGGTACTAGCTGGCTACGGACATAGCAATGGCACACACAGCCCAGTCAACCTTGCAAAGTCCTCCTCACCAACATCTGGGGACTTGTGCCTAAATTGGGAGAGCTGTCCCACAGACTAGTCAAGCCTGACATAGTAATACTCACAGAATCATACCTTTCAGCCAAAGTCCCAAACTCCTCCATCACCATCCCTGGGTGTGTCCTGTCCACCGGCAGGATATACCCACCAGGGGTGGTGGCACAGAGGTATACTGTCGGGAAGGTGTGGCCCTGGGAGTCCTCAACGTTGGCTCCAGACCCCATGGCTTCCGGTCAAACATGGGCAAGGAAACCTCCAGCTGATTACCACCTACTGCCCTCCATCAGCTGATGAATCAGTACTCCTCCATGTTGAAAACCACTTGGAAGAAGCATTGAGAGTAGCAAGGGCACAGAATGTACATTGGGTGGGGAACTTCAATGTCCATCACCAAGAGTAGCTCGGTAGCACCACTACTGATTGAGCTGGCCGAGTCCTGAAGGACATATCTACGAGTCTGGCAGAACCAACACGAGGGAAAAACCTACTTGACCTCGTCCTCACCAATCTACCTGTCGCAGATGCATCTGTCCATGACAGTATTGGTAGCAGTGACCACCACACCGTCATTGCGGAGATGAAGTCCCGTCTTCACACTGAGGACACCCTCCATCGTGTTGTGTGGCACTACCACCGTGCTAAATGGGATAGATTCAGAACAGATCTAGCAGCTCAAAACTGGGCATCCATGAGGTGCTGTGAGCCATCAGCAGCAGCAGAATTGTATTCCACCATAATCTGTAACTTCATTGCCCGGCATATCCCTCACTCTACCATTACCATCAAGCCAGGGGACCAATCCTGGTTTAATAAGGAATGTGAAGAGCATGCCAGGAGCAGCACCAGGAATACCTAAAATTGAGGTGCCAACCTGGGGAAGCTGCAATACAGGACTACATACCTGCTAAAAGGCGAAAGCAGCATGCTATAGACAGGGCTAAGCGATCCCACAATCAACGGATCAGATCAAAGCTCTGCAGTCCTGCCAAATCCAGTCGTGAATGGTGGTGGACCATTAAACAACTAACGGGAGGAGGAGGCTCCATGAATATCCCTATCCTCAATGATGGTGGAGCCCAGCACGTGAGTGCAAAAGACAATGTTGAAGCATTTGCAACCATCTTCAGCCAGAAATGCCAAGTGGATGATCCATATCGGCCTACTCCTGAGGTCCCCACCATCACAGAAGCCAGTCTTCAGCCAATTCGATTCATCCCACGTGATATCGAGAAACGGCAGAGCGCACTGGATACAGCAAAGGCTGTGGGCACCGACAGCATCCCGGTTATCTTGCTGAAGACTTGTGCTCCAGAACTAGCCGCGCCTCTAGCCAAGCTGTTCCAGTACAGCTATAACACTGGCATCTATCCGAGAATGTGGAAAACTGCCCAGGTATGTCCTGTCCACAAAAAGCAGGACAAGTCCAACCCGGCCAATTAACGCCCCATCAGTCTACTCTCAATCATCAGCAAAGTGATGGAAGGTGTCATCGAAAGGCTATCAAGCGGCACTTACTCACCAATAACCTGCTCACTGATGACCAGTTTGGGTTCCGCCAAGACGACTCAGCTCCCGACCTCATTACAGCCTTGGCCCAAACATGGACAAAGGAGCTGAATTCCAGAGGTGAGGTGAGAGTGACTGCCCTTGACATCAAGGCAGCATTTGACCGAGTGTGGCATCAAGGAGCCCTAGTAAAACTGAAGTCAATGGGAATCGGGGGGAAAGTGTTCCACTGGCTCGAGTCATACCTAGCACAAAAGGGAGATGGTTGTGGTGGTTCAAGGTTAATCATCACAGCCCCAGGACATCGCTGCAGGAGTTCCCCAAGGCAGTGATCTTCCCTCCAACATAAGGTCAGAAATGGGGATGTTCGCTGATAACTGCAGAGTGTTCAGCGCCATTCACAACTCCTCAGATAATGAAGCAGTCCATGCCCGCATGCAACAAGACCTGCATGACGTTCAGGCTTGGGCTGATATGTGGCAGGTAACATTCGCACCACACAAGTGCCAGGCAATGACTATCTCCAACAAGCGAGAGTCTAACCACCTCCCCTTGGCATTCAACAGTATTACCATCGCCAAATCCCCCACCATCAACATCCTGGGGGTCACCATTGACCAGAAACTTAACTGGACCAGCCAAATAAATACTGTAGCCACAAGAGCAGGTCAGAGGCTAGGTATTCTGTGGTGAATGTCTCACCTCCTGACTCCCCAAAGCCTTTCCACCATTTACAAGGCACAAGTAAGGAGTGTGATGGAATACTCTCCATTTGGCTGGATGAGTGCAGCTTCAACAGCATTCAAGAGCTCGACACCATCCAGGACAAAGCAGCCCACTTGATTGGCAGACCATCCGCCACCTTAAACATTCAATCCCTCCACCACCGGCGCACCATAGCTGCAGTGTGTACCATCTACAAGATGCACTGCAGCAGCTAGCCAAGGCTTCTTCGGCAGCATCTCCCAAACCCACGACCTCTTCCACCTAGAAGGACAAGGGCAGCAGGTGCATTGGAACACCACCACCTCCAAGTTCCCCTCCACGTCACACACCATCCTGACTTAGAAGTATATCGCCGATCCTTCATCGACGCTAGGTCAAAATCCTAGAACTCTCTACCTAACAGCACTGTGGGAGTACCTTCACCACATGGACTACAGCAGTTCAAGAAGGCGGCTCACCACCACCTTCTCAAGGGCAATTACGGATGGGCAATAAATGCTGGCCTTGCCAGCGATGCCCACATCCCATAAAAACGAATTAAAAAAAAATTATCACATTGCTGTTTGTGGGAACTTCTTGTGTTCAAATTTGCTGCTGCGTTTCCTACATTACAACAGTGACTACACTTCACAGAATCACAGAATCACAGAAACCCCACAGTGCAGATAGAGGCCATTTCGGCCCATCGAGCCTGCACTGGCACATATCCCACCCGATCCCCATAACCCCTACACCAACACATATCCCACCCTATCCCCGTAACCCCACGTATTTAATCCCCCTAACACTAAGGGTCAATTTATCATAGCCAATCAACCTAACTCGCACATCTTTGGACTGTGGGAGGAAACCGGAGCACCCGGAGGAAACCCACGCAAACACGGGGAGAATGTGCAAACTCCACACAGACAGTCGCCCGAGGCCAGATTCGAACCCGGGTCCCTGGCGCTGTGAGGCAAGAGTGCTAACCACTATGCCACCGTGCTACCGTTAACGTCTTCAAAAGTATTTCATTGGCTGTGAAGTGCTTTGGGATATCCAGAGGTAGTGAAAAGCGCAATATAAATGTGAGTCTTTTTTTTCATATTTTTTCTGCAAAGACACTTACCTTCTATATGATGCGACTCTGCCCCAGTCAGGAAGCAGTCCAGCTCCTTCTGGAAGGCAGACAGAAAATCAGCACCCTGCCGGCAGCGTTTTCCAGAAGCTTATAATTCTCTGGGAAAAGAAGAACCGCCTAACATCAAGTCTATTCCTACACTTACAAAGTTTAAACTCATGTCCCCGGTCCTCCCTAATCTGTTAAACTGGAATAATTATCAATAGGAACTCTATCCCGCTCTTTAATTATTTTATAAACCTCTAGCAGGTCACCTCTAAGTCTATGCTGCTCTAAAGTAAATAGACCAAGATCTATCTGAGTAGCCGAGGTTCTTTAAGCTAGGAATTGTAGGGGGTGGCGTGTGCCCAGTCAGCTCTGCCCCTGACTGTCTCTGAGTGGTTCGAATCGCTCCCACACCCCTGGGTTCTAGACACCGGACTTAGGTACAGGCGCCGATACAGAAAATTGAGTAGACAAGTGGTTTGGTGCAAGAAAACCGCAATTTTTATTAAAGGCACAATAAAACACAATCTTACTGAGAAATTACTGAAATAATTACAGGCATATAAAATTACACTTATATGGGAATGGGGAACACACGGCACATCGAGGGAAACAAATATTTTAAAAATCCCCTTATCCTTATCCCACCCCCAATACCTAACTAGATTAAGCTATCAGGGGCCAGGAATTTATGTTCACCAATTTGAAACCTGTTGATTTAACTGGTTGTGGGTTTTGAGGTTCACTCTTGTCCTTTGTGGTTCGTCGTTGTCACGTGGTCACAAGGTGCGGCGATGGAGTTGTTTGTGCGAAGCACCCTCCTTTTCCTCCGTTAACGTCTTTGTTGGGTACTTTGTCGCGATGGGTCTTCTTCTTCGGGTGGTCGCTGACGGTATAACTGCGGTTGGGGTTCGGTTGGCGGTTTTTACCGTTAATGAGATTTTCCTACCCAAGCTTCGAATGCCAGTTTATTCTTAATTGGGCTTTCCTGTCCAAGTATCAAACGCCAGCTTATAACTAGGCCGTTTGTTTTGATTTTACTGTCCATGCTTCGAACGCCAACTTATTCATCAAACGCCAGCTTATAACTAGGCCATTTGTCCTCCAACGCGTCTTTCCGCTGCCCTTCTCTGCCTTTACCGGTTTTACCATTCTTCTCATCTCCTCTCGTCTGTT
This sequence comes from Somniosus microcephalus, assembly GCF_052327205.1. Classification (NCBI taxonomy): domain Eukaryota; kingdom Metazoa; phylum Chordata; class Chondrichthyes; order Squaliformes; family Somniosidae; genus Somniosus; species Somniosus microcephalus. The sequence continues at coordinate 95,507,661 of NC_140994.1, read as the reverse complement.
CGTTCGTGGCCCCGTGTGTCCTGTGCGTTTTTGAATTCGGGTCTCGTTCTCCTCCCGCGTTTGGCCCCGGTGTAGCAATGGGCATCCTTGGTGTCGAGCGGCGCAGGGAGGGAGACGAGGGCCCGCCACGAGGCATGAAGCGAGAGTGAGAGGCAGGAGCCCAGAGCAGGAGGCAAGCGGTGAGAGATAAGAGACCGATCGCTACCGGTGGGCCTACAATTATACCCGGTTCTTCACCCCTTATCTGCGCGCCAAATCAGGTCAGTCCTTTGTCTAACTTTTGGCGGGCTCATTTAAAATGATCACAGCCATTTACTTTAATGACTTCTGGGGCGGTTGTCTCCTGGTATAATGGCTTCGATGTCCTGGCTGTTTGTTATTTATGAAACTTAATCGTCTTTCCTGGCTTGGCAGCTACCTGTGAGCTGTTACCGATTATTTATGTGAAGAGTTGATGGCCTTCAGATTAGGCCCATCCTGACTTGATCTGTTCCAAGGTGAAGAATGCATATTTTGTGTTTACCTAGCTTTCTGGCTTTACAAAGTCTTTTCACAGATCCATGCACGTTAGGTTTCGTTTCAAGGCCTGCCTTTTTGCAGGGCCTTGCTTTTAAAATCCTGTCGATTTTGGTCACGAGGTTTCAGAAGCCATTTTGGGTACCCTTTTTAATAACTTGTCCATACAGGGTCCCTTTATCCATAACTTTCGGGGAATGTGGGAATTTTGGGAACCCTACACTCCCCCCTGTTGATACTAAACTCACTTTAAGTATCATCCTGAGAAGATGAGCAAAATTTCCGACCCTCCATAGTCAATCTTCCCCTGCAATTACTGATCTATGATCCCACGACACATGCATTTCCCATTCTGTAAAAATGTAGTGTACATAAGCATACATAGAATAATTACAGTCGTTTACACACATCCAAGCATGGAGGGGGTCCAACACCCCTGCACCACTTGGTACACATACATCTTTATTTAAACAACACGTCGAAAATCTATATTAAAAACAACAAAACACAAAAAAGCAACAATCTTTATTCAGAAATACAAAAATTCAAACAAGTGTATCTCCCTCCACCTTAACATAATGTTCCTTCCAGGTCCTTTGGTTTCGGAATTCTAGTATTTGACCTTTTCCCTTGCACTGAGTGCATACTAGGTACAATACTATTCCCAGCTGGCAAACCACGAGGATGTGGGAAGCCAGTCTAATCCACGAAGGGAGCTCTATGTTTTCAAAAATGTCCCACCAGGGTGGAACTACAATGTCCAATATCTTGGCCCCTATCTCTACCTCCAGAGTGTAGAAATGTTTCTGTGAGGCTATTACGGCTTTGAGTATTTTGGTAAGATGTTCTGGGAGAGGGGGGATTTCGTAGCCGAAATGCGCTACATACTTTTGCAGGTTGGTGAAATTCTCTTTTACAGTAAGGTGAACAGTGGAGGGTTCAGGAATGGTGACAATTCGTTCCTGGGCCACTTGAACTTCTGCCTCGGGTTTGAAGCAGAAACTGCTGTCACTTATCGGACACCAGCTATGCTGTCCATGCTGGTAGTGGGACGCACCTGTGGTGACACAATATGTCCCACCTCCTATATATGCTACCTGTGGGGGAACATGGTCTTGTGCCATTACCTCCATGGTACCATTTATAGGTTTTGCGCCAGTAGCTTTAAACCCGCACTGTGGTTTTGAATAGGCGTTCAAGTGCTGGGGACACAGTATTATGTGTGCTCCCCGGCTCCGGCACCCCAAGAGGTCAGTACCTGTCATAGCATGCTCCCACTTTATGACATAAGGTGGGACCGCTGTGAAACGGATGTGTGCACCCCCTTGAATGAATCCAATATTCTCTATCCTGTATACCGGTGCGGGTCGGGCTGTCCTACCCATGACCGGCATCCTTACTACTATACCCATGATAGTATGATTTGAACATCCACAATCTATTGGGACAGGGTAGGCCTCAGAAGCTAGCCGGAGTTGACACGGGCTTAATGCATTCTCAAACGGGTGGAGGGCTGCGAGGTGCTTGTTGCTGATCCAGGAGGGGACTAAACCCTGTTTTAAATCCTCCAGATTACTGCGGCCCTCGCCCAGCAACCATGCCCCATACAGTACGCACACCTCGTTCTGTGCAGCCTGGTCCAAAGCATTTCTGTCCTCCCTTATGAGGGCATTTACACTCTTTGCATGTCTCTCCAGCTCAGCTATTATTTCTTTTAAATGGACTGTCATGGCCTGGTCCTCATGTAACTCTGAGCCTACTACCTTATTTTCATCTATCAATATTTTCCTTAGCTGTGTTTTTAAACCATTTATCTGTGTCTGCAACTCTATGTCATCCAGACTGTTGATGATAGAGGACCCTGTGTTAAACGCTGTAAAAACATCATTCCATGCTCCCCTTCTTTGTCTCCCCGTATTACCAAAGTACTCATGGTGTGTGGTGTACAGTTCGGTTTTGTCTCCATTAGCAAAATCGAACTCATAAAACTTCCTAAACATGTCCTTTAACAGGGCCTAGCATAGCTGTTCTGTCTCTTTGGGGCACCACTCAGGTAAGTGTACCTCGGTGAGGTTTAAAATCACGGAAGCTACCACGTAGTGTACCCCCTGGTACAGTACCTGTTCCATCGATACTAGTACCAGCCCATTCCCTGGTCCCTTGGTGGTGGCAGGGCACCCCTCTCTGTGTGTCCTTGCTGCCTGAGTCGTGGGCAGGGGCTTCCGGGCGCGTGCCACTAGCTCAGTGGCTTTGACTGGGGCTGGGTAACATGGGACTATGCAAGTGTGTAGGTGGGAATCCCATTCCACCCCCCTCCCCATATCCTGCCATGATGCGGAGAAGATGATGGATATGCCTGTGGGGCAGGCCTTTTGTGACCCCCACATACAGACATAGATTCCCTGTTCCGACTCCCACCACTTATCCCAACATACGGTAGTCCCTCCTTGGGTCCTGGTGACCGTCCGGTGGGTGTCATTCCTCATTCAGCTGTACGGTCCCCCATGTCTGTGCTCAGCTTCCTGAGCCACCACCACCTTCCCAGGGGAATCTGTCCTCTACAAGTCAGGCACACGCGTTTCCCCTCAGTGACCCCGACCCGTGAGGCCACCACCTGTATGCTGGGGCAGGGGAAGGAGGCCTCCCCGTAGGTGAACCTGGTCTGGCTGGAGTACCGGTTGGAGTTGGATCCCAACCACCTGGGCCATCTTCCCTCATGGGAATAGATGGCGGGCTCCTCCGCGCCTTGTTCGCTGTTCCCTGCAGTCACCACTGGTGCTTTCTCTCCCGAGCACCCATAGATGTGGGAGTCCTCCAAGTCACCTCGCTTTCCAACGCTCATCCCTATCAGGGCGAGTAGGAGTACGCCCCCCTTCATCCTGAAATCCTCTTTGCAAAGAGACACAAGAACATATAACCAGGTCCCGAGGAGATTCTCTGGCTTGGGTGAAGCATTGTCGAGTCTCGCGACCTCGACGTATATACAAACATTCCTAAAAATGCTACTACTTATTTAAAACTGCCCATCACCTTATTTAAAACTTAAACTAAACATCCAAACTTAACAATAACACTTAAGTAAAACTATGTACATCCGCCGCCCATCTCCAGGCGGCCAGGCTAATCCCTGTTTGGGCTGCAGCACACCACTCCCTTCGGCGTGGCCGCACTGTCCTGTACCTTCGGTCCCTCGCAGCCTGTGGCTGCCGGCTGGGGACCTCTGTCCTTGGACTTACCCCTAACTCGGAAGGCTGTCTCTTTAAAATGGGGAGCCGGTGACCACGGTTTCCCTGGCTGGGGCGTCTGTGGGGACCTTCTGAGGACTTTGGCGGGTGGGGTTTTCTTGGCTGGTGGGCCTTTAACCCGAACCGCTGCCTCCTCCGGTGCGGTCTGTTGGCTTACCGCTGCCGCTGGCTGGGGGTCCTCGCCCTCAGCTCCCAAATTTGGGTCCGGGGCAGGGTCTTCACCCTTAGGTTTCTCTTCTTCTAAACTTGGGTCGGGGCGGGGTCTCCTCCCTCATGTCCCTCCTCATATATATCCCAGAAGAGTGGGGGAGTGTCCCAAGCGGTGGGCGGGATGGCCCCTCCCCTTAAACAAGCCACAGCGCCTGCCTGTGCAGTCTGTGAACTTACTCCCGCTGCAGGCTGAGGATTTCTATCCTCAAACCTTGCCCCAACTGGCTGTTCTCTCTTCTCGGGCTTAAACAGTTTACACTGATTAATATGAAACCATTTGGTGCACCGAGGCATCTTAATGGCGTATACCTTGGGGCTTGCCTTGTCTACAATGCTGTAGGGCCCCATGTATAATGGTTCCAGACTTCCTACCCGAGCAAAATTCCTCACCATGACCTGATGCCCTATTTCACACTCGTTGTGCTTTCGGGGTTCTAACAGCAATCGGTTACTCCGATGCTGCTTCCCCATGTTCCCAGCCGCCTGCCCGTGGACCTGCTTAAGGTGCTCAAAGAGGTTCCGGGCGAACCTGTCCCGGTTGACCTCCCTGAGCTGACCTTCTGTGAGCACCGGGGCTAGTACATGGGTGGGGGTCCGCATAACCCGGCCAGTCATCAGCTTGTGCGGGGAGTACCCCATGCTTTTTGACTGGCTGGCCCGGATCCCCATCAGGACCAACGGTAGGACCTCGGCCCATTTTCTAGGCGAGTCCACCGTCTCTTTCCTCAGCCTTTCTTTTAAAGTCCTATTCATTCTCTCCACAATCCCTGACGACTGTAGGTTGTGGGCCACGTGCCACTTCCCCTCGATGCTGAGCAGCATAAGGGTATTCTTCATTACCTGCCCAGTAAAGTGACTCCCTTGGTCGGACTCCGCATACTGTGGTGGCCCCCATCGCGAGAACACTTCCCGGACCAGGATCCTGGCTGTACCCAGAGCTGTGGCTGTTCTGCGGGGGAAGGCTTCTACCCATTTCGTGAACACATCTACCAGGACTAGGCAGTACTTGTAGCCTTCCTGGGCGGTGGGCAGGGGCCCGATGTAGTCAACCTGTATCGACTGCCATGGTCCCTCTACCCTCCTGATGTGTCCCATAGGTACCTTCCTTTTGTGGGGGTCAGGATTATTAGCAGCGCACACCAGACAGCTGGCACAGAACTCGCAGACATCGTCCCTGAGTCCTGGCCACCATCCCGCCTGTTCCACCCACTGCCAGGTGGTCTCAGGCCCGGGATATCCCGCTCCTGGACCCTCATGGGCCAGTTGAAGGAATTCCCTCCGGTGCTGCTGTGGTACCGCCCATTGTTCTCCCCTAAACAGCATGCCTTCCTTCACAGAGAGGGCTGCTGTGCCGTAAGGACCCTCTACTGTGAGGGTGCCAGTCAGTTCCTTCTGTAACCCCTAGATGGCACCTTCACTTGTTTGTTCCTCTTTTGTAGAACCAAAATAAATTGAACAAATAAACTGTAACTAAAACTCTAATAAATCTTTAAATAAAGCTTAACAAATCAAATTAAAATTTTGTCATTTAATCCAATTATGCACTCCAGTCCCCGCGGCATCCACCAGTCACGGAAGCGCTCGAGCGCGCCGGCGGACACCGCGTGCTCCATCTCCAGGGCCACCCGGGCGCGAACATGGCCGCGGAAGAGAGGGAGGCAATCTGGCCGGATGACCCCCTCGACCGCCCGCTGCCTGGACCAATTAATGTCTTTTTTTGCCAGGCCCAGGAGCAGACCCACGAGGAGGTCCTCCAGCCTGCCCGCTCCCCTCCGCACCGGGTGACCGTAGATCAAGAGCGTGGGACTGAAGTGCAACCAAAAATCAAGGAGCAGCCCCTTCAAATAATGGAAGAGGGGCTGCAACCTCACACATTGAACATAAACATGAAAAACGGACTCCTCCAGACCGCAAATCAAACAGGCGGTCTGGGTGTCCGTGAATCTATTTAACAATATATTGCACGGGACTGCTCCGTGCAACACCCTCCAGGCCAAGTCCCCAATAGAACAAGGGAGGACTCCCGCATAGAGAGCCCTCCACTGGGGACCTCCGCCTCCGCCGGAAGGCAAAACGGTCCGGACGGCAGGCGAAGATGACAAAGTGGAAGGTGTGCAGGAGCAGCCCATACAGGAAACCCCTCCGTGCGGAATGAAAAGGCACAGAGGGCATCTCCTCGAGATGGCTCAAATGTGAGGCGCCTGTCCCCGAGGGGGGTTTCGGGGCAGGGCGCCGATAAGGAATTCCGTCCGAACGGGGGAAAGCTCGGACGGGATCGGCCCATGCGCTTGAGCCGCCTCGATACACCTCGTGGTGCTGGGGTGCAGCGTCGCTTTCACCGCCTCGATGGCATCGACCGCGAGCCGGACGTTGTCCCAAGCCATGCGTCGTGCCAACTCCTCCGGCGCCATCCAGCCCGCTCCTCCGCCATCGAGTAGGTCCCCGACTCTAGTCACCCTGCCAGGCACAGCCCTGCGTTCCGCCAGCCACCCGAACTCGCGGACGTGGAGGTGCGGATTCCTGAACAGTGGCTCCCAGAGGACAGCCGCCATTCCTGATGGGGGAGAGCTCCGCCTGGAGGCGACATAGTTCCAAACCCATAGCAGTTCCTGGTAGAAGACAGGCAGCTCCCGCAGGCTGGCACGCCTGCCACCCACTTCCAAAAACAGGAGCTGCATGTCATAATTGAGGCCGTGCAGCTGGCAGAAAAAATACGTCGCCAGCGCACATCATCCCGGAAGATTCTCGACGTACAGGTATCTCCGCAGCATCTGAAGATGGAAAGTCGCAGCCTGGGTACGGAGGCACACCAACGCCTGACCGCCCTCCCTAAGTGGGAGACTCAGAACCGTGGCAGAGACCCAGTGCTTCCTTTTGTCCAAGAAGAAGTCGACGAGCTTCTTCTGTATCTTGGCGACAAACGCAGGGGGAGGGATCAAAGTGATGAACCGGTACCACAACATGGCGGCCACCAGTTGGTTTATGACCATCGCTCGACCCCTGTAGGACAACACTCGGAGCAATCCTCTCCAGCGTCCTAAGCGAGTGGTGACTTTGGCCTCCAACTCTTGCCAGTTCGCCGGCCAGGCGTCCTCGGCAGGGCTGAGATAGACTCCCAAGTAGAGGAGGTGCGTGGTGCTCCAGGCGAAGGGCCTGAACTCCTCCGGCAGGGAGTCCACCCGCCACTGACCCACCAGGAGTCCAGAACATTTCTCCCAGTTGATCTTGGCGGAGGATGCATCCGAGTAAATCTGCTGGCATTCCTGCATCCTCCGCAAGTCAGCGGGATCCGTGACCGTGAGGAGCACGTCATCGGCGTAAGCCGAGAGGACCACCTCCACGCCCGGCCCTTGCAGAGTCAGTCCCGTCAACCTCTTCCGCAAGAGGTGCAGGAAAGGCTCTACGCAAACGGCATATAACTGGCCGGACATGGGGCATCCCTGACGCACCCCCCTCCCGAAGCGAAGGGGCGCCGTCAAGGACCCGTTAACTTTAATCAGACACTCCGCGGCAGCGTACAGAAGTCGGATCCGGGCGACAAAATGCGTCCCGAACCCGAATGCGCGCAGAGTCCCGAAGAGATACTCGTGATCCACCCTGTCGAATGCCTTCTCCTGATCCAGGGAAAGGAAGGCGACTGACAGACCAGCCCTCTGGGAATGGTGGACCAGGTCCCGGACCAGATGGATGTTGTCATGGATGGTCCGGCCCGGGACCATGTAGGACTGGTCGGGGTGGATCATGTGGGCCAGCACGGCGCCAAGGCGAGCAGACATGGCCCTGGCAAAGATTTTGTAATCCGTGCTGAGGAGGGAGACCGGGCGCCAGTTCTTAAGGAGGCGGAGATCGCCCTTCTTAGGCAGCAGGACAATCACCGCCCTGCGCCAAGAGAGGGGCATCTCCCCGGTCGCCAAACATTCCCCCAGGACCCGCGCGTAGTCGCCCCCCAGGACGTCCCAGAATGCCCTGTGGAACTCCACGGTCAGCCCGTCCAGTCCCGGGGACTTCCCCCTAGAGAGCTGGCGGAGGGCGCCGGTCAGCTCCTCCAGACTCAGAGGAGCGTCCAATTTTTCGACCAGAGATCCGTCATCGGCCAGCAGCTCCAAGAGCTGCTTACGGACCCCCCGTCTTTTTTCCAGCGAGTAGAAGAAGGGGGAGCCGCGGTCCAGGTCCCGCAGGAACTGGATCCGCGACCTCACGTACGCACCTCGGGACCCGACGAGCTGCAGGTCCTTCAGCGCGCCCTTCTCTTCGTACACCAACCGCAGGGCCGGGTCCTCGACGACTTGACCGAGACGGGACTCCAGGTCGAGCACCTCCTTCTCCAGCTGCCCGACCCGGGCCTCCCGCCTCTTGGTCGACCCCTTCGCGTACTCCTGACAGAAGAGATGGATGTCAGCCTTGCCCACATCCCACCATAGCATCAAGGAGGGGAAGCCCCCCCGCTTCCTTCTCCAGCCGGCCCAGAACCGACTAAACGAATCCCGGAACCGTGCGTCCTCCAGCAGCAGGTTATTAAAGTGCCAATACGCGGACCCCCAACGCGCGCGCAGCGGAACGAGCTCTGCCCACACCAGGTGGTGTTCTGTGCACGGCACTGGCCGCATGGAAGCCGCCGGAACGCAGGAGACGTATGCCCGGGAAATGTAGAGGCAGTCGATCCTGGACGCTCCTCTCCCAGACCTCACGCAAGTGAAGGCGCTGGAGTCGGGATGGAGATTTCGCCAGAGGTCCACCAAGTCGAGGGACCCGACCAGGTCCCTCAACTTCTCCGTCGCCGCCGGGCATGGCAGGGTGCCCGTGCGGTCCCTCGCCTCGAGGGTACAATTAAAATCCCCCCCGAGGATGACGCACTCGCCCGCGTCGATGGAGCCCAGAAGAGTGGACACTTCTTCAAAGAAGCGCACTTGCTGCGCACCGGCCTGAGGGGCGTACACGTTCACTAGATGGAGCGGCACGCCCCCCAGGCGAACAGTGACCTGGAGCAAACGGCCCGGCACGAGCTCCTTGACCCCCAAGACCTCCGGCTGAAAATGCGGGGCCAGCAAAATAGCCACCCCACTGGAAACACTGGAGAGGTGACTCATGCTGACCCCTCCTTGCCACTCCAGGAGCCACGTGGCCTCGTCTCCCGGAACGGTGTGGGTTTCTTGCAGGAAGCACACCGCATACTTCCCGTCCCGAAGGACCGAAAAGTTATTAAATCTGCGGCTAGCTTCCCTGCTGCCGTTGATGTTGAGGCTGGCTATGGTTATCTTCATCTCAGAAGCATAGATCAACCCCTACTTATAACTAACGGGGGAAGGGAGGGTGGCCGCTAGTCAACCGCCACTCCCTTAGCAGCCCAGTGAGGAACGACCGGAACTGACGCAGCTCGAGCGGGTTCACGCCCGCGTCCGCGCCCATGGTCTTGAAGGCGACGCGGGCCGACCCGACGAGCAGCGCCAGCCCCGACCATCTGCCGAGGGCCAGCTGGGTCCTCCGCCGACCCTGGCACGTGGCCACAAAGTCCCGGAGATCCTTAATGGGAGTGAGGGGGGTCCCGGCGAGGGGCGTGAGGTCCTCCATCTCCTCATCGGTGACGGACTCCCAGTCCTCCTCCGCCCCCACCACCGAGTCCCCGTCCTCCTCCGGGGGGTCGCCACCGGCGGCCGACCCGTCCGTCACGCAATGCGCAGCGAGCGGGTCGGCCGCGACGGCCGGCCCCGCCTCCGCCCGGATCCCACCCCCAGGATCGGTAGCGGAGGATTCCTCCCTGGGCTCCTTTAAGGGCGCCGGGCCAGAAGACGGCGGCGGTTCGGAGCCCCCCTCCGCCCCAGGCGCCGGAACGACCGGAGAGATCGGAGAGTACGTAAAAACGAACTCCTCCAAGTCGCCCGGCGCCGGAGACACAGACAGAGGGCCTTCCTCATCCGCGCCACCGGCCTCCGACCCAGCAGATGGGGTAATTCCGGTTAAGCCCTCGACGAGGTCGAGCAGCACTTGGGAAACGACCGGGTCGCTTTGGGTGAGCTCATCTTCCGAGGACTCGCCCGACCCGAACCCCAGGCCGCCCAACCCGTCGAGGGGTAACGGTACTGAAAGTGGATCGACTTCGGCCGCGGGTTGTTCCGCGACCCCCCCCACGGGCAGGGTCTCGTCCCCATCCCCGGGAGGCACGAGCTGGGCAGACACCTCTGCCTCAGCCTCCCTAGGGACAGGCGACCCCTGCCGTTCGCCCATGATGGTGACAGCGGTGGGGTGGGGCGCAGTACCCGCGGCGGGCGACGACTCCTCCTGACCGGAGGGACCTTCCTCCTCCCGGTCCTCCTCCTCATCTAGGGGGTTGCACCTTCTTTTAAGTGCGGAGGGGCAGAGGGAGACCTCCATTTCTGCAGGGGCCTCCCCTGCTCCCTCCGGTGGAGCAGGTTCGTCGGGTCCCTCGGGCCCGAGCCCGGCCACAGGTCTCGCTGCTCCCGCCTCGGCGATCACGGCCTCAGGCTCGGGCACGAGGCCCCTCCCACTCTCGCACTCCCTGAGCAACTCCACTATGCCCTCGGGTGTCAGGGGCTCCATATCATGGGGCACGCCCTCCTCGGGGGGACCCACCCTTCGGTGTTTACTTTTTGCCTTCGCCTTCCCCGCGCCCGGACGCACTCCCTCCCCCCCGCCGGAGGCCTTGATGACATCGACCTTCGACGACGACCGCGCCTCGGATGTTTTTTCTTGGGGGGCGCAGCCAGTCCCGGGGGGAGGAGCGGCGGCGGCGCCAGCTCCGGCCACGCCAGACGATCTGGCGGCCTTGGAGGTGGGGCAGTTCTTACGAACATGCCCCACCTCCTTGCAGGCATGGCACCGCATGCCGTCCGTCGTCCAGAAGACGCGGTGAAGGGTCCCCTCGTGGAGGACGGAAAAAGCCCCGTCAGTCTCCCCCTCCCGCGCCAGCTGAACAAAGGCCTGGCGCCGGAAGGAGAAGACATGGCGAAGGCTGGCTTCCCAGAATCCGAGCGGGATCGGCGCGATCCCCGACCTCACCTCCCCGAGTTGGTGCAAGTGGGGGAGGAGGAGCTCACCCGAGATGTAGGGCGGGACGTTTGATAACACGACCCTCTGCGCGGTGGCCTCAAGAGGGTCCACCAGCAGGAAGGTCCCGCCCACGGTGAGCCCCTCGGTGATGGCCAGGGCCACCGCCCGCTCTGACTCCAGGAAGAACACAGCCTTCCCATACATCTTCGAGGCGGCGAGGATGGCTGGAGGGCCGACAACCCCAGCCATCGCCTTCACACATGCCTCGATGGTCATGTTGGGGTGGGTGTAGCTCTTCACCCCAAGCTTCTTTGTTATTAGGCGGAACGGCGACGGGGCAGCAGCAGAAGCGGGAGTAGCTGCGGCTTTGGTGGCCACCGCCGCATACGTTCTTGCCGGCCCCGCCACCGCCGCAGATGTGGACGCCATAGTGGGGTGGATCTATAAAGGGCTACACACACCCCAAAGTCACAGGCCTGAAGGTGTTAATGGCCTTGGTAATAAAAGGTCTTCCACTGAGCAGAGGGAGTTTAAAGCTAATGGCCCGCCTCTCCCCTTGATGGTATTAATTGGGAGAGGGGCCTTCCTTCCCTCTGCTCAATTGGCAATTAATAAGTAAAAAATGAGGTGCCTTTTAGGGAGGCAAAGAGAGGACAAAGAGAGAGAGAGAGGGGGGGTGGGAAGGAGGGGGGGGCCGCAAAGGCAGGGTCCCCACTCAAGATGGTATTCGGTGGGTGGGTGTCGGCAGGGTGCACTCCCCGATGGAAAAATAAAGTCCTAGCAGATGGTCTTCGGGCAGAGGGAGAAGATGTCTTCGCCTGGGTAGGCTGGAGAAAGCCCAGGCTCAGCCCCACACCAGGTCTTCTCAATATAAAAGGGAACAAGAAGCTTCACCCGGGCAGGCTCCAGCCAACCCAGGCCAGGCTTTCCGGCCCGTCTTCTTTCCTCCCCCCGCCTAGAATGCAAAGTCTTTAGGGGAATGCACAAAGACACCCACCTGCAGATGTTGAAGGTTGCAGCAGCTCCTCCCCTCCTTCCAAGTTGTAGCAGAGTGGTATTCCTCTCCCCTCTCTCCCTCTCCTGGGCTGGAGGCCAAATTGGGAGGCAGTGATGGAAAGGCCTCTCCAGTTGAAATGCTGGCCTCCTCCTCTGTCCTCTACTCCTCCCTCTCCAGGCACCTCGGTAGATGTAGATGGTTTGTAGGTTGCTGGTAGTGGTGGCCTGGGGTCACTCCTTCCTCTCCACTCCCAGGCCAAGGCGACCACCACCTCCTACACAGCAGGAACAGCAGCAGCAGCACAACCTGCTCCTCAGAGAGCTAGGTCCAGAATGAGCTCCTGTGAGGGTGCCAGTCAGTTCTTTTTGTAACCTCTAGATGGCACCTTCACTTGTTTGTAGCCTTTGTTAATTGTTCCTAGTCTTTGTTAATTGTTTCTAGTCTCCTGTGTTAATTCTTAACAGCCTGTTAGCTGTTCATGGGTTTCACCTGGTTTTCTTGGTATATAAGTTCTATGGTTGTTTTACTCCTTGCTCAGTCCTAGCCGGGTAACCGGGGGGACTAGCCCTTGCTCTGTGGCTCCTGGCTTTAACTAGTTGGTTGCCATAGTTCTCTCGAGCTTTGTATTTAAGATGTATTCTCGAGCTTTGTATTTAAGATGTATTCTCGAGTTCTGTATTTAAGATGTAACTAACTTTGTGTCCTTGGTTTCTTAGTCTTGATAAGGTGCTGGGCTGGACTAGCATGTTGCCATGTTGGAGCTTGTCCTGAGCTTTGTATTGATAAGCAGATTACCCCTGTGGTAGCTTGTCCCGAGTCTCGTCTCGGCAAGCCGGTTGCCCTTGTGGTAGCTTGTCTCAAGCTTAGTGCGGACAAGTGGCTTTCCTCATGGAAGCTGTCCTGAGTTCCTATCTTGACCATTTTGTAACTTGTCTCTAGTTCTTATGTATGCTTGTTGTGTTTCTGTCTCGAGTTCTCTTGTCTCTAGTTCTTATGTATATTGCTGTGTTCCTTGTGCGAATCTAGTTATGTGTGGCTTACCCCTGTGGTAGCTTGTCTCGAGTCTTGTCTCGGCAAGCCGGTTGCCCTTGTGGTAGCTTGTCTCAAGCTTAGTGTCGTTTTGTAACTTGTCTCTAGTTCTTATGTATATTGCTGCGTTCCTTGTGTTAATCTAGTTATGTGTGAATCTAGTAAAGTTCAAACAAAGTACTGTATATTTGCCTCGCGCCTCGTTTCTGCACTTGGGTCCAGAACCTACATTACCCGGAGAGCACGGTCCCGTGTGAACACGGCCCCGTGGCCCCCCAACCCCGTCACACATACTCCATGAGCTGCTTTTGTCTTTTGGCCATGCTTTCTGATGGCCATTTTAAAACCTTTTGTGATTGACCAGGCTCAAGGGCACAAATTTTAATCAAATGTACTGTCTTAATGTGTGCGAATATTTCCACAAATTTCTTCGATGGTGTTGTCCATGCACAGCCCAGCTCAGAACAGTCTTTTGTGGTTCTGAGTATGCTTTAAAAACATTATCCAACCCAGAGGCAATTCAAAACACATAATTCTTCATCCACGATGTGGACCAATATTTTCCGATCTTCAGGGAAAATAGGGGAATTTTGCAAACCCCTACAGGGCAAGGGGCTCACAGAGCACCCGACCCATCTCTTTTATCACCCTTGGATGGATATTATCCGGACCTGGAGCCCTATCAATTTTGAGCTTTCCTAATCTATCCAAGATGACATCACTATCAATGTTAATATTAATAATGCTATTCAATATAAGCACCCCTCATCTGCAATATAAGCATCATTTACAGGAGTATGGACTGATGCAAAATAGTCTTTTAGCAGCTCTGCCATAACCTGAGACTCAGTTTGAATCTGCAATACAGTATCCTTTAGTGACCCTATATGGTCATTACTGGTCTTCTGATTCTGACATGGCTGAAAAAGCTTTTGCTGTTACTGCCACAATTACACACCATCTTGTTTCCCAGAGATCTTTTGGCTAAGCTTATCATAGAAAGTTACAATTAAAGAAAGTTACAGCACTGGGAAGGAGGCCATTTCGGTCCATCATGTCTGTGCCGGCCAACAAAGAGCTATCCAGCCTAATCCCACTTCCCAGCACTTGGTCCGTAGCCCTGCAGGTTACAGCATCCCAAGTGCACACCCAAGTACTTTTAAAAGGTGGTTATGGTTTCTGCCTCTACCACCCTTTCAGGCAGTGAGTTCCAGACCCCCACAACCCTCCGGGTGAAGAAATTTCCCCTCAAATCCCCTATAAACCTTCCACCTAAATCTGTGCCCCCTGGTTTTTGACCCCTCTGCTAAGGGAAATAAGTCCTTTCTATCCACTTTATCTAGGCCCTTCATAATTTTATACACCTCAATAAGGTCTCCCCTCAGACTCCTCTGTTCCAAGGAAAACAGACCCAGCCTATCCAGTTTTCCTCATAGCTAAGATTCTCTACTCCCGGCAACATCCTTGTAAATCTCCTCTGTACCCTCACTAGTGCAATCACATCTTTCCTGTAATGTGGTGACCAGAACTGCATGCAGTACTCTAGCTGAGGCCTAACTAATGTTTTATGCAGTTGAAGCATAACCCCCCTGCTCTTATATTCTATGCCACGGCTAATAAAGGCAAGCATTCCATATGCCTTCTTAACCACCTTATCTACCTGCCCTGCTACCTTCAGGCATCTGTGGACATGCACTCCAAGGTCCCTTTGTTCCTCTACGCTACTCAGTGTCCTACCATTTATAGTGTATTCCCTTGCCTTGTTTGCCCTCCCCAAATGCATTACCTCACATTTCTCCGGATTGAATTCCATTTGCCACTGTTCTGCCCACCTGACCAATTTATTGATATCTTCCTGCAGTCTACAGCTTCCTTCTTCAGTATCAATCACACAGCCAATTTTAGTATCATCTGCAAACTTCTTAATCCTACCCCCTATATTCAAGTCTAGATCATTGATATACACCAGAAAAAGCAAGGGACTTAGTACTGAGCCCTGCGGAACCCCACTGGAAACAGCCTTCCAGTCACAAAAACACTTATGGGTGTTTTTTTTGCTTCCCCAATTGCATGCAGTGCATTTCCCTGTTCTGTGAGTTAAATGCCTTAAGTGTGTAGATTACCTTCTGTTTCAATCAAATTTGCCTCTGTACATTGCTCATCAACCATAATGATTTTGTTTTTCCATATGCCCTTATTTTAACCATTGTGATTTCATTCTGTTTGAGAATGATTTTAAATTAAACCTATTTGTCCTTAATACTGCCCTGGTAGACCCATCGTTTCAGCCTGTTCTTACCCCACGCAACTGATTTCTTCCTATCTCGACTCTATTTTTTTCTCCCTTTGCCCAGCCTCTTCCTACCTACATTCGCAACTCTTCCGACGCCCTCTGCCACTTCAACAGTTTCCAGTTTCCTGGCCCCAACCATCTCCTTTTCACTATGGATGTCCAATCCCTCTACACCTCCAACCCCCATCAGGACGACCTGAGGGCACTCTGCTTCTTCCTTGAACAGAGGCCCAACCAGTCCCCATCCACCACCACCCTCCACCGCCTGGCTGAACTTGTTCTCACATTGAACAATTTCTCCTTTGACTCCACTCACTTCCTCCACTATGGGAACCCACATGGGCCCTAGCTATGCCTGCCTTTTCTTGGGATATGTGGAACATTCTTTGTTTCAGTCCTACTCAGGTCCCCTCCCTCACCTCTTTTTCCAGTAGATTGATGACTGTATTGGTGCCTTTTCCTGCTCTCGCCCTGAACTAGAAAATTTCATTCACCTTGCTTCCAATTTCCACCCTTTCCTCACCTTCACATGGTCCATCTCCGACTCTTCCCTTCCCTTCCTCAACTTCTCTGTCTCCATTTCTGGGGATAGGCGATCGGCAAACATCCACTATAAGCCCACTGACTCCCACATCTACCTGGACTACAATTCCTCCCACCCTGCTCCCTGTAAGGACTCAATTCCATTCTCCCAGTTTCTCCATCTCCGCCGCATCTGTTCTGACGATGCCACCTTCCATACTAGTGCTTCCGACATGTCTTCCTTTTTCCTGATGTGGTGACATCCTGAAAGAGGGCAACACATTCTGTTGCGCCCTTGCCACTCCAGTGCTGCTGGGTCATATCACTTCCAATGATCCGTGGGAGAGCAGACTGCAGAAGGTGACTGATGCCTTGAAAGCCCCTATCCTTTTCCTCCAATAGTCTCTCCAATGTGGATGCTTGTCTCTGCAAGTAGGATGTTTGACTCTTTGGTGCACAGCCGTTTGAGTTTCCACCAAAGCAGTAAAGTCTGGTGTCACTCACTCCCTTTGTGAGGGTCTGGCTGCAGCATCCTGGAGGTGGCCACTCACTCCCAGGTAGACTACAAAGTGCCATGTGAGATGACACCATACAGGCTGGTGCAGCCTGCTCCACACTCTCAGCCATAGTGCTGAAACTCAATACCTCATATAAGTGCGTGTGTAAGACCAGCAGTTTTCTTTTCAGGGCTGAGCCCATGAACTCCTCATCTCTGTCCTCAGCAGAGTTGGGAGAGGACCTCATCTCCGCCACCAATACCTGCTGCTGCTCACTGGTGCTGGGTGTTTCACCAAGTGCACACCCCTCTGCCTGATTATCTAACCCAATGTCTGGGCTAGTGCTAGAGAGGGATGGAGCACATGACGGTGTACCCTCAGGGGGATTGTCCTCCTCCAAGGTGTCTTCTTCAGCAGGGTCCAGCTTCTAAGAAGAACCTATAGGAAAGAGAAAAGGAAAAAGAGTTAGGATAGCACTGAGAGGCTGGATGTTAGCAGGCGACAGTCTTGAGAATGCAGCTTGAAGTTGTGAAGCTTGCTGAAAACTTGCTGAGGTAAATGAAAGGTTACAAGTAATTTACAGATACCTTGCTCAGATATGCTGCCAGCTTCCCCTTCCCCAATGGTCATAGCCATGCCTGGGCCATTTTGAGAGCCTCATGCGCCATTTGGTTGAGGGCTATGATGCTGGGTACTCCTCCCCTAGTCTTACTCCGCTCCTTTGCATTATGTTCTATCTTGTCCTGCAGAAAAAGAGGGCGAGAGTTAGTGGCCTAGAAATTGGTCACAGAAACCAATCCCTGTATCTGCATGGGTAGGCCCGAGGCGTACCATTTAAATGAGGCTTCAGGGGCCCTTAGGTAAGTTGTTAAGTGGGAAGTAATCAGGAGTGGGGGGCAACTGGAAAAGGAAGGGCGATTGGAATGGGGGGCAACCGGGACATTGGGAAGGGGGTCGATCGAGACCAGGGTGATCAGGGGAAAGGGTCAAAGTCGTGATCGGATGGGGGGGGTTAGCGGTGAACAGCAGCGGCCTAAGGTTTTAATGTGGGGTAGGGAGAACTTTTGTCCCTCCCAGTTCCACATTCAGGTAAGTATTTTTTATAAACTTGCCTTTTTGGTGGCAGCCTGCAATGGTCCCTTTAAGGATCGCCTGTTAGGATGACTGTAGAACTGGCTTTCCTGAATGCAATCAGTGCTGGCACTGGCTGCCTCAGGGCAAACCAATATTGCAGTGGGGGCCTCAAAAATTAGACCCCTTATTTGCCTATGCAAAGGGACTAACATCTGTTTCAGACGTGGGCTCTGGATGCCTATTTTTTCACCTACGCCAATATGGTGGGTGTAGTGTCCGCGTATCAATAACACACAGACTGCAGGAGAACGGTAATAACAGGTGTTTACTGAACAGAGGGTATGCTGGAACTGAAAGTACAGAAGCCTGCTACTGCTTTATATACAGGTGTGGTCACTGCCGGTACTACAGTATAAAAACAGTTCTCTCTTAAAGGTACATACACAACAATTCCTCCCCTTTTAGATAAACAGTACATAACATTCATTTAACAATTAAATAATAACTAATTACAATTACAATTTTCTCTGTACTATATACATCAGCTGAAGTAATCATTTATAAATTCAGTCTTTGAGGAGGCTTCCTGATCCTGTCTGGATAGCGCCTTTCTCGAGTATCCTGCTCTTGCGGCGGAGTCGATTCTGGCTCATTGTCATTGGTTGGTTCGTCAGCTTCCAATACCACTGATTCTGAGGTGGACTCAATCTGTACTTCGGGTTCATCACCAGGTGCGCATGCTCGTGGTATGGGTTTGACTTGTTCCTGTGACTCTAGAATCTGGTCAGCATGGCGTCTCACGATGCTCTCTCCAACGTCCACTGTGTACATTAGTGGTCCCTGCTGTGTGCATATCGTTCCTGGCTGCCATTTTTCTGTTCGGTAGTCGCGGGCCAAGACTGGTTGCCCTATCTTGAAGCTTCTGGTTGGCTTCTCATTGATGTGCTGGAATTGCTTATCCTCAACATCTCGTCTTATGTTTGGTTTGAGCAAATCCAGGCGACATCTTAACCTTCGGTTAAAGAACATTATGGCTGGAGCTTGGTTGGTGACTGCATGTGTCGCATTCCGGTAAGCAAACAAGAAATTATCCACCTTGTGTTGTAGTGGTATGTTGTCGTTATACATCGCCTTTATTGCTTTTTTAAAGGTCTGAACAAACCTCTCAGCCAATCCATTTGTGGCTGGATGATATGGGGCAGATGTGTAATGCTTCACCCCATTATTCCTCAAAAACCTCCGGAAATCCTCGGACACAAACTGTGGTCCATTGTCGGAGCAAATCTGTTCTGGCAAGCCATTCCTGGCGAAGATGGTCCGTAGGACTGCAATAGTTTTCTCCGTGGTGGTGGAGGATATTTTGATGACCTCTGGCCATTTCGAATGTGCATCCACGACGATTAAAAACATTGAGTCCATAAATGGACCAGCAAAATCAATGTTTACCCATTGCCATGGAGATGAGGGCCACTCCCATGGGTGTAGCGGGGCCTGTGGTGGAGCATTTTGGACTTTCTGGCATCCTCTGCATCTCTTGGTCATTTCCTTGATTTCTTTATCGATTCCCAGCCACCACACAAGCGCCCTGGCTAGGCTCTTCATTTTTACCCCTCCCAGATGACCCTCATGAAGCTCATTGAGCACTCTATCTCTCAACTTGGGTGGAATTACCACTCGGGATCCACACATCAAGGTCCCCCGGCACACTGACAGCTGTTCTCTCCTTGGCGAGAATGCTGGCAACAGTGAGTCGCCATGTGCTGGCCATCCCTTCACTGTCAAATCATAGACCCGAGAGAGTGTCGGGTCATTTCGGGTTTCCTTCTCTATACTTGAGTTTGTAATAGGTAGACATTCGACTATGGTTGAATGGAATAGCTCAACAGGGTCCACTGCAGGTGCTTCCTCCACCATAGGCAACAGCAGGCGCGACAGCCCATCAGCGTTTCCATGCTGTTTTGTACCCTTGTACTCTGTCGTATTGATGTGCCCCTAGGAAAAGGGACCATCTTTGCAGCCGTTGCACCGTCATAACTGGAATGCCCTTCTTTGGGTTAAAAATGGAGACAAGAGGCTGGTGATCAGTCAGTAGGGTGAATTTCTGCCCGTGCAGATAGTGATTGAACATTTTCACCCCCCACACCAGGCTGAGGGCCTCCCTGTCAATCTGGGCGTAGTTACGCTCGGCTAAGGTTAACGAGCGTGATGCAAAGGCTACTGGCCTCTCTGAACCGTCAAAGAATTTGTGTGACAGCACCGCTCTAATTCCGTAGGGAGACGCATCACATGCCAACCGAATCGGTAGTGTTGGATTGTAGTGGGCCAATACTTCTTTTGAAGTGATTAGGCATTTACATTTCTGAAAGGCATGCTTACACTCATCACCCCATTTCCATGCTACTCCAGTTTGCAGCAGGGCATTCAGTGGGTGCAGAATTGTAGATAAATTTGGCAAGAACTTATGGTAGTAGTTCACCAACCCGAGGAACGACCTCAGTTGCGACACATTTTCCGGTGCTGGAGCCTTGACTACTGCCTCAATCTTGTCTGGGGACTTATGCAACCCCTCTTCATCAATCACGTGGCCACAATACAAGATTTGTTTCCTGAAAAACTCGCATTTGGGGCAGTTGGATCGTAGCCCATATTCTTGTAATCTAGTGAGCACCTGCCCAGGTTGGCAAGGTGTTCACTGTCATTTTCGCCCGTAACTAGGATGTCGTCCAAATAACACTGGGTCCCCGGGATCCCTTGCAGGACTTGTTCCATCGCCCTCTGCCAAATAGCCGGAGCTGGTGCTACCCCGAATACCAGTCGGTTGTACTGATAAAGAACTTTGTGAGTGCTTATCGTGAGGTATTTTCTAGATGCTTCTTCTACCTCCATTTGTAGATACGCTTGGGCCAGATCAATCTTCGTAAAGCGTTTCCCTCCAGATAGTGAGGCGAAAATATCTTCTGTCCGCAGAAATGGATATTGTACTGTGTGCAGGATTGGGTTCACAGTTACCTTAAAGTCCCCACAGATGCGAACCTTCTTCGGCTCCCCAGGCATGCTGTTCAATGATTTCTTCATTACAGGAACGATGGGTGTGGCCCACTCGCTCCAGTCCACCTTGGACAGCACACCCGAACGCTCCAGACTCTCCAGCTCTGCTTCGACGGCTGGGCGGATCGCATACGGTACCGGTCTGGCCTTAAAAAATTTGGGGTTTGCGTTATCTTCAATTTTTATCATTGCCGTTACGCCTTTTAGAGTCCCAAGTCCTTGCTGGAACACCTCTTTCGCGTCAGTTAGAATTTTTGAGAGTCGTCCAGGTGTGACGTCGTCATCCTTTTTGTCAGCCACAGTTAGCGCCTGAATGGAATGCCAATCCAATTGTATTTTTCGGATCCATTCACGTCCCAACAATGGTGGTCCTCCATCTTGTAGTATATATAGATACAGTTTCTGTGTTTCCTTGCCGTTGTATTTAACGGGCACCCTTATTTTTCCTCTGGGGTAGACTTTTTGCCCCGTACATGTCTTCAATACAATGGACGTGTCCTTCAAGGGCATGTGTGAGAATAGCCGCTTATAGTCTCGTCGATTCATGACTGTTAGGGCTGATCCTGTGTCCAATTCCATCTTTACTTGGGACCCTGCAATCATGAGGGTGACCCAAATGTTTCGGTGATCCTCCTTTGCGATCATGTTGTGTAACTTTAGACAACTTAGTCTCCTGCTCCTGGAGTCATTATCACTCTCCTGATCTTCTGAACTACTGTCTGTCATTTTTTTTACTTTCTTGTAATTTTCCTTAGTAGTTCTTTTAGTGTTGGTTTTCTTTCCCGACCTGCAGACTCGTGCTATGTGTCCCACTTTTCCACATTGCCTGCATACTTTGTCCTTAAACCAGCAATTCTTCTGGTCATGGGTTGTTCTGCCGCAGCGATAGCACTTTTCTGCTCCATACGCCATTTCGTTGGTGCTATATTCTTGCGGTTTCTGTTGTATTTCCGCAGCTCCCCGTGCTGCTGCTTCGTAGGATACTGCCACGCTGAAAGCCTTTTCTAGCATAAGGTCCTTTTCCGAAAGTAGTCGTTTCTGGGTTCCTTCACTCTGGAGCCCGCAGACAAACTTATCCCTTAAGGTATCTGCCAGTCCTGCTCCGAACTGGCAGTGCTTCGATAACTTGCATAGTTCCGTAAGATAGTCAGCATTACTCTCATCTTTGTGTTGGTTTATTTTATGGAACTTGAATCATTCTGCTATCAGCAGCAGTGTAGGGTTTAGATGTTCCTGTAAGATATTGACAATCTCTTCAAAGCTTTTCTCCATTGGTTTAGCTGGGGTAATTAAATTCCGCAATAGGCCGTACGTTCTCGCGCCCATCAAATTTAATAATACCGGCGCCTTCTTTTCATCGGCCACCTCATTTGCCTTGCAGTACACTTCAATTCTTTCCACATACGTGGTCCAGTCTTCTATTTCGTTGTCAAAAGCAGTGATACTGCCACTCTTCGGCATCTTGGGTGTTTTAAAATGGCACCTCCCATGCTTTTCCTTCTTCCCCAATGGATTAAAATGGCGCCTCCTGCGCTTTTCCTTCTTCCCCCTGCTGCCAATGCTGCTCCTAGCGTTCTAAATAGTAATGGCGGCGCCCCACGGCTTCTGCGCGTCTTTCTTTTGTTAATTAATTTCCTTAGTTTTATTCTTCTTCGACGCTGTCCACTGCGCGTCTCTTTTCCTTCCCCTCTTTTTATTTTCTTTAACGCTGCCCGGCTCTTGAGCACCGACCGCGCCCTGTGCGCTCCACCCTCTCTCTCTCTTTTCCTTCCCGACGACGCTGCATGGCCCCCTTGCAGAGCCGCTCAATCGAGCTCTAGCCCACCGCAGTCCGGAAGGGTCAGCGTACTACCTGCTACCAGCACGATTTGCTGGAACACCTTGACTGGGGAGCCAAGCCCAGCTCTCCACAGCTTCCCCTGTGATTCACTGAACTCCGATGGATCACTGGGCGGTTGCCCACGGTCGATGCCCGTTGCTCTGGCTTCGACCTCCAAGAAACTTCTTTTCAGGGATGGATCCCCGTGAGGCGATGCAGTACTGCAGGTGAGTTTGAACCTGCTCGTCGCCACTGTAGTGTCCGCGTATCAATAACACACGGACTGCAGGAGAGCGGTAATAACAGGTGTTTACTGAACAGAGGGTATGCTGGAACTGAATGTACAGAAGCCTGCTACGGCTTTATATACAGGTGTGGTCACTGCCGGTACTACAGTATAAAAACAGTTCTCTCTTAAAGGTACATACAGAACAGTGGGCATGCATTACCAACCTGTAATGAGCACCTGCTTCCCGCCATAATGGAAGTTTAAGCATCCATTTAGCGTCCAAAAAGCGGGCAGGTCGCCTTTGACTTTCTAGGTCAGAGAGTTGAACATGTAAGTTGAGATGTGTAGGGTTTATGCAGAAAGTAACAGCTGAAGAAGCAGCAAGCTGGAATAAGGATGGGGAGGTGATGAGTGTAATGCCATGTGTGTGGAATGTGAAGTGAGGAAGGAATTGCTGGGAGGAGTTGGTGGTTATGCAAGTACTACAGTACAAGAAGAAAATACTTGAATGTGTAGTGTGAAGAGAGCAAAGGGTGAGTGTGTTTGGAATGAGAAAGAGGTTCTGCAATGTTCCCTTGTGACTGTAATGCTGTAGGATATGATGGAGGGAGGGAATTATTGAGTGCTGGGGGAGGGTTGAAAGGTGCATTGTCAGGTGTTGCTGAAAGAGCTGGAGAGATGAAGATTTGTCCTCACACCTGTTGCTCTTGTTCCTTGCCCCCTAACTCCATTTCACCTGAAGACTATGGGCAAGAAATTGGATAAGGTCTGAAAACGGGCGTGAGCAGCGCAAAGCGCTACATACCTGCACCCGTTCAAAGTGGTGCAGGCAGCCCCCAAAAATTGTGTTTCTTGCTCATTATAATGACTACAGTGCTGATCTCAGCGCTAAATGTGCTGCCGATTGGCTTACTGCTGAATGGGGAGCCAGTATCGGGTGCAGTCTACCAGCCAATAAATTTGGCCTAGGCCACAAAAAGTTTAATGAGCTCACACAAGTGGTCAAGGTGAGTGAATACATCATCAAATACCATATCCCACCATCTGCACCTCAAGCCTCACACACTGCTCAATGCACCACATCCCCATCACTCACCTAACAACAGTCTCTATCAATCACCACTCATATCTCTCAATCATAGCTTCGCCTCACCCTTACACACTTACCACTGCTGCAAGACTCATACCCACATCTCACACCTTGCACACACTGCCAACTATTTAACCATGGCAGGCACATGACCCAAACACATTGCACCACACTCACTGACCCACTTCCCTTTCTATTGCAGGCAAAGGTCGCTCAGAACCGCCGTAAGCAGCAGGGCAAGAGAGTCCCAGGTGGGCAGAGGAAATGCTTCAAGGACACCCTCAAAGCCTCCTTGAAAAAGTGTAAAATCCCCACTGACACCTGGGAATCCCTGGCCCAAGACTGCAAAAAGTGGAGGAGAAGCATCCGGGAAGGCGCCGAACACCTTGAGTCTCTTCGCCTGGAGCAAGCGGAAGCCAAGCGCAAGGAGCGCACGTCAACCCAAGCACCCCACCCACCCGCCCCTTCAACCACCGTCTGCCCCACCTGTGACAGAGACTGTAGGTCCCGCATTGGACTCATCAGTCACCTGCGAACTCATTTTTAATGTGGAAGCAAGTCATCCTCGGTTCCGAGGGACTGCCTAAGAAGAAGAGAAGCAGCAGCCAGATGGGAGAAGGGGAAGCAACTTGGGAGGTGGAAGGTTGGTGAACTTCCATTGAGAACACTTCAGATGGTCGTGGGGTGTGTGGCAACCTCGTGCTTCCCCATATTGAACTCCATTTGCAACTCCATCTGCAACAGTTTTTCCCACTCACTTAATCTGCCTATGTCCCTTTGTAATATGTTGCACTTATCTAAACAACTTACTGTGCCCGATGACTTAATGTCATCTGCAAATGTGGATATACAACTCTCTATTGGTTCATTCAAGTAATTGATATATGTGGTGAAAAGCTGAGACCCCAGTACAGATTACTGGGGAAGACCACTTGTCACATCCCGCCAATCAGAGTACATGCCCTTTATCTCTACTCTCTGTCTCCTACCACCCAACTAATTATGAACTCCTGTCACAAGGTTACATCTGTGTACTTTTATTTTTGCTATTAATCCCTTGTGTGGAACCTGATTACAAGCCTTCTGGAACTCCATTTAGACAACATCCATAGACTCTCCCCTGTCCACCATGTTAGTACACTTATCAAAAAGTTCATCTAGATTAGTCAGACGTGACCTACCCTTCATAACTCCATGCTGACTCTCTTTGATCAGCTCAAGTATATTTAAAGCTTTAACAATTTAAGGGAACGGTAACATACTGGTTATGTTACTGGAATAGTAATCCAGAGGCCTGGACTAATGATCCGGAGACATGAGTTCTAAATCCCGCCACAGCAGCTGGGGAATTTAAATTCAGTTAAATAAATCTGGAATAAAAAGCTCGTATCAGTAATGGTGACCATGAAACTATCGGATTGTCGTAAAAACCCATCTGGTTCACTAATGTCCTTTAGGGAAGAAATCTGCCATTCTTACCCGGTCTGGCCTACATGTGGCTCCAGACCCACAGCAATGTGGTTGACTCTTAACCACCCTCTGAATTGGCCCAGCAAGCCACTCAGTGGAACAAACTGCTATGAAAAACATTAAGAATAAAACCAGACGGACCACCTGGCATCGACCTCGGTACCGGCTACAGACACAGCAACGGCACACCCAGCCCAGTCAACCCTGCAAAGTCCTCCTCACCAACATCTTGAGACTTGTGCCAAAATTGGGAGAGCTGTCCCACAAACTAGTCAAGCAACAGCCTGACATAGTCATACTCACAGAATCATACCTTTCAGCCAATGTCCCAAACACCTCCATCACCATTCCTGGGTATGTCCTGTCCCACCAGCTAGACCCACCAGGGTGGTGGCACAGTGATACACAGTCAGGAAGAAGTGGCCCTGGGAGACCTCAACATTGACTCCGGACCCCGTGAAGTCTCATGGCTTCAGGTTAAGCATGGGCAAGGAAACCACATGCTGATTACCACCTACCACCCTCCATCAGCTGATGAAACAGTACTCCTCCATGTTGAACACCACTTGAAAGAAGCACCGAGGGGGAAGGGCACCAAATGGACCCTGGTTGGGGAACTTCAATGTCCATCACCAAGTGTGACTCGGCAGCAGCACCACTGACTGAGCTGGCCAAGTCCTGAAGGACTAAGCTGCCAGTCTGGGCCTGGGACAGGTGGTGAGAGAACCAACACGAGGGAAACTCTTACTTGACAGCATTGGTAGCAGTGATCAGCACACAGTCATTTGGAGACGAAGGCCTAGAAATTCAGTTGGGCGCGCCAGCCGTTAGCGCCTTAGGAGGAGTAGATCTCGAGCGCTAGGCGCTTAGCGCCCGGGCGCAGCGCGGTCTGCGCCTCGCCCCAACTTCAGTACACATTTAGCGCCGGCGCAAAGTCTTAGCGCGCGCCCTGCTGCGCGCGCAGATCATGACATCATTTCGTCGTGCAACACCCTTTGTGCGCCCCGAACCGGAACTTCACTCGCGCCGGCCCATTGTGCGCCGGGCGGCCCTAACGACTGTGAAGTGGAACGGTACACAGCCGAGGCGGGCCGCGGGGAGCGCTAATTAAAGGGCACTTACCCTGCACTATAAAGGCCAGCCATTTTGCAGCATTCACTCTTGTGCAACGGTTTTTTGGAGAGAGACCAAGGAGGAGAGCTTACTGGTTTGGACCAACACTAGGACAGGTATTTTTGGCTCAGGCCAGAGCTTAGCAATTATCTTTGCCTTCATTGAGAGCTCAATGTTTGCCAGCATATAATGGGGGCTGCATTGGGTGCCAACGCTGACTTTCAGCCTTATGCCAGAAGGGCTTACAGATGCCGTGAGAGAGTGGCAGCCCTGGTTAGACGCAGAGGGGGCAACAGGCGTCGCCAACTGAGGCCTTACCCACCCAGGGTATACCGCCAGCAGTCCTCCTATCTGACCATGTCTGCCGCGCAGTGTGTTAGGAGGCTGCGATTCAGAAGGGAGTTGGTTGCAGACATCTGCCAGCTGCTTCACAGGGATCTGCAGCCACAGCTGATGCGCAGGACGTCTCTGTCGGTGGCAGTGAAGGTGACGGTGGCTCTCAACTTCTATGCCACCGGCTCCTTCCAATCTGCTGCTGGGGACATCGCTAACATCTCCCAGTTCGCCGTGCATTGCTGCATCTGCCAGGTGACCGATGCCCTTTTCAGAAGGAGACATCAATTCATCTCCTTCCCCATGACCCTGGACAAGCAGCAGCAGCGTGCAGTGGGATTTGCAAGAATAGCAGGCTTCCCCATGGTGCAGGGCGCCATTGACTGCACGCATGTGGCTTTGCGGGCACCTCTGGAGCATGCCGAGGATTACCGCAACCGGAAGGGCTACCATTCCCTCAACGTACAGCTGGTGTGTGACCACAGGCAGCACATCCTAGCTGTCAATGCCCGCTTTCCAGGCAGCAGCCACGATGCCTTTATCCTGCGACAGACAACTGTGGCTGACATGTTCCAGGCACAGCCTCACCCAAGAGGATGGCTTAACGGAGACAAAGGCTATCCTTTATGTACCTGGCTCATGACCCCGCTCCGCGCGCCCACGACCCCTGCTGAAGAGGCATACAACGAGAGCCATCAAGCGACTAGGAACATCATAGAACAAACAATCGGCATCCTCAAGCAACGGTTCTGCTGTCTCGATCGCTCCAGGGGAGCCCTCCAGTATTCGCAGGAGCGAGTCTCCCAATTCGTCGTCGTTTGCTGCATGCTGCACAACCTGGCTATCCGCAGGACTCAGGCACTGCCACCTCACGTTGGACCACCACCTCAGGAGGAGGAGCAGGAGGAGCATGAGGAGGAGGAGGACGAGGAGTACCAGCCCAGGAGGGAGGCAGAAGGTCCAAGGGCCGCCCATCGGCGGCTTATTGAACGTCACTTCTAGGCCCCCTGTCAGGGAATGGCTTGTGCCAGTGAAAGAACATGATTGCAGCCGCTCCGCAAGCCCTCAGCCGGTTAAGGCAACAAACACTTCAAAGATCAAACATGGACAATGTTAATAAATAAAATGCTTTATTGTACAAACTCAGGGCCCTTCCCACATGAAAACCAAAAACAGACGAAACCCCCAAAAAACACTCAAACACATTACTCGCTCCCACAACCTGGAGAGGATTAACAAAACAGTGCAACTAAAATGGCCGTCATCCTCGGCCTTCGTAAAAAACAAACATCACATCCTCGGCCTTCAAAAAACAAACTTCCAATTCTCGGCCTTCAAAAAACAAACATCCAATTCTCAGCCTCAAAAAACAAACATCCAATTCTTGGCCTCAAAAAACAAACATCCAATTCTCGGCCTCAAAAAACAAACACAACTGGCCACACATTCGACTTTTTGGCCCGCTAGGGCGATGCCTTGGCCATCTTTGTGTGGCCCCTGCCCGCCCTGCTGCTCCTCCTCAAAGTAAGGCCATTGGCTGCTGCAAGGCTGGGGGCAGGCTCCAGAGGGGCACATGTCGTGACGGCAGATGCCCTTGGGGGTCGGCCTAGTCGAGGTCTGGCCGTCGAGCGGGCGGCTGTTGAATGCTGCAGCTGTGGCTGGCCAGCATCAGTCGCTGCAGCAGCTCCTGGCAGCTCCACTGGGGGAGTGGCAGTGGCGGCTGGAGGAATGGGGGCAAGCTGGCGGATGGCAGGTGCTCGCTGGTCACCTGAGACACTGGCACTCGCCCGGGCCAGCACTGCAGCATGCGCACCAATCTGCCGAGGGACAGACCGCTGTGCTGCTGCAGCGCGCCGGGTGCCCTGGCGATGCCTGGCTGACACAGCGAGTGTGGCAGCAGTGAGTGCCCGTGTTGTCCTGTTCAGTGACCTCATCAGAGCACCCAGTGACTGCACGGCACCACTGATCAGCTGCCCACTCGCTGCCTGAGCTGCCCCGAATGCCGCCCGACTCGCTGCCTGATCTGCCCCGAATGCCGCCCGACTCGCTGCCTGCTCTGCCCCGAATTCTGCCAAACTGATGGCCTGTGAGGCCCCGACGTCGGTCACACTCCGAGAGAGGGACTCGATGGCCTCAGGCAACCGTGCCACTACCCCCATGAGCTCCGTGTGCCGGCGCTCCGAGTCCGCGGACAAGTCCTCGAGGCGTTCCATCTCCTCGGCGAAGACCATCTCCGGACTGGAGGCCGGACTCTCCCCCTGGGGAGAAGGCCGCCGAGCTGGCCGACCCTTCCTGCGTTGCTGGACGCCGCTGGGCCCAGCAATTGGACTCCCCTCCGACCCTTCCCCCCTCTGGGGAGAAGGCCGCCGAGCTGGCCGACCCTTCCTGCGTTGCTGGACGCCGCTGGGCCCAGCAATTGGACTCCCCTCTGACCCTTCCCCCCTCTGGGGAGAAGGCCGCTGAGCTTCCACCCCCCTCCCGCGTTTCTGCAGGCCGCAGGTCCCATGAGCTCCCCTCCCCTCCGACACTTCCGCCACGCTCCCCTCCAGGGAAGACGTGTCCCCTACATTCGCATGGGTTGCCGCGGCTGAGGGTTCCCCTGATGGGCCGCCTTCCACTTGCTCCTCCTCCGCCTCCTCTTCTGAGGGGCTGTCACTGGCAAGTTCAGGGATCTCCTCCTCACCATCTGAAAGCAGGAAGGCACAAGAGTAGCTTTAGAGTGAGGAGAGGGTGTCAGCGAGGGATGCATGAGTGGTGGCATTCAGCGCATTGGTCGGACAGTGGCAAAGGATGTAGATCTGATGCGCAAGTGGGACGAGAGAGGTCCAAAAGGTGATGTCCTTACCATTGGTGCCCAGAACAGGGTCGGCATCTCCACATGCAACAGGGCCAATCACCCGGCCACCCATGATGCGCTCCACGCGATGTTGCAGCTCGGTGAGCGGCTGGATCTGGGGTCGGCCTCCCCTGGTCGCAGTCCGGCTCTTCTTATTATTGGCCAGCTTGGCCTGCAAGAGAAAGGACGGCCTCTAAGTACAGTGTGTAGCCCTGATCTTGTGTGCACTGCCTCCCATGGTGGAATAGCCTGGCCAGTGTGTCGCCCTGATCTTGTGTGCACTGCCTCCCATGGTGGAATAGCCTGGCCAGTGTGTAGCCCTGATCTTGTGTGCACTGCCTCCCATGGTGGAATAGCTTGGCCAGTGTGTTAAGTGCACAATGTGCAATTGATGTTCATGAGTGTCCCATAGCTGCTGCATGAGGGCTGGCCATTAGGGCTTTCAGGTCCCTTTGCCCATAATGTGAGGTGCACATGCAAGGATGAGGAGGACACTGGAAAGGGTACTCACCCTGACAATCCGAGTGAGGTCATTAAACTTTTTGCGGCATTGGACACCGCTCCTGGGGACCTCGCTGTTGGCTGACACCTTGCTGGCGACATGCCTCCAGGCTCTCCGGTAGACGCGGACCGGCGCCTTCCTGCCATTGTCCGGGTACAAAATATGGCGCCTCTTCTCCACAGCACCAACCAGCACACTCAGATCAAGCTCTGAGAAGCGCTGCGCTCGTTCACGGGCCTTCTGCATGGCTTCAGGCGCTATTTAGGTCCAGCAGCAGTGTTCAGGCCTAGCTGGAGGGCTCCACTATCCAGGGCGTGGCAGCAGACCAAGTCGACCCTTCCCCCTTAAGAGCTGGCCGGCGCCAGGGTGTCTGCTGTCAATCACGAGATGGCCGCACCTGCGCTGCGCCCGGCCTCGGCGCTCTCACTCAGCACCTCCGGCTTAGCGCCTAAAGAGAGGCGTGCAGCGCCAGTTTTAGCGCTCGAGCAAACTCTTAGGGCGAAGCTAATGAATATCGGAGAAGTGGCCTCGATTTTGCGCCGGGCGCAAACTTTAGCGGCCGCCCGACTTTACCGCCCCAAAAGTGGCTACAATGAATTTCTAGGCCGAAGTCCTATCTTCACACTGAGGACACCCTCCATCATATTGTGTGGCACTACCACCGTGCTAAATGGGAAAGATTCAGAAGAGATCTAGCAGCTCAAAACTGGGCATCCATGAGGCACTGTGGGCCATCAGCAGCAGCAGAATTGTATTCCACCACAATCTGTAACCTCATGGCCCGGCATATCCCTCACTCTACCATTACTATCAAGCCAGGGGACCAACCCTGGTTCAATAAGGAGTGTAGAAAAGCATGCCAGGAGCAGCACCAGGCGTACCTAAATATGTGGTGCCAACCTGGGGAAGCTGCAACACAGAACTACATGCATGCTAAAAAGCGGAAGCAGCATGATATAGACTGGGCTAAGCTCTGCAGCCCTGCCACATCCAGTCGTGAATGGTGGTGGACCATTAAACAACTAATGGGAGGAGGAGCCTCCATGAATATTCCCATCCTCAATGATGGTGGCGCCCAGCACGTGAGTGCAAAAGACAAAGCTGAAGCGTTTGGAATCATCTTCAGCCAGAAGTGCCGAGTGGATGATCCTCATCGACCTACTCCTGTGGTCCCCACCATCACAGAAGCCAGTCTTCAGCCAATTCGATTCACGCCACATGAAATCAAGAAATGGCTGACCGCACTGGATACAGCAAAGGCTGTGGGCCATGACAACATCCCAGCTGTCGTGCTGATGACATGTGCTCCAGAACTAGCTGAGCCTCTAGCCAAGCTGTTCCAGTACAGCTAGAACACTGGCATCTATCCGACAATGTGGAAAACTGCCCAGGTATGTCCTGTCCACAATAAGCAGGACAAATCCAACCCGGCCAATTACTGCCCCATCAATCTACTCTCAATCATCAGCAAAGTGATGGAAGGTGTCGTTGACAGTGCTATCAAGCAGCACTTACTCACCAATAATCTGCTCACTGATGCCCACTCGGCAACTGACTTCATTACAGCCTTGGTCCAAAAATGGACAAAAGAGCTGAATTCCAGAGGTGAGGTCAGAGTGACTGCCCTTGACATCAAGGAGCCCTAGTAAAACTGAAGTCAATGGGAAGCTGGTGGGGGGAACTCTCCACGGGCTAGAGTCATACCCAGCACAAAGGAAGATGGTTGTGGTGGTTGGAGGTCAATCATCACAGCCCTAGGACATCGCTTCAGGAGTCCCTCAGGGCAGAGTCCTAGGCCCAACCATTTGCAGCTGCTTCATCAATGGCCTTCCCTCCATCATAAGGTCAAAAGTGGGGTTGTTAGCTGATGACTGAACAGTGTTCAGTGCCATTCGCAATTCCTCAGATAATGAAGCAGTCCATGCCCGTATGCAGCAAGACCTGGACGACATTCAGGCTTGGGCTGATAGGTGGCAAGTAAAATTCACGCCACACAAGTGCCAGGCAATGACTATCTCCAATAAGCGAGCGTCCAACCACCACCCCTTGAAATAAAGGAAACTACGATGGTCTGAGGAGCAATTTGGGTAGGATTGATTGGGGAATGGCACTCAAAGGGTTGACGGTGGATAGGCAATGGCAAACATTCAAAGACCGAATGGATGAGCTACAGAATTTGTTCATCCCAGTTTGGCATAAAAATAAAATAAAAAAGGTGACTCAACCGTGGCTAACAAGGGAAATTAGGGATAGCATAAGATCCAAGGAGAGGACATATAAATTGGCTAGAAAAAGCAATAATCCTGAGGATTGGGAGCAGTTTAGGAGTCAACAAAGGAGGACAAAGGGATTAATAAAGAAAGGGAAAATAGAATATGAGAGTAAGCTATCAGGGAACATAAAAACTGACTGTAAAAGCTTTAATAGATATGTGAAGAGAAAAAGATTGGTGAAGTCAAGCGTAGGTCCCTTACAGTCAGAATCAGGGGAATTTATAATGGGAAACAAGGAAATGGAAGACCAACTAAATACATACTTTGGTTCGGTCTTCACAAAGGAGGACACAAATAACCTCCCCGAGATGCCGGGGAACATAGGGTCTAATGAGAGGGAGGAATTGAAAGAAATCAGTATCTGTAGGGAAGTGGTGTTAGGAAAATTGATGGGACTGAAGGCCGATAAATCCCCAGGGCCTGATGGTCTACATCCCAGGGTACTTAAGGAAGTGGCCCTAGAGATAGTAGATGCATTGCTGGTCATCTTCCAGAACTCGATAGATTCTGGAACAGTACCCATGGATTGGAGGGTAGCTAATGTTACCCCACTGTTCAAAAAAGGTGGTAGAGAAAAAGCGGGGATTATAGACCGGTAAGGCTGACATCGGTAGTGGGGAAAATGCTAGAGTCTATTATAAAAGATTTAATAGCAGAGCACTTGGAAAGCAGTGACAGGATCGGACAAAGTCAACATGGATTTGCAAAAGGTAAATCATGCTTGACTAATCTACTGGAATTTTTTGAGGATGTAACTGGTAAAATAGATAAGGGAGAACCAGTGGATGTGGTGTACTTGGACTTTCAGAAGGCTTTCGATAAGGTCCCACATAAGAGAATAGCGTGCAAAATTAAGGCACATGGGATTGGGGGCAAGGTATTGACTTGGATAGAGAACTGGTTGGCGGACAGAAAGCAACGAGTTGGAATAAACGGGTCATTTTCCGAGTGGCAGGCAGTGACTAGTGGTGTACCGCAAGGATCGGTCCTAGGACCCCAGCTGTTCACAATATATATTAATGATCTGGACGAGGGAATTGGATGTAATATCTCCAAATTTGCAGACGACACAAAGCTGGGTGGGAGGGTAAGCTGTGAGGAGGATGTCGTGAAACTCCAGTACGATTTGGACAGGTTGAGTGATTGGGCAGAAACATGGCAAATGCACTATAATGTGGATAAATGTGAGGTTATCCACTTTGGTGGCAAAAACAGGGAGGCAGATTATTATTTGAATGGCAATAGATTGGGAGAAGTGGAAGTGCAAAGAGACCTGGGTGTTCTTGTGCACCAGTCGTTGAAGGTAAGCATGCAGGTGCAGCAGGCGGTTAAGAAGGCAAATGGTATGTTGGCCTTCGTAGCAAGAGGGTTCGAGTACAAGAACAAGGATGTCTTGCTGCAGTTGTACAGGGCCTTGGTGAGACCACACCTTGAGTATTGTGTGCAGTTTTGGTCACCTTACCTGAGGAAGGACGTTCTTGCCATGGAGGGAGTGCAGCGAAGATTCACCAGGCTGATACCTGGGATGG
Source organism: Somniosus microcephalus (assembly GCF_052327205.1). Taxonomy (NCBI): domain Eukaryota; kingdom Metazoa; phylum Chordata; class Chondrichthyes; order Squaliformes; family Somniosidae; genus Somniosus; species Somniosus microcephalus. The sequence continues at coordinate 95,474,031 of NC_140994.1, read as the reverse complement.
CAGGAATGACGTACGAGGAGAGATTGTGTCGATTGGGCCTATACTCACTGGAGTTTAGAAGATTGAGAGGGGATCTCATCGAAACCTATAAAATTCTGTCAGGTCTGGACAGACTAGGTGCAGAAAGGATGTTTCTGATGGCCGGGGAGTCCAGAACCAGCGGTCACAGTCAAAGGATAAGGGGTAAGCCATTTAGGACAGAAATGAGGAGGAATTTCTTCACCCAGAGAGTGGTGAACCTGTGGAATTCTCTGCCAAAGAGGGCAGTGGAGGCCAGTTCATTAAATATATTCAAGAAAGAGTTGGATATGTTTCTTGAGGCTAAAGGGATCAAGGGATATGAGGCAGGGACAGGGTACTGAATTCGGATGATCAGCCATGATCTCATCGAATGGCGGAGCAGGCTCGAAGGGCCGAATGGCCTACTCCTGCTCCTATCTTCTATGTTTCTATGTTTCAACAGCATTACCATCGCTGAATCCTCCACCATCAACACCCTGGGGTCACCATTGACCAGAAACTTAACTGGACCAGCCACATAAATACTGTGGCAACAAGAGCAAGTCAGAGGGTGGGTATTCTGCAGCGAATGTCTCACTTCCTGACTCCCCAAAGCCTTTCCACCATCTACAAGGCACAAGTCAGGAGTGTGATGGAATACTCTCCACTTGCCTAGATGAGTGCAGCTCCAACAACACTCCAGAAGCTCGACACCCTCCAGGACAAAGCAGCCCGCTTGATTGGCACCCCATCCACCACCTTAAACATTCACTCCCTCCACCACTGGCATACCGTGGCTGCAGTGTGTACCATCTACAAGATGCACTGCAGCAGCTCACCAAGGCTTCTTCGGCAGCACCTCCAAAATCCACGACCTCTACCACCTAGAAGGACAAGGGCCTCAGGCGCATGGGAACACCACCACCTCCAAGTTCCCCTCCAAGTCACATGCCATCCTGACTTAGAAGTATATCACCGATCCTTCATCGTTGCTGGGTCAAAATCCTGGAACTCCCTCCATAACAACACTGTGGGAGTACCTTCACCACATGGACTGCAGCGGTTCAAGAAGGTGGTTCACCACCACCTTCTCAAGGACAACTAGGGATGGGCAATAAATGCTGGCCTTGCCAGCGACACCCACATCCCATGAATGAATAAAAAAAAGGTGGTAGAGCAATGGGAAGAAACAGGAAATTTGGTAGAGCACCATTCTGTTGGCTTCCTGCAGCCGCCTGCCACTTTCCACTTGAAGGAACATTAGACATTGAATATGTCCTGTATTGGAATGTGTACCATAACCTGTGGACTACTGTATCCATTGACAAATGGTAGGTAATATTCGTGCCACATAAATGCCTGGCCCAATCACCTTTCCTGACCTCAACGGCACCACTATGACCAAGCCCACCGTTATCAACACCTTGGAAATCACCATTGACCAGAAGTTTAACTGGGCAAGCCATATCAACACCATGGCTACAAGAGCAGGGCAGGTATTGGGTATTCCCTCATCAATGCCTCTCCTAATCTAAAAGACTCTAGTCAGTAGTGTGATGGAATATTTGGCACTCGCATGGATGAGAGCAAGCTACAACAACACTCAAGAAGCTCAGCACCATGCAGGACAAAGTAGTCCACTTGATCGGTGCCACCTGCATCTATACTCAAATTCAACATCATGACACCTGACTTTTGGGCATAAATTCAACAATTTGGTGACTAATTTTTGGTCGCAACCTCTGGGGCCTGATCTCCCCGGAAGTGCGACAACTCTCAAATTGAAAGTTAGTGGCTTCTAGGTGAGCCGGGCCCTCACCTGAAACAGGCCTTGCATATGCAAATTGAGGTGCTAACATCACTTGTTGGACCCCGGTAAAAATTGGTCAGCAAATGGGCAGAACTTGCTCCACACAGGCTCCTCCAAGTTGTTCCAGGTCTTGAACGGACTGCTGGAGGCCACTCAAGAAAAGGTAACGGGGGAAAAATTTGGTTGGTTTGCGCCTCCCGTTAGCGCCTTAAGAGGGTGCTAATTGGGCACAAAGCAACTAGCGCCCGGGCGCGGCGATATTTGCGCCGCTTGCGAAATTGACCAGACATTTTGTGGCGGCACTAAACACTACCGCCACGATCTCCTGCGCCCGCCGTTCGTGACGTCAGTCGTGCATGCAACACCCCGGTAGCGCCCCGGACCAGATATTGAGTGGCGCCCCCTGCCTTACCGCCTGCTGCTAGTAACGACAGGTTGAGGGGTGCGTATTGCAATCGGGAAGGGACTGGGGGTGCGCTATTTAAAGGCGACTGCTTCCTGCCTTTTTTTGTCGGCGACATTTTTGCACCACGCATTCTGAGTGAGAGACACTTCTGGAGATATTCAATGCTGTGTGTTGAGGAGTTTTGGGTACTGAGCAGCACTTTGCAGGTTCATTTTGATTTGATCTTCCTTACATCGATTTAGAAGAGACTGTGAGGGCTGCACTTTGAGCTCTTTCCCTGGGTCTCTCCATTGTTCTTTCCAGCAGATTTGATGTACAGATCTCTCCAGGCCAAGATTCAAGGCTGCAATGAGCAGGGTGTGGATGGAGAGCAAGATTGACCCTCCCCTTTAAGAACTGGCCGGCGCCAGTGTGTCTGTGTTCCATTGCTGACTGGCATCACATGAGCATCGCCAGCGCCTCAATCCTCGGCGTTAGCACATTAAGAGAGGTGTGTAGCGCCTGACTTAGTGCTCAAATCCCCTCTAGGGGCGATAGAAGCCAAGTTTGCAGTCGGAGGAGATAATTAGCGCCAGGCGCTAAACTTTGCGCGCGGCCAATAATTGCGCCCCAAACAGGGCGATACCGAATTTCTCCCAACATCTTTTTTTAACAGTTGCATTTTGTGGAACCAAATTTAGCACTGCTGCTACTCCTGGGCAATGTTCCCGCTAAGCTGCGCGGCAGCTGTCTGGAGGTCCCGCGCAGCCCAGGACCAGCTTTTCAAAAGGGAGATTTCACGCATGTGCAAAATTTTGAATGGACCGCGCAGCCTGTTAAGGGGACCGCGCACCCAAAAAAATTGGGGGGAACATTGCTCCTGAGCTCATAAAAATAAAACATTGAAAATTCTTGGGCCATTTTCTGTGCACCCTCTAGCAGTCCCTTTAAGGATTGTTGGTTTGACCACTCAGCACCTGGTAAAACTAGGTGGAGCATGTGGAATTTTGCAATTGGCATCCTACAACTGGCACAGGACCTCAATTTACATATTTAAGCAGCCATACACCCATTTTAGGCAGGTGGCTGCTCGTTCATTTAAACGCGCACTTGAATATCGCATCAGACGGGTGTCAAGGAGGTGTTTCAGGTGCCCCCGCTCCCCCCCCCGATTTTCAACTGTTAACCACCTGTTTTTCAGGTGCAAAATGGGCAGCTGTCAGTTGAATTTTTCCCCCAATGTCACTTTTCTATCTCTGAAATGGAATTTCCTACTATGGCAGCTAGATCATTTTCCTCTCTAATGGGCCAGCTAGATCATTTTCCCCTCCAATGGGCTAGCTAGATCATTTTCCCCTCTAATGGGCTAGCTAGATCATTTTCCCCTCTAATGGGCCAGCTAGATCATTTTCCCCTCTAATGGGCTAGCTAGATCATTTTCCCCTCTAATGGGCTAGCTAGATCATTTTCCCCTCTAATGGGCTAGCTAGATCATTTTCCCCTCTAATGGGCCAGCTAGATCATTTTCCCCTCTAATGGGCTAGCTAGATCATTTTCCCCTCTAATGGGCCAGCTAGATCATTTTCCCCTCTAATGGGCTAGCTAGATCATTTTCCCCTCTAATGGGCTAGCTAGATCATTTTCCCCTCTAATGGGCCAGCTAGATCATTTTCCCCTCTAATGGGCTAGCTAGATCATTTTCCCCTCTAATGGGCCAGCTAGATCATTTTCCCCTCTAATGGGCTAGCTAGATCATTTTCCCCTCTAATGGGCCAGCTAGATCATTTTTCCCTCTAATGGGCTAGCTAGATCATTTTCCCCTCTAAGTACAAATAAGTAGAAATGACAGGTAATTGTGAGACTTGAATCTGTGAGTATCTGGTTGAGAGTCAGCCTCTCTGCTGTGTGTGCTGCTAGCGATCTTCAAGCACTGAACTAAATCATATTGTACTAGCTTGCTTTAGAGAGTCAATTTTGCAAGGCTATGTTCCCAGTGGAGAGTCTTACTCAATGGGATCATGGATTAGAGAATCATGCGTGGAGTCAGGGGCACCTGACTCATGATTGGTCCCAATTTTCCAGTAATTACATTTAAAGCTTTGCAAAATTTACCCTTACATGTGTTCATTGTTTAAGAGATGGTTTGTGCTTTTTGAGTGCATCTGAAACTGGATTTTTTTCTTTTGCTTTTAGATGTTATGGTGAAGTGTACTTGTGTGGGCAAGGAAGCAGATTTGATTTCTGGGCCATGTGGAATAACATTGTTGCACTTGCCTGCATGACAATAACCTTTCTGACTGTAGTGTCCGTGTGTAGATAAAGACACTGAAGACAGGAGTTGGTTCATAGGTATTTACTAAGCAAGTCTGGGGGGTGGGGGGGGGTGGGGGGTGGGGGGTGGGGGGGGGTGGGGGGGGGTGGGGGGTGGGGGGGGGTGGGGGGGGGGGGTGGGGGGTGGGGGGGGGGGTGGGGGGTGGGGGGGGGTGGGGGGGGGGGGTGGGGGGTGGGGGGGGGGTGGGGGGGGGGGGGGTGGGGGGTGGGGGGGGGGGTGGGGGGTGGGGGGTGGTGGGGGGGGTGGGGGGGGGGTTTCTAAAGGATATACACAATACACAGGCTTATATAGCCCAAGTGGCAATTACCGGCATTACGCACACCTGGGGCTCTTAAAGGCACATACACCATAATTGCTCTTAAAGGCACATACACCACAATTCCTCCCCTTCTAGCTAACTAGTACATCATATTTTAAGTAATTATTAATTACGTGTTATATGCAAAATAATATACATTGCTGTATTAATTAATTATAAGTTAGTCTCTCAGGAGGCTTCCTGACTCGGTCCGGATAACGCCTCGGGGGTGTAGTAGTTTCTGGTGGTGTAGTAGGTTCTTCTGGCAAGGCTGATTCGGCTTGAAGGCCAGTGTCGGGTTCATCGGGCTCCAGTATCACTGGATCGGAGGTAGATATGGGTATCTCTACTTCATCGTTAGATGTATAAAGTGGTGGTGTAGGTTGTCCCTTTTCGGATGACTTGATGATTTGGTCAGCATGGCGCCTTATTATGCTGTCTCCGATGTCCACGATATACATCAGTGGTCCTAATTGTGTGCAGATAGTTCCAGGCTGCCATTTCTCGGTACGGTAGTCCCGGGCCAAAACCGGTTGGCCTATCTGGAAGGCCCTAGTTGGCCTTTCATTCATGCCCTGAAACTGCCGGTTCTCCACGTCCCTTCGGATGTTGGGCTTGACCAAATCCAGCCGGCATCTTAGGTTTCTATTGTAGAACATCATGGCGGGAGTTTGGTTAGTAACCATATGCGTTGCATTCCTATATGCAAATAAGAAGTTATCCACCTTGTGCTGAAGTTTTATGTCTTCATTACCCATGGCCTTGATGGCCTTCTTGAAGGTCTGGACAAACCTTTCAGCCAATCCATTGGTGGCGGGATGGTATGGGGCGGACGTGTAGTGCTTTACCCCATTGTTCTTTAAGAACTTTCTGAATTCTTCGGACACAAATTGCGGTCCATTATCAGAACATATCTGCTCCGGCAGCCCATTCCTGGCAAATATGGTCCTTAATACTGTGATGGTTTTTTCCGTGGTGGTGGAGGACATCTTTATTACCTCCGGCCACTTGGAGTGTGCATCAACTGCGATTAAGAACATTGAGTCCATAAATGGACCAGCAAAGTCGATGTGCACCATTTGCCAGGGAGATGAGGGCCACTCCCATGGATGTAGAGGGGCCTGTGGCGGAGCATTTTGGACCTTCTGGCATCTTAGGCAGCTCTTGGTCATGTCTTCGATGTCTCCATCGATACCTGGCCACCATACAAATGCCCTAGCTAGCTTCTTCATTTTCACTCCACCCAGATGCCCCTCGTGAAGCTCCTTTAGCACTTTATCCTGGAGTTTGGGTGGAATCACCACTCTGGATCCACACATCAAGGTTCCTCGGCACACTGACAGCTGTTCTCTTCTTTGCGAGAATGCTGGCAACAGTGGTTCGCCATGTGCTGGCCATCCCTTCACTGTTAAATCGTAGACCCGTGAGAGAGTAAGGTCATTTCTTGTCTCCCTTTCAATGGCAGAATTTGTCACCGGTAGACATTCCACTATGGTAGAGTGGAATATCTCTACTGGGTCTACTGTAGGTGCCTCTTCTATCGTTGGCAACGGTAGGCGTGATAAACCGTCAGCATTCCCATGCTGTTTTGACCCTTTGTATTCAATGTTGTATTGGTGTGCCCCTAGAAAAAGGGACCACCTCTGTAGTCTTTGTGCCGTCATAATGGGGACACCTTTTTTAGGGTTGAATATGGAGATGAGGGGTTGATGGTCAGTCAGCAAGGTAAATTTTTGTCCGTGTAGGTAATGGTTGAATTTCTTCACTCCCCATACCAGGCTGAGTGCTTCCCTGTCTATCTGGGCATAGTTACGCTCAGCTGAGTTCAATGAGCGTGACGCAAAAGCTATCGGCCGTTCCGAGCCATCAGGGAATCTATGGGACAATACCGCTCCTATGCCGTAAGGGGATGCATCGCACGCCAGTCTGATTGGTAGTGATGGGTTGTAATGAGCCAAAATTTTCTCGGATGTGATTAAGTCTTTACATTTATGGAAGGCAAGTTTACAGTCTTCGTTCCATTTCCAAATCACTCCTGTCTGTAGAAGATCATTAAGAGGGTGTAGAATAGTTGATAAGTTCGGTAAAAATTTATGATAGTAATTTATTAATCCCAGGAATGACCTTAATTGTGAAACATTTTCAGGTGCTGGGGCTTTTATAACTGCTTCAATTTTTTCAGGTGACTTATGCAACCCTTCCTTATTAATTATGTGGCCACAATATGATATCTGATTTTGGAAAAATTCGCACTTGGGGCGATTTGCTCGTAGGCCCCGTTCTTTCAGCCTAGTGAGCACCTGCTCCAAATTGGCAAGGTGCTCGTTGTCGTTTTCTCCTGTTATAAGGATGTCGTCTAGGTAGCATTGAGTCCCCGGAATCCCTTGCAGGACTTGCTCCATAGCTCTTTGCCAGATAGCTGGAGCTGATGCTATTCCAAAAACCAGTCGATTGTACTGATACAGGCCTTTGTGTGTGTTTATTGTGAGATACTTTTTAGAGGTCTCCTCAACCTCCATCTGTAGATATGCCTGTGCCAAGTCAATTTTTGTGAAACATTTCCCTCCGGATAGTGAGGCGAAAATATCTTCTATCCTCGGAAGAGGATACTGTACCGTGTGAAGGACCGGGTTTACAGTCACCTTAAAGTCCCCACAGATGCGAATTTTTTTCTGTTCCTCAGAGTTATTTTTCAATGCTTTTTTCATGACTGGAACGATGGGTGTTGCCCATTCGCTCCAATCTATTTTGGATAATACGCCTGCCTTTTCCAAATTCTTCAGCTCTGCCTCGACTGCCGGACGTATTGCGTATGGCACCGGTCTTGCCTTAAAAAATTTTGGAATTGCTGTATCTTCCACTTTTATTGAGGCGGTGATGCCTTTCAAGGTTCCTAGTTTCTCTTGAAACACTTCTTTGGCGTTGGCCAAGATGTCTTTTAATCGTTCAGGTATGATGTCATCATTGTTTTTTTCCTTACTGGTCACCGTCAGTGCCTGAATGGAGTGCCAGTCTAAACGTATCTTCCTTATCCATTCACGTCCCAACAACGGTGGACCACCATCTTGTAGAATGTATAAATACAACTTTTGTATTTCTTTGCCGTTGTATACCACAGGCACCCTTATTTTTCCTTTGGGGTAGACTTTCTGCCCCGTATATGTTTTTAAGATAATGGATGTGACTTTTAGAGGTATATGCGAAAATAGCCTCTCGTAATCTCGTCGATTTATTACGGTTAGAGCTGATCCTGTATCTAGCTCCATTTTAACTGGGGACCCTGCTATTGTGAGGGTAACCCAAATGGTTTGGTAATCCTCTTTGGCAAGTACATTATGTAATTTGAGACAGCTTAGTCTCTTGTTTCCGGAGTCGCTATCGCTATTCTGGTCTTCGGAGCTATTGTCCGTCATCATTTGTACCTTCCTGTACTTTTCTTTATTGATTTTTTGTTTTCTGTCAGTGGATTTATTTTGTCCAGATTGGCATACCCATGCAATGTGTCCAATCTTACCACATTGCCTGCATGCTTTGCCCTTGAACCAACAGTCCCTCTGGTTATGGGTGGATCTGCCGCAGCGATAACATCTTCCGAACTCCTGTGTCATTTTATGGGTGCCGAAGTCCTGTGTCTCTTGTTGTATCTCTGCAGCTCCTTTTGCTGCTGCTTCGTATGATACAGCCATACTGAAAGTTTTGTCCAATGTTAAATCTTTTTCAGAAAGCAGTCTTTTTTGTGTTCCTTCACTTAAGAGACCGCAAACAAATTTGTCTCGAAGATAATCCGATAGTCCTGCTCCGAATTGGCAGTACTTTGTTGGCTTTCTTAATTCGGTTAGGTAATCAGCGTTACTTTCATTCTTGTGTTGATTCCTCTTGAAGAACTTGAATCGTTCCGCTATCAGCAGCGGTGTTGGGTTTAAATCCTCCTGCAGGGTATCAACAATTTCTTTAAAAGTGTCCTTTGGTTTGGCTGGAGTGATTAAATTTCGTAACAGCCCGTATGTCTTCGCGCCCATTAAGTTCAGAAGTACTGAAGCTTTTTTTTCATCTGTTATTCCATTTGCAGTGCAATAAACCTCTACTCTTTCCACGTATGTGGTCCAATCTTCTATTTCGCCATCAAAAGCCTCAATATTACCAGATTTAGGCATTTCAGAAAAGATATGGCGCTTCCCGCGCTTTTTTTTTCTCTCTGTAGCAACGATATGGTGCTTCCCGCGCTTTCCCGCCGCTGCTACCGATAACAATGCTGTTTTACTGTGGTTTCCGTTTATTCACTGTTGGAGACTCGTTCCCGACGGAGGTCTAAACGCTGACCTGCTTGCCGCGCCGGCCGTCTCTCGAGTGCACCCTCCCAGTCCGTTATTGCTTGCCTCCGATTTCGCTGCCTGTCTCAGCTGTAGAGCCCGCCGCTGGAGCTCCAGCCTGACGCCCAGGAAGGATTAGCGCAGTACCTGTCACCAGCTTGGCCAGCTGGTGAAACCACAGTTTCTCTTACTTCCTTGAGTCTTCTGGACGCTGGAGGAATCGATGTCCTTGAGGTGCTGCCGAATTGCAGGTAAGTCCGTTTCCACTTCATCGCCACTGTAGTGTCCGTGTGTAGATAAAGACACTGAAGACAGGAGTTGGTTCATAGGTATTTACTAAGCAAGTCTGGGGGGGGGGGTTTCTAAAGGATATACACAATACACAGGCTTATATAGCCCAAGTGGCAATTACCGGTATTACGCACACCTGGGGCTCTTAAAGGCACATACACCATAATTGCTCTTAAAGGCACATACACCACACTGACCATAGCATACGTTAAACTTAGGTTTATGAGGAAATTCACATAATGATTCCAAAAATGAGATTGGCCATATGTTATATTCAAGATCTACAAGAACTATTTCCTTCATTGTTACAATGGATAATTATACACTGGGGCAAGAGGTCAGACTTGGATAGCACTCTCACCTGTGAGTCAGAAGGTTGTGCGTTAACGCCCCATTCCAGAGACTTCAGCACATAATCTAGGCTGACAGTCCAGTGCAGTACTGAGGGAGTGCTTCACTGTCAGAGGTGTTGCTTTTGAAATGCTCAATTGATGCCCTATCTTCCCTCTCAAGTGGATGTGAAAGATTCCATGGTAATATTTGAAGAAGAGCAGGGAAGTTGTCCTGGCCAACATTTATCTTTCAACCGACATAACTGAAAGAGACGATCAAATCATTTATCTCATTGCTGTTTGTGGGACCTTGCTATGCACTCTGTGGCTGCTGTGTTTCCCTATATTACATCAGTGACAACACTTTAAAAGTACTTCATTGGCTGTACAGCGCTTTGTGATGTCATGAAGGGCACTATATAAATCTAAGTTCTTTCTTATTTATCTTTCTCAAAGTGAAGAAAAATATATAAAAGATTCTGGTATGTTTTGTCTATTGAATTTTTATATGTGATGGAAGGTTGTATATAAGATTACATTAGAAATATTAAAAAATTGAAAGAAAAAGTATTCTGTAACTGTAAAATGAATGCAGTACTTTGGCATGAGCACTTTAATGGATATCTTTGTTCATTGATTACAACTGGTGAAGTTGAACAGTTTTAAGAATTTTTAGTACTCACTGGGTATAATTTCTGAGTTACACTCCCAGGGGCAGTCTTGTCCGTGTGGAGCACATATTGGAAATTCATGTATGTGCCAACCATATTTTCCCAAACAAGTCTCACTCCTAGGACACATGCTCGTAAAATTGGTTTAATTATCTTGTGATTTATAGAGCAGCACACTATCGCTGGCACATGCAGAAGTGAGAAAGGTAGAGGGGTACATTTTACATTTAGCACTCCTGGGGCACATCATAGCGTGACAAGAGCATGTAACCGGAATCTGGGCACAGGAATCAATGTCCCTGATTTATGAAAACTGTTGTGCCCTGCAACTCAGCCGTGCTGACTTCCCAACTCAGTTAAAAATATGTGCTGCTGAACTGTGAGCTCTGTGCTAGGAACTCTACATTCTTAAATTATTCTTCTGTAGATTTTGTTTAACTTGATAAAGATGGATGTGAAACATCTTTTGCAATATTTATAGGCTTTGTACATTCTGTAACTTTATCAACAAGTTTTTTAAACATATTTTTTGTTCAAAGTTTTTACACAGGTTTATTTAAAGATTGAAGCCTTTTGTGAGTTTGATCAGCAAGCAGGAACAGGAAATGGGGTGGAGAGTTTTTCTGTTGGTTCCCTCTGCTCACCACCACTTCAGGGATTTTCAAATGGAAATGATGGCACATGTTGAATATGCCCTGACAAGAGGGTGACATCTGAAATCGTAGTTCCTGTCATAACACCTTAGCAATGCTAGGCGCAAAGCCCGCCCTGCCACCGATCCAGTAGGATTCCTGTCGGATCAAAAGATGATGCAAAACACAGAGGTACCATGCGACCTTAGAGGTTAAATTTTCTGCTTCTGTACTCTCGGTGCGGAGCTATGCCGACCAAGAGTGCAGATTGGGAAATCATGCATAAGCAGTGTATGCTTTATTAATTCATTAAAATGAATGGATGGAAGGCCGCAAGCTACACACGACAATTTTCCAATTTGTGTTCCTGGTGAATGCAGTTCCTTACCAAGAGTGCAAAAGTGGAAAATTAACCATAGATCTTGAGCTTGCGCTGTGATCGGTTGGGAAGCACACTTGGGAGCCAGATGAGTTTGAATGTCATAATCTCCTGAGGAATATTAATGGCGCCACAGCACACTGGAACTTAAAGGAATACGCTTACCAGTCAGCATCTTCATTTCCAGAATATGCAGCAGCCAATTTCCTAAGGTACTGTCTGTCTACAAGTAATACTACAGAAGAAAATTCAACACATGGGACTACCAAGTGTATCATTCTCTGTAACGATATGCTGAATATTGTAGGGGGCATCTTTTTCGGGCTTTACGGTAAACATAGAAACATATATGATAGGAGCAGGAGTAGGTCATTCGGCCCTTCGAGTCTGCTCCGCCATTCAATGAGATCATGGCTGATCATCCAAATTCAGTATCCTGTCCCTGCCTTCTCCCCATATCCCTTGATCCCTTTAGCCTTCAGAAATATATCCAACTCTTTCTTGAATATATTTAATGAACTGGCCTTCACTGCCCTCTGTGGCAGAGAATTCCACAGGTTCACCACTCTCTGGGTGAAGAAATTCCTCCTCATTTCTGTCCTAAATGGCTTACCCCTTATCCGTGGACTATGACCCCTGGTTCTGGACTCCCCGGCCATCAGAAACATCCTTCCTGCATCTAGTCTGTCCAGGCCTGACAGAATTTTATAGGTTTCGATGAGATCCCCTCTCAATCTTCTAAACTCCAGTGAGTATAAGCCCAATTGACACAATCTCTCCTCATACGTCATTCCTGCCATCCCAGGTATCAGCCTGGTGAATCTTCGCTGCACTCCTTCCATGGCAAGAACGTCCTTCCTCAGGTAAGGCGACCAAAACTGCACACAATACTCAAGGTGCGGTCTCACCAAGGCCCTGTACAACTGTAGCAAGACATCCTTGTTCCTGTGCTCGAACCCTCTTGCTACGAAGGCCAACATACCATTTGCCTTCTTAACCGCCTGCTGCACCTGCATGCTTACCTTCAGCGACTGGTGCACAAGAACACCCAGGTCTCTTTGCACTTCCCCTTCTCCCAATCTATTGCCATTCAAATAATAATCTGCCTTCCTGTTTTTGCCACCAAAGTGGATAACCTCACATTTATCCACATTATCGTGCACTTGCCATGTTTCTGCCCAATCACCCAACCTGTCCAAATCGTACTGGAGTTTCACGACATCCTCCTCACAGCTTACCCTCCCACCCAGCTTTGTGTCGTCTGCAAATTTGGAGATATTACATACAATTCAATCGTCCACATCATTAATATATATTGTGAACAGCTGGGGTCCTAGGACCGATCGTTGCGGTACCCCACTAGCCACTGCCTGCCACTCGGAAAACGATCCGTTTATTCCAACTCTTTGCTTTCTGTCCGCCAACCAGTTCTCTATCCAAGTCAAAAACTTGCCCCCAATCCCATGTGCCTTAATTTTGCACGCTAATCTCTTATGTGGGACTTTATCGAAAGCCTTCTGAAAGTCCAAATACACCACATCCACTGGTTCTCCCTTATCTATTTTACCAGTTACATCCTCAAAAAATTCCAGTAGATTAGTCAAGCATGATTTACCTTTTGTAAATCCGTGTTGACTTTGTCCGATCTTGTCACTGGTTTCCAAGTGCTCTGCTATTACATCTTTTACAATACACTCTAGCATTTTCCCCATTACCGATGTCAGGCTTACCGGTCTATAATTCCCCGCTTTTTCTCTACCACCTTTTTTGAACAGTGGGATAACATTAGCTACCCTCCAATCCATGGGTACTGTTCCAGAGTCTATCGAGTTCTGGAAGATGACCAGCAATGCATCTACTATTTCTAGGGCCACTTCCTTACGTACCCTGGGATGTAGATTATCAGGCCCTGGGGATTTATCGGCCTTCAGTCCCATCAATTTTCCTAACACCATTTCCCTACAAATACTGATTTCTTTCAGTTCCACCCTTTCATCAGACCCTATGTTCCCCGGCATCTCAGGGAGGTTATTTGTGTCCTCCTTTGTGAAGACAGAACAAAAGTATGAATTTAGTTGGTCTGCCATTTCTTTGTTTCCCATTATAAATTCCCCTGACTCTGACTGCAAGGGACATACGCTTAACTTCACCAATCTTTTTCTCTTCACATATCTATAAAAGCTTTTACAGTCAGTTTTTATGTTCCCTGATAGCTTACTCTCATATTCTATTTTCCCTTTCTTAATTAATCCCTTTGTCCTCCTTTGTTGAATCCTAAACTGCCCCCAATCCTCAGGATTATTGCTTTTTCTGGGCAATTTATATGTCCTCTCCTTGGATCTTATGCTATCCCTAATTTCCCTTGTTAGCCACGGTTGAGTCACCTTTTTTGTTTTATTTTTATGCCAAACTGGGATGAACAAATTCTGTAGCTCATCCATTCGGTCTTTGAATGTTTGCCATTGCCTATCCACCGTCAACCCTTTGAGTGCCATTCCCCAATCAATCCTACCCAACTCGCTCCTCAGACCATCGTAGTTTCCTTTATTTAAATTGAGGACCCTGGTCTCTGAGTCAACTACTTCATTCTCCATCTTAATGAAGAATTCGATCATATTATGATCACTCTGACCCAAGGGGCCTCGTACAACAAGATTGCTAATTAATCCTTTCTCGTTACATAATACCCAGTCTAAGATGGCCTGATCTCTGGTTGGTTCCTTGCCATATTGGTCCAGGAAACCATCCCTTAACACTCCAGGAATTCCTCCTCCACAGTATTGTTACTAATTTGGTTGGCCCAATCTATATGTAGATTAAAGTCACCCATGATGACTGCTGTGCCCTTATTGCACGCTTCTTTAATTTCCCTTTTCATGCCATCCCCAAACTCCGCCTTACTGTTGGGAGGTCTATATACCACTCCCACTAACGTTTTTTTCCCTTAGTATTTCTCAATTCTACCCATACAGATTCCACATCATCAGAGCTAATATCCTTCATTACAATTGTATTAATCCCTTCTTTAACCAGTAATGCTACCCCACCTCCCTTTCCGTTTTGCCTATCTTTCCTGAATATCGAATACCCCTGGATGTTGAGTTCCCAGTCTTGGCCATCCTTGAGCCACGTTTCCGCAATCCCAACCAAATCATACTCGTTTACCTCTATTTGCGCAGCCAATTCATCCACCTTATTACAAATGCTCCTCGCATTAAGACACAAAGCCGTTAGGCTTGTTTTTTTAACGCTCTTAGACCTATTAGAATTATTATTTACTGTGGCCATGTTTGATTTAAACCGTTGATTTCTCTGACTGCCACTTTTGTTTTTCTCCTTCCTATCTTTTGCTTTTATCCCTGTTTCCCTTTCCTCTGTCTCCCTGCTCAGGTCCCCAACCCCCTGCCATTTTAGTTTAAACCCCCCCGAACAGTGCTAGCAAACCTCCCTGCAAGGATATTTGTCCCGTTCTGGTTCAGGTGCAAACCGTCCGACTTGTACCAGCCCCACCTTCCCCAGAAGCAGGCCCAGTGATCCTGGAAACTAAAGCCCTCCCTCCTGCACCAACTCTTTAGCCACACATTCATCTGCTCTATCCTTCTATTCCTATACTCACTAGCACGTGGCACCGGGAGTAATCCAGAGATTACACCCTTTGAGGTCCTGCTCTTTAATCTGCTACCTAGCTCCCTAAATTCTTGCTGCAGGACCTCATTCCTCTTCCTACCCATGTCATTGGTCCCAATGTGAACCACGACCTCTGACTGTTCACCCTCCCCCTTCAGAATGCCCTGCAGCTGTTCAGTGACATCCTTGACCCTGGCACCAGGGAGGCAACAAACCATCCTGGAGTCACGTCTATGTCCACAGAAACGCCTATCTGTTCCCCTTACGATGGAATCCCCTACCACTATTGCTCTCCCATTCTTTTTCCTCCCTTCCTGAGCAGCAGAAGCACCCCTGTTGCAAGGATGTTGGCTGCTGCTGCTTTCCTCTGGTATTCATCCCCCTCAACAGTATCCAAATTGGTATACCTGTTTGAGATGGGGATGGCCATAGGTGTCCCCTGCACTACCTGCCTGCCTCTACTGCTCTGCCTGATGGTCACACATTTTCCTTCTGCCTGTGCAGCCCTTACCTGCGGTGTGACCAACTTACTAAATGTGTTATCCACGACCCTCTCAGCATCGTGAATGCTCCAAAGCCCATCCATCCGCAGCTCCTTTACCTGGTTTACGGTAATTCACCTGGTCAGGCAGCCTTTTGCTACTACACTCTGACCAATCCCAAACAGCGGTTTTGAATCACTAAACCCACCCTTCCAGTTCTGACTGGAGGACTTATAATTAATGATATATTAAAATGGACAACTGGCCTGGATGTGAGAAAATCAACTTTTATTAAACTAAAGAAAACTACACCACACGATTTTAGTAATCACTGTACAATTGCTTAAATGGGGGAAGCCAGATGGCAAAACGAGGGATAAATGGCTACAATGTTAATGAAACAATCTTAGCAATTTCCCTTAAATTACCACCCCCCTTTAACTCCTTACTAGATTGCCTTGCTGAGGAGTCAGAAACCTGCTCACCTGTGGTCCAAGGAAAATAAGAGAGAGAGATAGCTTCTCAGGAGCTATCTTAGTATCCTGCGAGCTCCTGCTGTTTGGCGCTGAAAGCGTCTGTGTGCAAATTCGCGCCGAAAAATTCGAATACACAAGAGAAAGGCCATGATTGGCTGACTCAAACGGGCTTGGAGTGGTTTGAATGTGTCTTTGTTCTGGGGCTGAAATGTTCCTGCCCACATCCGGAGTTTCTGGGCTAACAAAAGGGAGTAATGGGTGATTCAAAAACCCATTCATGCTAAACTGTTCCCTATCAAAGTCCTTTCCGTAGTTTTGGTGTGTCTCATTGTGTGTAAGGGGCTTTGAATGGGTTGGATTACTAGGTAAACAGAATCCCTTTGTCCTGCGGTCAGTCTCAAGTGGTTTAATCCCTTATGTCAACATCCTGCAGTCTCAGTAAATAAACATCGATTGTCAGCAGGGAAGGGAAACTGCCATTTTTGACTGACAGAATCTGGCTGCCACTCCTTGACCCTCCCACTTTTCACAGACATCCACGAGCTGTGAGCTGCTTTTCCAAGCCCCATTGCCTCGGCCATGCTTTTCTGATGGCCATTTTTAAACCCCTTTGAAATTACCAAACTCCAGGGAAAAATTTTATTAATAAAATGTACTGTCTTAAAGTGTGTGAATTTTTCCACGAAATTCCTCAGTTCTGGTGTTGTCCACGTGCCGCAACGCAGCCTTTTGCGGTTCTGGGCATGTTTTAAAACATTGTCCAACCCAGAGGCAACTTAAAGTCATGCACAGTCTCCATCCATGATGTAGATTAATACCTCCAGTATCTTTGGGGCTGAGGGGATTTTTTTTGTACCCCTACAATATTGACAGTCCTGATGCAGTGGACAGAGATTTTTCTTTTGGTCAGGTGTTTGACACAGACAGAACCTATCAATATGCCACGATGTCTCAAAACCAAGCAACTGAGAAATCCACAATTAAACTCCAATTACAGAGTGCACATTCTCAGGATTAGCTGCTGGTTGGTAATAGTCAAAGGGTAGGGAACGCCCTTGAACAGAGGTTCCCAAACTCTACTTGCGTACCAGCTTCCATATTTACCAGCTGCCCGCATACCCCTACCAGCAGACAGGTTTAATAATTTAACCCCTTTAAAGCCCAAGCATTGTACAAAATATAATACACATATACAACTCAAACAATGGCTTAATAGTACTACTCACCATTAATGTGACGGATGAGGTTATTTGTTCGAACATAGGCGCATAATGTTTGGAGAGATAGGTCATAGCTTGAGTCATAAGTTGTTTTCTACACAACTGAACAGTTGATGGTTAACTGAAACCACGCTGTAGTGTATAGTGATTGGAGGTGAGGGATCTGTACGTCATCTTCTCTGTGTGCCTGTGTTCTCATTGTTACATTTTGAAGTTAATTAACTACTTTATATAATGAATTTCCACAGAATTTTAAAGCTTCATCAGATTAGAATTTATAAAAATGCAATAAATAAAATAATTAATAAATAAAATCCACCGTTAGACAATTTCTCCCATGTACCCCCCAGAGATGTCTCGAGTACCCCCGCGTCCCACAGCTTGGGAAACCCCGCCCTAGAATATGTAAGGATGTTTCTGCAACTTAGCCATCAAATCCATGCAGTTTACAATGCAGAGCAGGAACACAAAAACAGGAGTCGGCCATTCTGCCCCTTGAGCCTGTTCCACTATTCAATTAGTCATGGCTGAGTGGCTAGAATGTGGAAGTTGGTAGCATAACAACAACTTGTATTTATACAGTGCCTTTAACATAGTAAAATGTCCCAAGGTGCTTCACAGGAGCATTATCAAACAAAATTTGACACTGAGCCACATAACGAGATATTAGGGCAGATGATCAATAGCTTGGTCAAAGAGATAGGTATTAAGAAGCATCTAAAAGAAGGAAAGAGAGGCAGCGAGGTGGAAAGTTTTAGGGAGGGTATTCCAGAGCTTAAGGTGTAGGCAACTGAAGGCCCAGCCGCCAATGGTGGAGCGATTAAAATCAGGGATGCACAAGAGGTAAAACTTGGAGAAGCGCAGATATCTCAGAGGGTTGTAGGGCTGGAGGAGTTTACAGAGATAAAGAGGGGCAATGCCATGGAGGGATTTGGAAACAAGGATGAGAATTTTAAAATTGTGGCATTGCTCAACCAGGAGCCAATGTATGTCAGCAAGTATAGGGATTATTGATGAACAAGACTTGGTGCAAGTTAGGATACGGGCAGCAGAGTTTTGGATGTCCTCAAGTTTATGGAGGGTGGAAGATGTGAGTCCGACAAGGAGTGTGTAATGATCAATAACATGTCATTCTATAGTGGACACTAGGTGGAGCCGTAGAGCTGTATATAGCTGTATGTATAAGACTACACTACCCAGCTGTATGTATATTAAGACTACATTACCCATGAGGCACTAGGCTACCCACAAGGCAGCAGTCAAGATGGAAGCCTCTACAGATACTGTACCTAGTCCACATGTGCTCAATAAAAGTAGCTAGCAAAAGCTAGCTGTGTTCATAATAAGAATGTCTATTTATTAATGAACATAAGATGGTACCAGGATGGTGAAGATCTGCTGAAAATTGTGAAAAGCGAAATGGAGAATTTGAAGCCACCAGGGCGTTTGAAACTCACAGGAAAAATCGACTACAATTGGCAGACCTTTAAACAACAATTCGAACTCTACATTGCAGCCATCGGATTCGGTACGAAGCCAGATGCAAGGAAAATAGCGTTGCTGCTCACGGTTGCAGGCCCACAGGCAATAGAGGTATTTAATTCATTTGTATTTAATCCAGAGGAGAACAGAGAAAAATTAGAAGATGTGCTAAAAAAATTTGATGCACATTGCTCTCCCAAAAAGAATGAGACGTATGAAAGATACATCTTCCGTTCTCGGACACAGCAACAAAATGAGACTTTTGATAGCTTTATAACTGATCTGAAACTGAAAGCACAGACATGTAATTTCTCTGAGCTCAAAGCATCCATGATTCGTGACCAGATTGTGTTTGGTATTCATGATAAAAAAGTCAGGGAACGTCTGTTGAGAGAAACCAAACTAAATTTGGTAAATGCGGTGACAATATGCCAAGCCAGCGAGCTAGCTCGAAAGCACGCGAAGACTTTCAGTGAAATCAATAATGATGCGATTGTAATGAGTGATAATGCTGCTGTCGGTGCTGTGTCCTACAAGGGGAAGAAACATGGGCAGAACAGAAATGAAAAGCAATCGGAGGATGAAATTTTTAATTGTAAACGCTGTGGTTACAAACACCAGTTAAGACAATGCCCAGCGTTTGGAAAAATGTGCACAAAGTGTCATGGAAAGAATCACTTTGCCAAACAATGCTTTTCAAAAGTAAAAACAATGAAAGGGCAACAAGTTAATGTGATTGAGGACACTGATTTAAGTGAGACATTTTTTGTAGGAATGGTGTCATGTGACGATATCAAAAAAGATACAGAAAATGTGCAGCCCTCAGAAATGGACAATGCTGAACATAAAGTCAATGCAGTAAAAGTGGACAAATGGATGATCCCACTGCAGATAAATGGAGCATTAATTACATTGAAACTGGACACTGGGGCAAAAGCAAACTTAATCAGTAGGAGTGACATAAAAAATATGAAAGAAAAGCCCAAAATACAGAAAAAGTCAGTACTACTGAAGAGCTATAATGGACAGAAAATAGATAGCTTAGGTGTATGCAGACTTAAAGTGACAGTCAAAGACAAAGTGCATCATCTCATGTTTTCTGTTGTGGCTGAAAGACTTGATTTGATGCTAGGTGACAAAGCTTGTGAAGGCTTAGAACTGGTCAAGAGAGTCTACCGTATAAACTGTGCCATGAGCAGACCAGATGACTCAAGTGATGAAGCAGAGAGCCCATCAAGGATGAAAAGGCCAAAGGGTATCCATGTCTTCAAAAAGCCTAGTTTCTCCAAGAGTAAAGAAAAAGACTTTAAGGTCAAAGAGAAGCCAAAGGAAGAAAAGCACAAAGAGGAAAAACACAAGGAGAAAAAGTCCAAAGATATAACCGCAGCAGATGTTGTTAAGCAGTGGAAAGAGAAAAAGAAAAAGAAGAAGCTGGCACCAGAGCAGGAAGCAGTTCCGGTGGATACTCCTTCTTCCCTCAGGCCAATCTTTGGTGTTCCATTAGCCGAGGCTGCTGAGAGGACTATGCTGTATGATGGGATCCAGCTGCCAGCAGTTTTTTTGAGAGTGCATTGACTACATTGAGAGTTATGGCATGAAGAGTGAAGGAAACACTGAAACCCTCTCCAAGCAAAGATCGCAAGGAGACCTCGATCTATACAAGAGCAGATCGATGACAATGCCACAACTGCATCTTGTCATTCACCGCCAGAACAATCTCATGAAGACACATCAGACTTACGCGTGTTGAGAAGATCCACACGTGAAGTAAAAAAGCCTGACAGACTTAATCTTTGAGTACAATGTAAAGCTTTGAAAATGTGTTGACTGTTTTGAAAATGTTTATGTTTATAAAGCACTAACAAAAGTGTTACTGATATTATCTTTATTGTTTTCTTGAAAGTTGATTGATATTGATTTTGTTAAACCTCAAAGAAAGGGGGATGTAATGATCAATAACATGTCATTCTATAGTGGACACTAGGTGGAGCCGTAGAGCTGTATATAGCTGTATGTATAAGACTACACTACCCAGCTGTATGTATATTAAGACTACATTGCCCATGGGGCACTAAGCTACCCACAAGGCAGCAGTCAAAATGGAAGCCTCTACAGATACTGTACCTCGTCCACATGTGCTCAATAAAAGTGTCTAGCAATAGCTAGCTGTGTTCATAATAAGAATGTCTATTTATTAATGAACATAAGAGAGTGCACTGGAATAGTCAAGTCTAGAGGTAACAAAGGCATGGATGAGGGTTACAGCAGCACATAAGCTGAGGCAGAGGCGGAATCGGATGAGGTTACAGAGTTGGAAGTAGGCGATCTTAGTTATGACGCAGACCTGTGAGCGGAAGCTCATCTCGGGATGAAATACGACAGCAATGTTGCGAATAGTCTGGTTCAGCCTCAGACAGGAATGGAGTCGGTGGCTGGGGAATGGAGTTTGTGGTGGGGACCAAAGAAAATGGCTTTGGTCTTCCCACTAATTGGAGGAAATTCCTGCTTATCCAGAACTGAATGTCTTGGAGGGGTCGAAAGAGGTAGTGGTGAGGAAGAGTTGGGTGTCGTCAGTCTTCTTCTTCTTCTTAGGCAGTCCCTCGGAACCGAGGATGACTTGCTTCCACATTAAAAATGAGTTTGCAGGTGACTGATGAGTCCAATGCGGGACCTACAGTCTCTGTCACAGGTGGGGCAGACGGTGGTTGAAGGGGCGGGTGGGTGGGGTGCTTGGGTTGACGTGCGCTCCTTGCGTTGCCTGCGCTTGGCTTCTGCTTGCTCCCGGCGAAGAGACTTGAGGTGTTCGGCGCCTTCCCGGATGCTTCTCCTCCACTTTGTGCGGTCTTGGGCCAGGGATTCCCAGTGTCAGTGGGGATGTTACACTTTTTCAAGAAGGTTTTGAGGGTGTCCTTGAAGCATTTCCTCTGCCCACCTGGGGCTTTCTTGCCGTGTCGGAGCTCCGAATAGAGCGCTTGTTTTGGGAGTCTCGTATCGGGCATGCGGACGATGTGACCCGTCCATCGGAGCTGATTGAGCGTGGTCAGAGCTTCGATGCTGGGGATGTTGGCCTGAGCAAGAACACTGACGTTGGTGCGCCTATCCTGCCAATGGATTTGCAGGATCTTGCGGAGGCAGCATTGGTGGTACTTCTCCAGTGCTTTGAGGTGCCTCCTGCACAAGGTCCATGTCTCTGAGGCATACAGGAGGGCAGGTATCACTGCTGCCCTGTAGACCATGAGCTTAGTGCCGGGTTTGAGGTCCTGGTCTTCAAACACTCTCTTCCTCAGGCAACCGAAGGCTGCACTGGCACACTGAAGGCGGTGTTGGACTTCGTCGCCAACATCTGCCCTTGTTGACAGTAGGCTCCCGAGGTATGGAAAGTGGTCCACATTGTCCAGGGCCTTGTCGTGGATTTTGATAATCGGGGGGCAGCACTGTGAGGTCGAACTCCAAACCATCGTAAATACCTTCACCGAAGCATACGAGAGCATGGGCCTTACACTAAACATCCGTAAGACAAAGGTCCTCTACCAACCTGCCCCTGCCACACAGTGTCGTCAGTGTACATTTGGAAACTGACGTGTTTTTGGATAATGTCACTGAGGGGCAGCATGTAAATGAGAAATAGAAGGGGGCCAAGGATAGATCCTGATGTAATAAAACTCATTATGCATTTGGTTTGAGCATAAAGCAAGGCTTTAAACAACTTAATTCAGAACATGGAAGTCTAGTTGTATCCACTAGCTCCCTTGTCTTTACAAAATGTCCCTGGCAAGCTTGGGCCAATGCCCGAGTATTTATACTCCTTGGATGGCGCCACCAGCTGGCCGTCCAGTGTTATTTCATAGGTAGTTTCTCGATGATGAGATTTATGACAGATCCTTGGGGGACTCCAGAGGTAATTCTTTGAGTATGACCGAATAGATAAGAATGGAACCAGACGAGGGCAGTCCCATCCAGCTGGACAACGGAGGAGAGATGTTGGAGGATAATAGCGTGGTCAACCATGTCAAAGGCTGCAGACAGGTCGAAAAGGATGAGTAGGGATAGTTCTTCCCCTCTCCCCTCCCCCTTCCCCTTCCTCCCCCCCGCCCTCCCTTCCCCCCCTCCCCCCCTTCCCCCCCTCCCCCCCGCCCTCCCTTCCCCCTCCCTTCCCCCCCGCCCGCCCTCCCTCCCTCCCCCCCGCCCGCCCTCCCTCCCTTCCCCCTGCCCGCCCTCCCTTCCCCCCGCCCGCCCTCCCTTCCCCCCTCCCTTGCCCCCCTCCCTTCCCCCACTCCCTTCCCCCCTCCCTTCCCCCCTTCCCCCCTTCCCCTCCCCTTCCCCCGCCCTCCTCTTCCCCCCCGCCCTCTCTTCCCCCCCGCCCTCTCTTCCCCCCCCGCCCTCCCTTCCCCCCCACCCTCTCTTCCCCCCACCCGCCCTCTCTTCCCCCCAGTCTCTCTCTCTCTTCCCCCCAGTCGCTCTCTCTCTTCCCCCCCAGTCGCGCTCTCTCTCTCTCTCTTTCGCCCCCCCCCAGTCACTCACTCTCTCTCCCTCTTCCAACAACAACATGCCCTCGAAAAAGCCTCGGCACCGCCGGGCACTTCAGCTAATCTATATATATAAACGGATACATCTGTCTGTCTGTCTATCTGTCTGTCTGTCTGTCTGTCCTCCGGTGTGCATCTGTCCGGCTATGCACTCGAAAGTTATAGAGTGTACCTACACATGCGTTACGTCAAAAGAAAGCTTACCATTCCAAAACGGTCGTAAGCGTATTTACATTTCGGCCGGACAAAAATTGCGCCCGCGGTATCCAAAAAACGTTCAACATTCCGCTCATTAGCATCCCATTATCCGCTCATTAGCGATAGAGTGATGTCGAGGTCGACCAATCGTACGCTGGGTTCCTGGCGCATGCGGGCGGGCCCTCCTACAGTCGAGTGACGGGACGATTGACCAATCCTACGCTTTGGTGACCTGACGGTCGACCAATCGGTGCGTGTGTGGGCGGGCCTTATCGTTCTGAACTGAGGTGAGTAGCCGCCATCTTGCTTCCATTCTTTTTCCCGCTTTCTGCGTCTTTCTTTTCAAATATACATTTCCAGCAAAAAAAAATTGCTTTTATTAAATTGTTTTTAAAAAAACTTCATTCATTTGTAAATATTTTCTCTAACCTGAAGATTCTTTTTCCTACCTTTCCCCGTTTCTGTAAGGCCTCAGAACCTAGGCCTCAAAGCCTGGTCCTCTCCTGCCCAGCCACGCACGAGCTAGGGAATTGTCCCACGGCTTCTGCTAAGCTCCGCCCCCATGTCACGTTACCCGGGGCAACGGCATCAGCCACGAGGGTCACGGGACATACACAGGGTGCGCGCGCAGCAGGAGCAGCTGAGACACGGCGTCTCTCTCTGTTCCCCGCTCAGCTCGGGCGGGGCTCTCGGGAGTGTGGATCTCGGGCGGGGCTTGGAGAGCGGGAAGGGTTACCCCGGCAACTGGGCCCGCCGGCCGTCTCTCACAGCCGCAACCGGTGGTCTTGAAGCCAGCTCGGGAGGGCGGGGCTCCGGAGGGCGGGGCTCGTGACATCGGGAGATCGGGGGGCAGGACATCGGGAGATCGGGGGCGGGACATCGGGAGATCTGGGGGCGGGACATCGGGAGATCGGGGGGGGCGGGACATCGGGAGATCGGGGGCGGGACATCGGGAGATCGGGGGGCGGGAGATCGCGGGGCGGGACATCGGGAGATCGGGTGGCGGGAGATCGGGGGACGGGAGATCGGGGGACGGGAGATCGGGGGACGGGACATGGGGGGCGGGACATCGGTAGATCGGGGGACGGGAGATCGGGACATCGGGAGATCGGGGGGCGGGATATCGGGAGATCGGGGGGCGGGACATCGGGGGACGGGAGATCGGGGGGCGGGACATCGGGAGGCGGGGCTCGGGGACTCCCCCTCTCCCCCTTTCCCCCTTCTTCCTCCCCTTCCTCCTCCCTCCTCCCCCCCTCTCTGCCCCCTCTTCCCCCCTCCTCCCCTCCCTTCCCCCCCTCCCCTCCCTCCCCTCCCCCCCTTCCCCCCAGTCGCGCTCTCTCTTCCCCCGTCGCGCTCTCTCTTCCCCCGTCGCGCTCTCTCTTCCCCCGTCGCTCTCTCTCTTCCCCCGTCGCTCTCTCTCTTCCCCCGTCGCTCTCTCTCTTCCCCCAGTCGCTCTCTTCCCCCCAGTCGCTCTCTCTCTTCCCCCCAGTCGCTCTCTCTCTTCCCCCAGTCGCTCTCTCTCTTCCCCCAGTCGCTCTCTCTCTTCCCCCAGTCGCTCTCTCTCTTCCCCCAGTCGCTCTCTCTCTTCCCCCAGTCGCTCTCTCTCTTCCCCCAGTCGCTCTCTCTTCCCCCCAGTCGCTCTCTCTTCCCCCCAGTCGCTCTCTCTCTTCCCCCCAGTCGCTCTCTCTCTTCCCCCCAGTCGCTCTCTCTCTTCCCCCCAGTCGCTCTCTCTCTTCCCCCCAGTCGCTCTCTCTCTTCCCCCCAGTCGCTCTCTCTCTTCCCCCCAGTCGCTCTCTCTCTTCCCCCCAGTCGCTCTCTCTCTTCCCCCCAGTCGCTCTCTCTCTTCCCCCCAGTCGCTCTCTCTCTTCCCCCCAGTCGCTCTCTCTCTTCCCCCCAGTCGCTCTCTCTCTTCCCCCCAGTCGCTCTCTCTCTTCCCCCCAGTCGCTCTCTCTCTTCCCCCCAGTCGCTCTCTCTCTTCCCCCCAGCCGCTCTCTCTCTTCCCCCCAGCCGCTCTCTCTCTTCCCCCCAGCCGCTCTCTCTCTTCCCCCCAGTCGCTCTCTCTCTTCCCCCCAGTCGCTCTCTCTCTTCCCCCCAGTCGCTCTCTCTCTTCCCCCCAGTCGCTCTCTCTCTTCCCCCCAGTCGCTCTCTCTCTTCCCCCCAGTCGCTCTCTCTCTTCCCCCCAGTCGCTCACTCTCTTCCCCCCAGTCGCTCTCTCTCTTCCCCCCAGTCGCTCTCTCTCTTCCCCCCAGTCGCTCTCTCTCTTCCCCCCAGTCGCTCTCTCTCTTCCCCCCAGTCGCTCTCTCTCTTCCCCCAGTCGCTCTCTCTCTTCCCCCCAGTCGCTCTCTCTCTTCCCCCCAGTCGCTCTCTCTCTTCCCCCCAGTCGCTCTCTCTCTTCCCCCCAGTCGCTCTCTCTCTTCCCCCCAGTCGCTCTCTCTCTTCCCCCCAGTCGCTCTCTCTCTTCCCCCCAGTCGCTCTCTCTCTTCCCCCCCAGTCGCTCTCTCTCTTCCCCCCAGTCGCTCTCTCTCTTCCCCCCAGTCGCTCTCTCTCTTCCCCCCAGTCGCTCTCTCTCTTCCCCCCAGTCGCTCTCTCTCTTCCCCCCAGTCGCTCTCTCTCTTCCCCCCAGTCGCTCTCTCTCTTCCCCCCAGTCGCTCTCTCTCTTCCCCCCAGTCGTTCTCTCTCTTCCCCCCAGTCGCTCTCTCTCTTCCCCCCAGTCGCTCACTCTCTTCCCCCCAGTCGCTCTCTCTCTACCCCCCAGTCGCTCTCTCTCTTCCCCCCAGTCGCTCTCTCTCTTCCCCCCAGTCGCTCTCTCTCTTCCCCCCAGTCGCTCTCTCTCTTCCCCCCAGTCGCTCTCTCTCTTCCCCCCAGTCGCTCTCTCTCTTCCCCCAGTCGCTCTCTCTCTTCCCCCCAGTCGCTCTCTCTCTTCCCCCCAGTCGCTCTCTCTCTTCCCCCCAGTCGCTCTCTCTCTTCCCCCCAGTCGCTCTCTCTCTTCCCCCCAGTCGCTCTCTCTCTTCCCCCCAGTCGCTCTCTCTCTTCCCCCCAGTCGCTCTCTCTCTTCCCCCCAGTCGCTCTCTCTCTTCCCCCCAGTCGCTCTCTCTCTTCCCCCCAGTCGCTCTCTCTCTTCCCCCCAGTCGCTCTCTCTCTTCCCCCCAGTCGCTCTCTCTCTTCGCCCCAGTCGCTCTCTCTCTTCCCCCCAGTCGCTCTCTCTCTTCCCCCCAGTCGCTCTCTCTCTTCCCCCCAGTCGCTCTCTCTCTTCCCCCCCAGTCGCTCTCTCTCTTCCCCCCAGTCGCTCTCTCTCTTCCCCCCAGTCGCTCTCTCTCTTCCCCCTAGTCGCTCTCTCTCTTCCCCCCAGTCGCTCTCTCTCTTCCCCCCAGTCGCTCTCTCTCTTCCCCCCAGTCGCTCTCTCTCTTCCCCCCACTCGCTCTCTCTCTTCCCCCCAGTCGCTCTCTCTCTTCCCCCCACTCGCTCTCTCTCTTCCCCCCAGTCGCTCTCTCTCTTCCCCCCACTCGCTCTCTCTCTTCCCCCCACTCGCTCTCTCTCTTCCCCCCAGTCCCTCTCTCTCTTCCCCCCACTCGCTCTCTCTCTTCCCCCCAGTCGCTCTCTCTCTTCCCCCCAGTCGCTCTCTCTCTTCCCCCCCACTCGCTCCCTCTCTTCCCCCCACTCGCTCTCTCTCTTCCCCCCACTCGCTCTCTCTCTTCCCCCCACTCGCTCTCTCTCTTCCCCCCACTCGCTCTCTCTCTTCCCCCCACTCGCTCTCTCTCTTCCCCCCACTCGCTCTCTCTCTTCCCCCCACTCGCTCTCTCTCTTCCCCCCACTCGCTCTCTCTCTTCCCCCCAGTCGCTCTCTCTCTTCCCCCCCAGTCGCTCTCTCTCTTCCCCCCCAGTCGCTCTCTCTCTTCCCCCCCAGTCGCTCTCTCTCTTCCCCCCCAGTCGCTCTCTCTCTTCCCCCCCAGTCGCTCTCTCTCTTCCCCCCCAGTCGCTCTCTCTCTTCCCCCCCAGTCGCTCTCTCTCTTCCCCCCCAGTCGCTCTCTCTCTTCCCCCCCCCAGTCGCTCTCTCTCTTCCCCCCCAGTCGCTCTCTCTCTTCCCCCCCAGTCGCTCTCTCTCTTCCCCCCCAGTCGCTCTCTCTCTTCCCCCCCAGTCGCTCTCTCTCTTCCCCCCCAGTCGCTCTCTCTCTCTCTTCCAACAACAACATGCCCTCAAAAGACCCTCGGCACCGCCGGGCACGTCAGCTAGTCTATATCTATATATATAAAGGAATCGATCTGTCTGTCTGTCTGTCCTTCTGTCTGTCTGTCTGTCCTCACGTGTGCATCTGTCCGGCTATGCGCTCGAAAGTTATAGAGCGTACCTACGCGCGCGTTACCTCCGAAGAAAGCTTACGGTTCCGGGACGGTCGTAAGCGTATTTACTTTTCGGTCGGACCAAAATTGTTCGTGCCTTATGCAAAAAACCTTTAAAATTAAACTCATTATCTGCTACTTAGCATTGATTGACTGACGTCAAGGTTCGACCAATCCTGTGCCGTCACGATTGACCAATCCTACAGTACGGTCCCCTGATGGTTGGCCAATTGGTGTGTGTGTGTGTGGGCGGGACTAATCGTTTTCATCTCAGGGATGTGGCAGCCATTGTTTCACTGCCATTACTTCAGCTTCCAGCTCAAACTACTTTGATCATCCAGCTTTGAAAAAGTTAGTATCTCTTTTAAATATAACATAAGATTTACCAAAAACGTTTTATAAGTACTTTCACTTTCATCTTTCAAGGTATTAAAAGGTAGAAATGTTGCCCGGCAGCAGATTCACAAAGGGACAGAGACAGGGCCCAAAAGCCTGGGAATCGATTTAAAATGTTGCCCGGCAGCAGATTCACAGAGGGACACAGAGGGGCCCCAAAGCCTGGCACTCGATTTAAACCGCCCAGCCCAAAACAGCCCTGGCAAAGCCGGGCTCCCCCCAGCTAGTATGTTTATAAAAGTGTTCCCTTTTATGCTACCCGCTAATCTCTTCTCATACATTCTCTTTGTCCCACTTATTTCCATTTTCAGTTCTCCTCCGCACTCTGTATTCTGCTTGATTCTCTATTGTATCACGATCCTGACATTTATCAGAAGCCTCCCTTTTCTGTTTCATTTTAATCCCAATTTCTTTAGTCATCCAGGGAGGTCTAGGTTTCATTTCCCTCTCATAGGAATGTGTTTAGTCTTTATTCGAACTATCTCCTCCTTGAAAACCTTCCATTGCTCGTTTACTGTTTTACCTGCCAATCTTTGATTCCAATCCACCTGGGCCAGATCCCTTTTCAACTCAATAAAATTAGCCCACTTCTAGTTGAGTATTTTCACCATGGATTTTTCCTTGTCCTTTTCTGTAACTACTGTAAACCTAATGATAGTGATCACTTTTTCCCAAATGCTCTCCCACTGAAACATGCTCCACTTGCCCCACTTTATTCCCAAGAACTAGATCCAGCACGGCTTCCTTCCTCGTTGGGCTGGAAACACACTGATCGAGAAAGTTCTCTTGCACACATTTCAGGAATTCCTTCCCCTCCTTGCCCTTTACACTGTTTTTTCCCAATCTATATTAGGATAATTGAAGTCACCACCTTATCATTACTTTACATCTTTCTGAAATTTACTTGCAAATTTGATGCTGTATTTCCTTCCCACTATTTGGTGATCAATAATCAACAGCCAGCATCATAACAGATCCTTAACTCTAACCAAATAGATTCTGTCTTTGAATCGTCAAGCACATCATCCCTTTCCAGGGCTGTAATGGTACCTTTGATCAATACTGCCACCCACCTGCTTTTTTTCCTTCCCTATTCCTCTTGAATGCATTGGACCAATAATGAGGCCTGAACGATGTACACCATTATTCATCTGCAAATCGACCAGCAACTTGTAGCAAGGAACAGATACCCCGTGAATTGCGAATCGCCACAAGTTGCTAGCCGATTTGCGCTGCTCCATCAGCTTTGCAAAAACGGCATCTCGCACTTAACCTCCCCATGATTTTCATGAAGTTGCTGCATTAAACTCGCCACAGAAAGTGAAGTCTAGTAATTAATAGCGTAAGTACCCTTTTAACGATGTGATAATTACAAACAAACGGACATACGAACAATGATGGGCAGGTAAAGACCCTCTGATCCATCGAGCCTGTCTCTCACAATTGTGATACCTTGGGCTGGATTTTGCCAATGGGAAGCTTTGGGAGGCGGGACTCCCACTTGTTGGGTTTCAGTCCCACCTCCATCAACTTCTGGCCAACCCACGCTATTTTCCCTTGATTGACCTTGTTAAGCCTGCCCAGCGGGCTCAGTAGGCCAATTAAAGGAAAGCCAGTTACAGAAAACGTCAGCGTATGACGTTTCATCTGTCAAAAATTTTTGACAGATAAATTGTCATTGTTTGACAGCTCTGTGAAGCTGCCAAACACTGACATTCTCTGTAGTTTGATGAGTTCTTGAATTCTAGACTCATCAAACCTCTTTCTTTAGCAGAAATTAGATGGTTGTTGCATTGGAGAATGCAACGGCCATCTGTCATCTCTGCCGCGGAGATGCGAGGCTCTCCGCATCCCCAACTCTTGAAGCCTGCAGGAAGAAACAAAAGTAATTAAACTTTAGCTAACAGTTTCCACTTACCTCAGATACTCACCTCTCCACACTTGCACCCATCACTTACCTCCACAGCGCACTTTTGGACCCCTCCCCCCAACCCCCGCAGACTCACTGCTCGCCTCCGTGACCTTGGCGGGGTTCACAGCCTTCGGGAAGCCCGCACTTACGTGGGTAAAATGGGGATAATCCTCTTATCTGCCCGTTAACTAGCTGTTAACAGGCAGATAAGTGGCTGTAATCCCCTTCCCGCCTCCAAGGAGACAGGACCCAGCTCCTGGCAAGATGGCACGGAGGCAGGTTGGGGGCGGGTTGGGTTCTGCTATTTTCCCGGCAGTCCCACCTCCATACCCGCCTCCCCACCTCCATACCCGCCTCCCCAGGGCTGGCAAGATCGCCCCCCCTTGTGTATCACAATATATACATTCCACCCCATCTGAAACCATGTGACCGCCTGGGAAAGGCAAAAAAACCAGATAAAAACCCAGGCCAATTTGGCGAAAAAATCTGGGAAATTCCTCTCCGACCCATCTGGGCAATTGAAACCAGACCAGGAGATCACTCTGGCCCTGACTTGCCTGCAGTACCTACCTTCTGTAAGAGGTGATCTCTGCCCCAGCCAGAGACAGGTCCAGCTTTCACTTGAAGGAATTCAGTGATTCAGCATCCATCGCACGAGTTCCACTATTCTCTGGGAAATTAACCACCTCCTGACATCTAACCATGATCTGGCCTTACACAACTTAAATTTGTGACCCCTGGTCCTCCCTAACCTATTTAATTGGAACAAACTATCAACTGGAACACAATCTATTGGTCCCCGCCACAAACTCCGTTCCCTAGCCACTGACTCTATCCCTCTCCCTAACACCTGTCTGATGCTGAACCACACTGTTTGCTACCTTGGTGTCATATTTGACACAGAAATGAGCTTCCGACCACATATCCGCAGCATAACTAAGACTACCTACTTTCACCTCCGTAACATTGCCTGTCTCCACCCTTGCCTCAGCTCATCCGCTGTTGAAACCCTCATCCATGCCTTTGTTACCTTTAGACCTGACTATTCCAACACACTCCTGTCTGGCCTCTCCCTCTCTACCCTCCGTAAACTTTAAGTCATCCAAAACTCAACTGCCCGTGTCCTAACTCACACCAAGCCCATCTCCCCTGCGCTCGCTGACCTACATTGGCTCCCAGTTAAACAGCGCCTTGATTTCAAAATTCTCCATGGCATCGCCCCTCCCTATCTCTGTAATCTCCTTCAGCCCCACAACCCCCCGAGATATCTGCGCTCCTCTAATTCTGCCCTCTTAAGCATCCCTGATTATAATCGCTCAACCATTGGTGGCTGTGCCTTCTGTTGCCAAGGCCCTAAGCTCTGGAATTCCCTGCCTAAACCGGTCTGTCTCTGTACCTCTCTTTCCTCCTTTAAGACGCTCCTTAAAACTTTTGGTCACCTGCCCTAATTTATCCTTATGTGGCTCAGTGTCAAATGTTTTGTCCTATAATACTCCTGTGCAGTGCCTTGGGACGTTTTACTACGTTGAAGGTGCTATATAAATACAAGTTGTTGTTGTTGTTGTTCATTATCTTATAAACTTCAAGCAGATCACCTCTAAGTCTATGCTTCTCTAAAGTTTAGAGTCCCAACTGTTTTAGCCTACTTTCGCAACTAAGATGCTTTAAACTGGGAATTAGTCTAGTGGCCCTCGTCTGCACCCTTTCCAAAGCCTCAATATCACCCATCGTGTGAAGAGACCAAAACTGGACACAGTATTCCAAGTGTGGCCTGACCAAGGCCTTGTACAACAACAAAATATTATGCCTCGTCTTGTACCCAATTGTCCTATGGATACACCCCAACACCCTATTCGCTCTAGCTATTGCTTCACGGCATTGCTCATGTACCTTTAGAGATGTATGCACTAGAATGCTGAGATCTCTTTCCTTCTCCACCTTCTTTAATGCTTTTCCCTGAAGGGTGTATGAATGTTGAGTATTCACCCTGCCCACATGCATAACACTGCACTTTTCCAAACTAAACATCATTTGGCAGTCATGAGCCCAATCCCCCAACACAATGGCCCAGAAACTCGGGTCCCAATGCGTGAGTATGCATGGGGTACTCACGCGTAGGCCCAACGAAAGTGCCGGTTTCGTGCATGCACTGTGCATGTGCGGGAAACCGGCACTTCCATTCCCCTGAAAGAAGGGGTTGACAGGTGGAACGTGTGTGCCGGAGAGGCAGCGCGTGCGCATCGAACTTACGTTTTTTTTGCAGGTTTCTCCGGGAGGGTAAGTCTCCAGCAGTTACACTTTAAAAAAACAGGTGCAAGGCCTGCTTTTAACAAGGTAAGTGGTGAATTAATTGAAATTTAAAAAAAATTTCCACAGGTTTATTATTTTTAAATACTTTAAAGAAAGGTAAGTTTATTTTTAGCCCCGTTAGAAAATGTAATTAATTTTTTCAAAAATGTATATATTTGTTTTTATTCATTGATGGGATGTGGGCGTCGCTGGCTGGCTAGGCCTGCATTTAGTGCCCATCCCTAATTGCCCTTGAGAAGATGGTGGTGAGCTGCCTTCTTGAACCGCTGCAGTCCATATGGTGTAGGTACACCCACAATGCTGTTAGGAAGTGAGTTCCAGGATTTTGGCCCAGCGACAGTGAAGGAACGGCGATACAGGGCCAAGTCAGGATGGTGTGTGGCTTGGAGGGGAACTTGTAAGTGGTGATGTTCCCATGCGTCTGCTGCCCTTGCCCTTCTAAGTGGTAGAGGTCACGGGTTTGGAAGGTGCTGTTGAAGGAGCTTTGGCGAGTTGCTGCAGTGCATCTTGTAGATGGTACACACTGCAGCCACAGTGCGCCGGTGGTGGAGGGAGTGAATGTTGAAGGTGGTGGATGGAGTGCCAATCAAGCGGGCTGCTTTATCCTGAATAGTGTCGAGCTTCTTGAGTGTTGTTGGAGCTGCACTCATCCAGGCAAGTGGAGAGTATTCCATCACACTCTTGACTTGTGCCTTGTAGATGGTGGAAAGGCTTTGGGGAGTCAGGAGGTGAGACACTCGCCACAGAATTCCCAGCCTCTGGCCTGCTCTTGTAGCCACAGTATTTAGATGGCTGGCCCAGTTCAGTTTCTGATCAATGGTAACCCCCAGGATGTTGATAGTGGGGGATTCAGCGATGGTAATGCCATTGAATGTCAAGGGGAGATGGTTAGAGTCTCGCTTGTTGGAGATGGTCATTGCCTGGCACTTGTGTGGTGCGAATGTTACTTGCCACTTGTCAGCCCAAGTCTGAATGTTGTCCAGGTCTTGCTGCATATGGACACTGACTGCGTCAGTATCTGACGAGTCTCGAATGGTGCTGAACAGTGTGCAATCATCAGCGAACATCTCCACTTCTGACCTTATGATGGAGGGAAGGTCATTGATGAAACAGCTGAAGATGGTTGGGCCTAGGACACTGCCCTGAGGAACTCCTGCAGTGATGTCATGTGATTGAGATGAATGACCTCCAACAACCACAGCCAACTTCCTTTGTGCTAGGTATGATTCCAACCAATGGAGCGTTTTCCCCTTGATTCCCATTGACTTCAGTTTTGCTAGGGCTCCTTGATGCCACACTCGATCAAATGCTGCCTTGATGTCAAGGGCAGTCACTCTCACCTCACCTCTTGAGTTCAGCTTTTTTGTCCATGTTTTGGACCAAGGCTGTAATGAGGTCAGGAGCTGAGTGGCCCTGGCAGAACCCAAACTGGGCGTCAGTTAGCAGGTTATTGCTGAGTAAGTGCCGCTTGATAGCACTGTCGACGACACCTTCCATCACTTTGCTGATGATTGAGAGTAGACTGATGGGGCGGTAATTGGCCGGGTCGGATTTGTCCTGCTTTTTGTAGACAGGGCATACTTGGGCAATTTTCCACATTGCCGGGTAGATGCCAGTGTTGTAGCTGTACTGGAACAGCTTGGCTAGGGGCACAGCTAGTTCTGGAGCACAAGTCTTCAGTACTATTGCCGGAATGTTGTCAGGGCCCATAGCCTTTGCAGTATCCAGTGTCTTCAGCCGTTTCTTGACATCACGTGGAGTGAATTGAATGGGCTGAAGACTGGCATCTGTGATGCTGGGGACCTCAGGAGGAGGCCGAGATGGATCATCCACTCGGCACTTCTGGCTGAAGATAGTTGCAAATGCTTCAGCCTTGTCTTTTGCACTCACGTGCTGGGCTCCACCATCATTGAGGATGGGGATATTTTTGGAGCCTGCTCCTCCTCCTGTTAACTGTTTAATTGTCCACCACCACTCACGACTGGATGTGGCAGGACTGCAGAGCTTTGATTTGATCCGATGGTTGTGAGATCGCTTAGCTCTGTCTATCGCATGTTGCTTCCATTGTTTGGCATGCAAGTAGTCCTGTGTTGTAGCCTCACCAGGTTGACACCTCATTTTTCGGTATGCCTGGTGCTGTTCCCGGCATGCTCTCCTGCACTCTTCGTTAAACCAGGGTTGATGGTAATGGTAGAGTGAGGGATATGCCAGGCCATGAGGTTACAGATTGTGGTTGAATACAATTCTGCTGCTGCCCCACAGCGCCTCATGGATGCCCAGTTTTGAGTTGCCAGATCTGTTCGAAATCTGTCCCATTTAGCACAGTGGTAGTGCCACACAACACAGTGGAGGGTATCCTTAGCATGAAGACGGGACTTCATCTCCACAAGGACTGTGCGGTGGTCACTTCCACCAATGCTGTCATGGACAGATGCATCTGTCACAGGTAGATTGGTGAGGACAAGATCAAGTAGGTTTTTCCCTCTTGTTGGTTCCCTCACCACCTGTCACAGACCCAGTTTGGCAGCTATGTCCTTTAGGACTCGGCCAGCTCGGTCAGTTGTGGTGCTACCGAGCCACTCTTGGTGATGGACATTGAAGTCCCCCACCCAGAGGGCATTTTGTGCCCTTGCTACTCTCAGTGCTTCTTCCAATTGGTGTTCAACATGAAGGAGTACTGATTCATCAGCTGAGGGAGGGCAGTAGGTGGTAATTAGCAGGAGGTTTCCTTGCCCATGTTTGACTTGATGCCATGAGACCTCATGGGCTACTCCCTCCCGACTGTATACCACGGTACCACCACCTTCTGGTGGGTCTGTCCTGCCGGTGGGACAGGACATACTCAGGGATGGTGATGGTGGTGTCTGGGACGTTGGTTGTAAGGTATGATTCAGTAATTATGACTATGCCAGGCTGTTGCTTGATTAGTCTGTGGGACAGCTCTCCCAATTTTGGCACAAGCCCCCAGATGTTAGTAAGGAGGACTTTGCAGGGTCGACAGGGCTGGGTTTGCTGTTGTCGTTGTTGTTTCCGGTGGCAAGGTCGATGCCGGGTGGTCTGGCCAGTTTTATCCTTATTCATAGTGGTTGTTTACAACTGAGTGGCTTGCTAGACCATTTCAGAGGGCATTTAGAGTCAAGCACATTGCTGTGGGTCTGGAGTCACATGTAGGCCAGACCAGGTAAGGACGGCAGATTTCCTTCTCTAAAGGGCATTAGTGAACCAGATGGGTTTTTGCAACAATCGCCATTACTAAGACTAACATTTAATTCCAGAATTAAATTGAATTGAATTTAAATTCCACCAGCTGCCGTAGTGGGATTTGAACCCATATCTTCAGAGCATCTGACTGAGCCTCTGGCTTACTAATCTAGTGACATAACCACTACGCCACCGCCTCCCCTGTCCCAGGTTGTGAATTTTTTTAGGAGATTAAAAAATATAAAATCTTACTTATCTGTCTCTTCCTTCTCTCTCCCTTAATCCAATCTTTCTTTCTCTTTATTTCTCTTTCTGTGCCTGATTTGACATTGAATTAATCCACTCTAATTCACCCTCTTTCTCAGTCTTTCCTCGTTTTAGTCTCTTATTGGTTAAGGAGATACATGATTTGTCCCATTGTTCACTAAGGTCCCAGATGCCCTGTTGTCCTTGCTGCGCTGTTATCAGCTCGCACTTCCAGCAACTTTGTGGGCAAAAAATGTTAAAACCTAAACAAATAAGTCTAACTAACGTGGCATGCCCCACTCCAGCAAAATCTGGCCTATTGTAGCCAGGAATGTTAAGTTCCCATTCTTGCCCTTGTTCGATAAAGTCCCTTATAAGAGACTGTTAGCTAAAGTTGAAGCTCATGGAATTGAGGGCAAATTATTGAACTGGTTAGGAGATTGTCTGAGCGGCAGGAGACAGAGGGTAGGGATAATGGACAGGTATTCTAATTGGCTGGATGTGACTAGTGACGTCCCACAGGGATCTGTGTTGGGGCCTCAACTATTCACTGTATTTATTAACGACTTAGATAATGGGATAGAGAGTCACATATCCAAGTTTGCCGATGACACAAGGATAGGTGGCATTTTAAACAGTGTAGATTGAAGCTTAAAATTACAGAGATATTAATAGATTAAGCAA
Organism: Somniosus microcephalus; assembly: GCF_052327205.1. Taxonomy (NCBI): domain Eukaryota; kingdom Metazoa; phylum Chordata; class Chondrichthyes; order Squaliformes; family Somniosidae; genus Somniosus; species Somniosus microcephalus. The sequence continues at coordinate 95,437,494 of NC_140994.1, read as the reverse complement.
ATGGGCAAAATTGTGGCAAATGGATTTCAATGTAGGCAAGTGTGAGCTCATCTACTTTGGAACTAAAAAGGATAGAACTGGGTACTTTCCGAATGGTGAAAAGCTGGAAGAAGTGGATGTCCAAAGAGACTTTGTGGTCCATGTACATAGATCATTAAAATGTCATGGACAGATACAAAAAATAATCAAAAAGTCTAATAGAATGTTGGCCTTTATATCTAGGGGGTAGAAGTCATGCTACAGCTATACAAAGTCCTGATTAGACCACACCTGGAGTACTGTGAGCAGTTCTGGGCACCACACTTTAGGTCTTGGAGAGAGTGCAGTGTAGCTTTATCAGAATGTCTGGACTCCAAGGGTTAAATTACGAGGAGAGATTACACAAACTAGGATTGTATTCCCAGGAATTTAGAAGGTTAACAGATGAGTTGATCGACATTTTCAAGGTATTAGGGGGAACTGATAGGGTAGATAGAGAGAAACTATTTCCGCTGATTGGGGAATCTAGGACTAGGGGACATAGCATAAAAATTAGAGCCAGGCCTTTCAGAAGTTAAGTTAGGAAACACTTCTACACGCAAAGTGTGGTAGAAGTTTGGAACTCTCTTCCACAAGTGGCAGTTGTTGCTGGGTCAATTGTTAATTTTAAATCTGAGATTGATAGGTTTCTGTTAAACAAAGATATTAAAGAATAAGAACATAAGAATTAGGAGCAGGAGTCGGCCATATGACCCCTCGAGCCTGAATGGCTGATCTTCGACCTCAACTCCACTTTCCCGCCTGATCCTCATATCCTTTAATTCCTCTGGAGTCCAAAGATCTATCGATCTCAGCCTTGAATATACTCAACAACTGAGCATCCACAGCACTTTGGGGCAGAGAATTCCAAAAGATTCACAACTATCTGAGTAAAGAAATTCCTCCTTATCTCAGTCTTAAAAGTCCGACCCCTTATTCTGAGACTGTGACCCCTGGTTCTAGACACTCCAGCCAGGGGAAACAACCTCTCAGCATCTACCCTGTCAATCCCCTTCAGTATCTTATATGTTTCAATGAGATCACCTCTCGTTCTTCTAAACTCCAGAGAGTATAGGCCCATTCTACTCAATCTCACCTCATAGGACAACCCTCTCCTCCCAGGGATCAATCTAGTGAACCTTCGTTGCACCCCCTCTAAGGCAAGTATATACTTCCTTAAATAAGGAGACCAAACTGTGCACAGTACTCCAGTTGTGGTCTCACCAGAGCTCTGCACAATTGTAGCAAGACTTCCTTACTCTTGTACTCCAACCCCCTTGCAATAAAGGCCAACATCCCTTCAAAATGCTGAAAATTTCCTAAATTTAATTTTTTTTTCCAAATCTTTAAAATCCAATCTTAGACACACTGACATACCTGGCAATTGGCCTATACTGCAACAGTGAGGAGAAGCCTGACTAGCCTGTAACCACGGACTACAGGTGAAGGAGAAATTGAGAATCCGCACACCCAATTTAAAAGGCTTCCATTGGCCGAGTGGGATAGTTCAGACAATCAACGCTTTCTGCACACATTCAAACTCCATCAGCAGGTGATTGTGAATCCATGCTTAATTCATAAATCTTTCAATGCTGAGCGGGAAAGTTCAGCCAATCGATGCTTCCCACCCAATTTCAAATTTCACCAGTAAACAAGGACAGCCAGCAGGATCTGAAGACCGCAGGCCGGATGAAAGTGTTCTGCGGGAAAGGTCTAGTCTGCAGGTCCTACATTTGACACCCCTGCCTTGGGGGGGTAATTGCTGCAATATGCTTGCTCCCAAGGGGGCTGGAATACAAAGGGGGGAAAGTTATGCTTCAGTTGTACAGAGCTTTGGCCAAATCCCATCTGGAGCACTGCGTTTAGTTTTGGACACTGAACCTCAGGAAGGCTTCGTACAGCTCAGATTCCCCAGGATAATACGAGGGCTTAATGGGTGAAATTATGAGGATAGTTTGCATAAACTTGGTTTGTATTGTCTTTAGTTTAGAAATTGAGGGGTGGTCTTATCGAGGTGTTTAAAATAATAAAAGGAGTTGATAGTGTAGATAAAGAGAAACCATTTCCTTGGATGGGGAATCCCGAACAAGGGGGCACAATCTTAAAATTAGAGCCCGGCCATTCAGGAGTGAAATCAGAGCACCTTTTCACATAAAGGGTAGTGGAAATCTGGAAATCCCTCCCCAAAAGATTGTGGATGCTGGGTCAATTAAAATTTTGGTTAGGTAAGATAATCAAGGGATATGGATCAAAAGAGAATAAATGGAGTTCAAGTACAGATCAGCCATGATCTGATTGAATGGCAGAACAGCCTTGAGGGGCTCCTATGTTCCTATGAGGAGGCCTTAGAGTGTTAAATTATCAATATGCAAGTACAACACAAAAATAAGTAAAATGAGGCAGTGCGGCTTATTAGGAAGATCACCCGCCACATATAAATGGAGTTGGGAGAGTGAGGCCAATGCTCACACCCTGATTTCCCTAATCCCCAACTCAAACCTGAGCTCTCAGGGAACTGTCACTCCAAAAGTGGCAGTATGAGTAGCACAATTGTGTCGCTGAGGACCCTACCACAAAGGAGATCATTTTGCAATTCCTGACCCAAGCTTGCAGAAATGTTACCTACCCTGTGACTTTTGGTTGCTTCTGTTATGTATTGTGTGTTCTCCTCCCACCTGTGGTGGTGCTGTCACAGCAGATAAATGGCTGGGTGTTCTCTTGGTTAAGTTTAGCTCTCTTTGTTCAGAACTCTCCAGAACTTCCCTTTCCTTCCTGAATAAAGCACTACATGTTTGAATCTCTGGGTTCTGAGTTCTAATTGTGTCTAGGTAGAAAGGTACCGACACAACAAGTGGCGACGAGGATCGGATGATTGGTTGTGGGAACTTTCTGTTTTCGACTACAAAACACTCGGAACAGAGATTGCAGCATCACATTAACATTACAGGTGCAGTGAGTAAACAGAAATTTTAATTTGAAACGTGAGATGGCTACTATATTAGGAAACATCGGTGATTTTGATGAAAATGTGGAGCAATGGAGCGCTTATACGGAATGTTTTGACTATTTTGTTTTGGCGAATGCGGTGGCAAACGAAAAGGTCGTGCCTACCTTTTTGAGTGTAATGGGGCCGAAGACATTCAATTTACTTTGCAGCCTTGTGCAGCCAGATAAGCCAGGAACTAAAACATATAAACAACTAGTGGAAATTCTTGGAGCACATTTTTCACCAAAACCTCTGGTTATTGCTGAGAGATTTAGATTTCACAAGTGGAATCAAGAGGAGGGGGAATCAGTGACGATGTTTATTGCTGCTTTAAAAAGGTTGTCAGAACACTGCGCATTCAAGGAGGTGCTGAATGACACCATTAGAGACAGACTTGAGTGTGGTCTGCAAAGTGCAGCCACACAGAAGCGCCTTCTTACTGAGGACAACCTTACTCTTGAAAAGGCCATTGAAGTTAGTGTCTCCATGGAGATGGTGGAAAAGGAGGCTCACCAGTTGAGTTCAACAGGGAGAGTTCACAAGGTGTCGTCTGAGCCTAAAGGTGCGCGGAATGGCACATGTTACCATTGTGGGAAAACGGGCCATCGTGCTAATAACTGCTGGTGTACGGAGCTGGAATGCCGAAATTGTGGCAAAAAGGGTCACATTGAACGCGCCTGTAGAGGTAAAAAAAGAACAGACAGAGCTGGGAAGCATGAAAGCAAAATGTCTGTATTTGGACAAGAGAGGAAAAAGAGTGTTCATTCAGTGCAATATGATGGAACAAGCAAAACAGAGGGGAGCGACACCTCTGAGGAGGAAGAGGTGCACATACTGACGGTTGCAGGTGGTTCAAATGGCTACTGGGTGTCACCACTGGTGGAGGGACAATCAGTGCGGATGGAGATGGACACAGGCGCGGCTGTGTCCCTTGTTTCAGACACTGTCTACAGCAAAATGCTAAAGCATCTTACCCTTCAGCCAACAAACATTGTGCTAAAGACGTATACTGGTGAACCTGTGGCCATGAGAGGCGCCATTGAGGTGACAGTTAAATTGAACAGACAGACTGCGAAACTGCCACTATATGTGGTAAAGGGAAATTACCCATTGCTACTGGGACGTGCGTGGCTAGAGAAAATCATGCTGGACTGGCCTGCAGTCCACATGATGTCAAAAGGGGCGTCAGGTCTGACTGCAGTGTTAAACAAACATGCAGAACTCTTCAATGGGGAACTTGGGAGCATGAAAAAGATCAGCGTGAGACTAGACATTAAACCTGACAGCAAGCCGAAGTTTCACAAAGCCCGACCTGTACCCTATGCAATTAGGCCAAAAGTTGAGGCTAACTTGGAGGCCTTAGTCGAGAATGGAGTCCTGGAGCCTGTGAGTGTGAGCAAATGGGCCACACCCATTGTTCCTGTCCTGAAAAAGGATGGATCTGTTTGAATCTGCTGGGATTTTAAAGTGACTATTAACCCGGTGCTGTCTGCGGAACAGTACCCTCTTCCCCTCATTGATGATCTTTTTACGGGCCTGGGCGGAGGGCAAAAGTTCAGCAAAATAGACTTATGCCAGGCTTATCTACAAATGCATGTCGATGACAAATCAAAGGAGCTGCTGACAATTGTGACACACAAGGGGCTATACAGGTACTGCCGCCTTCCGTTTGGAATTACATCGGCCCCTGCTCTATTCCAAAGGGCAATGGATCAGATTTTGAGTGGATTGCCAGGAGTCCAGTGCTACCTGGACGACATCCTTGTCACTGGGACAAATGAGGAGGATCATCTTCTGAACTTGGATGCGACACTACAACGACTGAAAGAGTACGGACTCCGAGTTCGTAAAGACAAATGTGAATTCTTTCAGTCTTCAGTTGAGTACCTGGGGCATGTGATTGACGCTACTGGCCTGCATAAGGCGCCATCAAAGGTCAAGGCGATCGTGGAGGCCCTAGCACCCCAGAATGTGATCCAGTTACGTTCATTTCTGGGGCTACTTAACTACTATGGGAAGTTTATTCTAGACTTAGCAACATTGCTGAAGCCATTACATCAGTTGCTATGTCAAGGCAAAACATGGAAATGGACTGAACTGTGCAACGAAGCTTTCGCCCAAGCAAAGAAAGCATTGCTGAAATCGGAGGTCCTGACACACTTCGACCCAAAGCTACCCATGCAGCTAGCATGTGATGCATCCCAATATGGTGTGGGAGCAGTCATATCCCACATCATGCCTTCTGGCGAAGAGAAACCTATCGCCTTCGCATCACGCACCTTGAACAAGGCTGAGAGTAACTATGCACAGATTGAGCGCGAGGCCTTGGGAATCGTTTTTGGAATTTGAAAATTTCATCAGTACCTGTTTGGGAGAAGGTTCACACTCCTGACGGACCGCCGTCCATTGACTTCAATCTTCGGGCCCCACACCGGAATTCCATCTCTTGCTGCAAGCAGGATGCAAAGGTGGGCTTTACTGTTGTCAGGACACACATATGACATCAAATATCGCAAATCAGACTTGCACGGCAACGCAGACGGTCTCTCGAGGCTACCCTTGCCTGTTACTCCCCCAGAGCCTCGTCAGATAGACATCTTCTACTTTAGACAAGTGGAGGGAGCACCTGTCACGGCAGTTCAGGTGCGAAGATACACCCGCAACGATCCAGTCCTGTCTGAGGTAATGGACGATGTCATTCGAGGGAGAGCTATAGGAGATTCTCCTAGTTTGAAACCTTACGTTTCAAAAAGAAATGAGCTCTCCGTCCAGGCAGGTTGTCTTCTTTGGGGACACTGTGTCATCATTCCGCCACCTCTGAGGGAACCTATACTGCAACAACTTCATACAGGCCACAGTGGGATGGTTCAGATGAAGGAAATGGCAAGAAGCTACTTCTGGTGGCCAGGTCTCGATGGAAATATTGAGGAGAAAGCCAAAACATGTTCCCCATGTCAAAGGGTCCAGAATGTTCCACAGCTGGCAACCCTGCACCCCTGGGATTGGCCTGCAGAAGTGTGGCAGCGAGTACATGTGGACTTCGCCGGTCCTTTCGAAGAGAAGATGTTTATGGTGGTTGTGGACGCTCGTAGCAAGTGGCCGGAGGTCGCTGTGATGAGGTCTACCACGGCAGAGAAAACAATTGAGAAACTTGGTGAGATGTTCAGCCATTATGGCTCACCGGAACAACTCGTAAGTGACAACGGTCCACAATTTGCATCACAGGAGTTTGCAACCTTCCTGCATGTGAATGGTGTCCAACACATCAGGTCTGCGCCTTATCATCCCTCTACTAACGGCCTGGCAGAAAGGTTCGTGCAAACTTTGAAGCACGCCTTGAAGGCATCGTAAGGTCACGGCTCAATCCACCAATGTCTGAACAGCTTCCTGTTGTCCTACAGGAATGAGCCACATGCCACAACCAAAACTTCCCCCGCTTCACTCATGATGAAGAGGCAGTTGCGGACAAGTTTTGACTTACTCAAACCTCCAAGGGCAGAACAGGTTGTCCATTGTCAACAACAAGCTCAAGTTGAAAAGAGAGAGAAAAGAGCCAAGGAGAGATGGTTTCACCCTGGAGAGCACGTCCTAGCTCGAAACTACAACACTGGACTGAAATGGGTTCCTGCTACGGTGATCGCGCAGACGGGCCCTGTGTCTTACACGGTTGAGACTGCCAAGGACGTCGTCTGGAGAAGACATACAGATCAACTGTTGCTAGGAGCAGAGACAGCCACAGAGGCTCCAACGGCTGGCTGGCCTGAACTGTTTCCGGATGATACCGCAAACCAGCATCCTTTGCCACAGTGCTCTTCTCCAACACAGGAAGTCATAGAGACTGTTCCACCTGTGCAAACTCCTGACTTTCGACTGACACAGGCACCTTCTCCATCCAGGCCTGTGTCAATGCCTACTGCTATGGAAGCCAGCGATGACCGCCGGTATCCTGTCAGAGAGCGGCGGCCTCCAAGACGCTTGGATCTGTAGGCTTAGTGACTTACTCACAAGACTGGGGCAGAATAAACCCCAGGGTAAAGTCAGGGTTTGAGGCAGTCTACCTCTACCCTTGGTTAGTTGAGTGCATTGAAAGTAACTTACCTGTTGAGGAATAATGTGGACCTTTCATTTAAGAGAGGAGGAATATGTTATGTATTGTGTGTTCTCCTCCCACCTGTGGTGGCGCTGTCACAGCAGATAAATGGTTGGGTGTTCTCTTGGTTAAGTTTAGCTCTCTTTGTTTGGAACTCTCCAGAACTTCCCTTTCCTTCCTGAATAAAGCACTTCATGTTTGAATCTCTGTGTTCTGAGTTCTAATTGTGTCTAGGTAGAAAGGTACCGACACAACAGCTTCTTGCTCTGGGAGTTCTTTGAACACTTCTAATCAGTTTAGTGAGTAAATTTCTGGACTGGGGAAATAAATTTCCCAATGGTGATCCCTCTATTTCTGTGCTATTAAGAGCAGGAGGATGAGGATGTAGATGAGGCTGCATTGGAGGCACTTAGAGTAAGGCATCACAGAAAACATTTGTCTCCTACACGTCAATATCCACTCCACAAGGTTTACAGAGGTAAAGGCCAAGATTCTGCTCCCAGCAGCAGTGGAGTGGAACTTTTGCCTGCCACTAGGACCTCGCAGTTTCCTGAGTCGGGGTTCATTTGATATGCAGGGCAGGCTCCTGGCAGGATCGCCACCACCAAGAGCGAACCCACTGCTGCAGAAGAGGGGAGTTCGGCAGGACTCCTGCTCCAACACTAGAAGGGGTGGAAGGACATTAAAAGGGCGAAAGTGCCCCAGAGATTGGAAGAAATGGTGCATTGAATGGATCGGCTGAAGCATGAAGTAGAGAGAGGAGATGCTATGAAGCCCTCTCCCCACGGGGCATGTCAGGGCCAGTACCGTCACTTCCTGTGGTATTCTGCCAACTTATATATGGCAGCCCCGGGCAGTGAAATTAGCAGGGCTGGATGGCTGGAAAATCTGCAAGGGATTTGGGCCCTATCCCCTCGGGCCCTGTCCCCTCGAGCCCTATCCCCTCGGGCCCTATCCCCTCGGGCCCTATCACCCTCGGGCTCTATCCCCTCGAGGCATATCCCCTCAGGCCCTATCCCCCGCGGGCCTATCCCCTTGGGCCCTGTCCCCTCGGGCCCTAACCCCTCGGGCCCTATCCCCTCGGGCACAATCCCCTCGGGCACTATCCCATCAGGCCCTATCCTGTCGGGCACTATCCCCTCTGGTCCTGTCCCCTCAGGCCTTATCCTGTTGGGCCCTATACCCCGCGGGCCCTATCCACTCAGACCCTGTCCCCTTGTGCCCTATCTGCTCAGGCCCTATCCCGCTCGGGCTCTATCCCCTCAGGCCCTATCCACTCAGGGCCTAACCCCCGCGGGCCCTATACCCTCGGGCCATATCCCCTCAGGCTCTATTCCCTCAGGCCCGATCCCCCCCAGGCCCTATCCCCTCGGGCCCTATCCCCTCGGGCTCTATCCCCTCAGGCTATATCCCTGTGGCCCCTATCCCCTCGGGCCCTATTACATCAGGCCCTATCCCCTCGGGCCCTATCCCCTGCAGGCCCTGTCCCCTCAGTCCCTGTCCCCTTGGGCCCTATCCCCTCAGGCCCTATCCCCTCAGGCTCTATCCCCTCGGGCGCTATCCCCTCAGGCCCTATCCACTTTGGGCTCTATCCCCTTGGGCCCTATCCCCTCAGGCCCTATCCCCTCGGGTCCTATCCCCTTGGGCCCTATCCCCTCAGGCCCTATCCCCTTCGGGCTCTATCCCCTTGGGCCCTATCTCCTCAGGCCCTATCCCATAGTGCCCGATCCCCTCAGGCCCTATCCCCCTCGGGCTCTATCCCCTTGGGCCCTATCCCCTCACGCCCTATCCCCTCGCGCCCTATCTCCTCAGGCCCTAACCCCTGGGGCCCTATCCCCTCAGGCCCTATCCCCTCAGGCCCTATCTCCTCAGGCCCTATCCCCTCAGGCCTTTTCCCCCTCGGGCTCTATCCCCTCAGGCCCTATCCCCTCGGGCCCAATATCCTCAGGCCCTATCCCCTTGGGCCCTATCCGCTCAGGCCCTATCCCCTCAGGCCCAATCGGCTCAGGCCCTATCTCCTCAGGCCCTATCTGCTCAGGTCATAAACACCTCGGGCCCTATCCCCCTTGGGCCCTATCCCCTCAGGCCTTTTCCCCCTCGGGCTCTATCCCCTCAGGCCCTATCCCCTCGGGCCCAATATCCTCAGGCCCTATCCCCTCAGGCCCAATCGGCTCAGGCCCTATCTCCTCAGGCCCTATCTGCTCAGGTCATAAACACCTCGGGCCCTATCCCCCTTGGGCCCTGTCCCCTCAGGCTCTATCCACTTGGACTCTGTCCCCTCGGGCCCTATCCCCTCGGGCCCTATCCCCTTGCGCTATATCCCTTCGGGCCCTATCCCCCTCGGGTACTATCCCCTTGGGCCCTATCCCCTCAGACCCTATCCCCTCAGGCCCTATCCCCCTCGGGCTCTATCCCATCAGGCCCTATACCCTCGGGCCCTATCTCCTCAGGCCCTATCCCCTTTTGCCCTATCCCTCAGGCCCTATCCCTCAGGCCCTATCCCCCTCGGGCTCTATCCCCTCAGGCCCTATCCCCTTGGACCAAATATCCTCAGGCCCTATCCCCTTGGGCCCTATCCCCTCAGGCCCTATCCCCTCAGGCCCAATCGGCTCAGGCCCTATCTCCTCAGGCCATATCCGCTCAGGTCATAAACCTCTCGGGCCCTATCCCCCTTGGGCCCTGTCCCCTCAGGCTCTATCCCCTTGAGCTCTGTCCCCTCGAGCCCTATCCCCTCGGGCTCTATCCCCCTTGGGCCCTATCCACTTGGGCCCTATCCCCTTGCGTTATATCCCTTCGGGCCTTATCCCCCTCCGGCCCTGTCCCCTCGGGCCCTGTCCCCTCAGGCCCTATCCTCTTGGGCTCTATCGCCCTCAGGCCTACCCCCTTGCCCTATCCACTCAAGCCCTATCCCCTCGGGCCCTATCCCCTCAGGCCCTATCCCCCGCGGGCCCTATCCACTCAGGCTCTGTTCACTCGTGCCCTATCTGCTCAGGCCATATTTCCCTCGGGCTCTATTCCCATGAGCCCTATCCCCACAGGCCTTATCCCCTCGGGCCCTATCCCCTCGGGCACTATCACCTCGGGTCCTGTAGGCCCTACCCCCTCGGGTCCTATCCCATTGGGCTCTATACCCATGTGCCCTATCCCCTCGGGCCCTATCCCCTCGGGCCCTATCCCCCTCAGGCTCTATCCCCGTGGGCCCTACCCCCTCAGGCCCTACCCCTCAGGCCCTATCACCCTCGGGCTCTAGCCCCTTGGGCCCTATCCCCTCATGCCCTATCCCCTCGGGCCCTATCTCCTAAGGCCCTATCCCCTCGGGCCCTATCCCCTCAGGCCCTATCCCCCTCGGGCCCTGTCCCCTCAGGCCCTATCCTCTTAGGCCCTATCCCCATTGGGCCTACCACCTCGGGCCCTATACCCTCCTGCCCTATTCCCCGCGGGCCCTATCCACTCGGGCCCTGTCCCCTCGCACCCTATCTGATCAGGCCCTATCCCCCTCGGGCTCTATTCCCTTGGGCCCAATCCCCTCGGGCTCTATCCCCTCGGGCTCTATCCCCTCGGGCCCTATCCCCTCAGGCTCTAGCCCACTCAGGCCCTATACACTCGGGCCCTATACACTCGGGCCCTATACACTCGGGCCATATCCACTCGGGCCATATCCACTCAGGCACTATCCCCTCGAGCCCCCTCCCCTCAGGCCCTATCCCATCAGGCTCTATCCCCTCGGGGCCTATCCCCCTCAGGCCCTATCCCTGTGGCACCTATCCCCTCGGGCCCTATTACCTCAGGCCCTATCCCCTCGGGCCCTATCCCCTGCGTGCCCTGTCCCCTCAGGCCCTATCCACTTGGGCTCTATCCCCTTGGGCCCCATCCCCTCGGGCCCTATCCCCCTCAGGACTACCCCCTCAGGCCCTATCCCCCTCGGGCCCTATCCCCCTCAGGACTATCCCCTCAGGCCCTATCCCTCGTGCCCTAACCCCCGCGGGCCCTATCCACTCAAGCCCTGTTCCCTCGTGCCCTATCTGCTCAGGCCCTATCCCCTTGGGCTCTATTCCCTTGGGTCCTATCCCCACAGGCCCTATCCCCTCAGGCCCTATCCACTGCAGGCTCCATCCCCTCGGGTCCTATCCCCTCGGGTCCTATCCCCTCGGGTCCTATCCCCTCGGGCACTATCCCCTCGGGTCCTGTCCCCTCAGGACCTATCCCCTTGGGCTATATGCCCGTGGGCCCTATCCTCTCAGGCCCTATTCCCTCAGGTGGTATCCCCTTGGGCACTATCCCCTCAAGTCCTTTCCCCTTAGGCCCTATCCCATTGGGCTCTATCCCCATGGGCCCTTTCCCCTCGGGTCCTGTCCCCTCACGCCCTATCCCCTGTGGGCCCTATCCCCTCGGGCTCTATCCCTTCAGGACCTATCTGCTCAGGCCCTATCCCGCTCGGGCTCTATCCACTTGGGCCCTATCCCCTCAGGCCATATCCCCCTCGGGCTCTATCCTCTTGGGCCCTATCCCCTCAGGCCCTATCCCCTCAGCCCCTATCTCCTCAGGCCCTATCCCCTCAGGCCTTATACCCTCAGGCTCTATCCCCTCAGTCCCTATCCCCTCAGGCCTTATCCCCCTCAGGCCCTATCTCCTCAGGCCCTATCTCCTCAGGCCCTATCCGCTCGGGCCATATCCCCCTCAGGCTCTATCCCCTTGGGCTCTATCCCCTCGGGCTCTATCCCCTTGGGCTCTAGCCCCCTCGGGCCATATCCACTTGGGCACTATCCACTCAGGCCCTATCCCCTCGGGCTCTAACCCTTCGGGCACTCTCCCCCTCGGCCTCTATCCCCTCAGGCCGTATCCCCTCCGGCCTTATCCCCTCAGGCCATATCCTCTTGGGCCCTTTCCCCTTGGGCCCTATAGACTCAGGCCCTATCCCCTCAGGCCCTATCCCCTCGAGCCCTCTCCCCCTCGGCCTCTATCCCCTCAGGCCGTATCCCCTCCGGCCTTATCCCCTCAGGCCATATCCTCTCGGGCCCTTTCCCCTTGGGCCCTATAGACTCAGGCCCTATCCCCTCAGGCCCTATCCCCTCGAGCCCTCTCCCCTCAGGCCCTATCCCATCGGGCTCAATCCACTCGGGCCCTATCCCCTCGAGCCCTCTCCCCTCAGGCCCTATCCCATCGGGCTCAATCCCCTCGGGCCCTGTCCCCTCGGGCCCTGTCCCCTCGGGCCCTGTCGTCTCAGGCACTATCCTTTTAGGCCCTATCCCCTCAGGCCTAGCCCCTCGGGCCCTATCCCCTCCGGCCTTATTCCCTGCGTGCCCTATCCACTAAGGCCCTGTCCCCTCGCACCCTATCTGCTCAGGCTCTATCCCCCTCGGGCCCTATCCCCTCGGGCCCTATCCCCTCGGGCCCTATCCCCTCAGGCCCTATCCCCTCGGGCTCTATCCCCTTGGGCCCTATCCCCTCAGGCTCTATTCCCTCAGGCACTATCCCCCGAGGGCCCTATCCCCTTGCGCACGATCCCCTCGGGTCCTGTCCCCTCAGGCCCTATCCCCCGTGGGCTCGATCCCCTCGGGTACTATCCCCTCGGCCACTATCCACTCAGGCCCTATCCCCATCGGGCTCTATCCCCTTGGGCCCTATCCCCCTCAGGCCCTATCCCCTCGGGCCCTATCCCCTGCGTGCCCTGTCCCCTCAGGCCCCATTCACTTGGGTTCTATCCCCTTGGGCCCCATCCCCTCGGGCCCTATCCCCCTCGGGCCCTATCCCCCTCGGGCCCTGTCCCCTCAGGCCCTATCCTCTTGAGCCCTATCTCCCTCAGGCCTACCCCCTCAGGCACTATCCCCCGAGGGCCCTATCCTCTTAGGCACTATCCCCTCGGGTCCTGTCCCCTCAGGCCCTATCCCCCGTGGGCCCGATCCCCTCGGGCACTATCCACTCAGGCCCTATCCCCTCAAGCCAAAAACCCTCAGGCCCTATCGCCCTCGGGCTCTATCCCCTCAGGCCCTATCCCCTCGGGCCCATCTCAGGCCCTATCCCCTTTTGTCCTATCCCCTCAGGCCCTATCCCCACAGGCCCTATTCTGTTGGGCCCTATCCCCCTCAGGCCTACCCGCTTGGGCCCTATCCACTCAAGCCCTATCCCCCTTAGGCTCTATCCCCTTCGGCCCTATTCCCTCAGGTCCTATCCCCTCGGGCCCTATATACTCAGGCCCTATCCCGTTGGGCCCTAATGCCTCAGGCCCTAACCCGTCAGGCCCAATCGGCTCAGACCCTATCTCCTCAGGCCCTATCTGCTCAGGTCATATCCCCCTTGGGCCCTATCCCCTCAGGCCCTATCACCTCATGCCATATCTCCTCAGGCCCTATCCGCTCGGGCCATATCTCCCTTGGGCCCTATCCCCCTTGGGCCCGGTCCCCTCAGGCTCTATCCCCTTGTGCATTATCCCCTCGGGCCCTATCCCCTCGGGCTCTAGCCCTCTCGGGCCCTATCCCCTCCGGCCCTATGCCCTCAGGCCCTATCCTCTCGGGCCCTATTGATTCAGGCCCTATCCCATCGGGCCCAAACCCCTTGGGCCCTATGCCCCTTGTGCCCTGTCCCCTCAGGCCATATCCCCTCAGGCCCTATCCCCCTCGGGCTCTATCCCCTTGGGCTCTATCCCCGCAGGCCCTATCCCCTCGGGCCCTATCCCCCTTGGGCCCTGTCCCCTCAGGCTCTATCCCTCGGACCCTATCCACTCGGGCCCTATCCCCTTGGGCTCTATCCCTTCGGGCCCTATCCCCCTCGTGCTTTATCCCCTCGGGCCCTATCCCCCTTGGGGCCTGTCCCCTCAGGCTCTATCCCCACGGGCCGTATCCACTCAGGCCCTATTCCCTTGGGCCCTATCCCGTCAGGCCCTATCCACTCTGGCCCTATCTCCTCAGGCCCTATCTGCTCATGTCACATCCCCCTCGGGCCCTATCCCCCTTGGGTCCTGTCCCCTCGGGCTCTATTTACTTGGGCTCTATCCCCCTCGTGCCCTATCCACTCGGGCCCTATCCCCTTGGGCTCTATCCCTTCGGGCCCTATCCCCCTCAGGCTCTATCTCCTTGGGCCCTATCCGCTCAGGCCCTATCCCCTTGGGCCCTATCCCTTCAGGCTCTATCCCCTCAGGACCTATCCCCTCAAGCCCTCTCCCCTCATGCCCTATCCCATCGGGCTCTATCCCCTCGGGCCCCAAACCCTCAGGCCCTATTCCCCTCAGGCCGTATCCCTGTGGCCCCTATCCCCTCGGGCACTATTATTTCAGGCCCTATCTCCTCGGGCCCTATCCCCTGCAGGCACTGTCCCCTCAGGCCCTATCCCCTTGGGTTCTATCCCCCTCAGGACCTGTCCCCTCAGGCCCTATCCTCTTGGGCCCTATCCCCCTCAGGCCTACTCCCTTGGGCCCTATCCACTCAGGCCCTATCCCCCTCGGGCCCTGTCCCCTCGGGCTCTATCCCCCTCGGGCCCTATCCTCCTCAGGCCCTGTCCCCTCAGGCCCACTCCCTTGGGCCCTATCTGCTCATGCCCTATCCCCCTCGGGCTCTATCCCCTTGGGCCCCATCCCCTCAGGCCCTATCCCCTCGGGCCCTATCCCCCGCGGGCTCTGTCCACTCAGGCCCTGTTCACTCGCGCCCTATCTGCTCAGGCCCTATCCCCTTCGGGCTCTATTGCCTTGGGCCCTATCCCCACATTCCCTATCCTCTCGGGCCCTATCCCCTCGGCACTATCCCCATGGGCCCGATTCCCTCGGCACTATCCCCATGGGCCCTATCCCCTCAAGCCCTATTCCCTCAGGCCCTATCCCCTTGGGCCCTATCCCCCTTAGTCTCTAGCCCCTTGGGCCCTATCCCCTCACGCCCTATCTGCTCAGGCCCTATCCCCTCGGGCCCAATCCACTCGGGCCCTATCCATTCAGGCACTGTCTCCTCGGGCTCTATCCCCTCGGGACCTATCCCCCTCGGTCTCTATCCGCTCGGGCCCTATCCCGTCCAGCCCTATCTACTCAGGCCCTATCCCCTCGGGCAGTATCCCCCTTGGGTTCCAGCCCCTTGGGCCCTATCCCCTCATGCCCTATCCCCTCGCACCCGATCTCCTCAGGCCCTATCCACTCGGGCCCTATCCACTCGGGCCCTATCCACTCAGGCCCTATCCACTCAGGCACTATCCCCTTGGGTTCTATCCCCTCGGGCCCTATCCCCCTCAGGCCCTATGCGCTCGGGCCCTATCCCCTCCGGCCCTATCCCCTCAGGCCCTATCCTCTCTGGCCCTATCACCTCGGGCCCTATCGACTCAGGCCCTACCCTCTCAGGCCCTATCATCTGCAGGCCCTAACCCCTCATGCCCTATCCCCCTCGGGCCCTATCCCCCTCGGGTTCCAGCCCCTTAGGCCCTATCCCCTCAAGACCTATCCCCCTCGGGTCCTATCTCCTCGGGCCCTATCCCCCTCGGGCCCTATCCCCCTCGGGCCCTATCCCCTCAGGCCCTATCCTCTCGGGGCCTATCACCTCGGGCCCTATCGTTTCAGGCCCTATCCCCTCATGCCCTATCCTCTGCGGGCCCTAACCCCTCATGCCATATCCCCCTCAGGTCCTATCCCCCTCGGGTTCTATCCCCTTAGGCCCTATCCACTCAAGACCTATCCCCCTCGGGCTCTAGCCCCTTGGGCCCTATCTCCTCAGGCCCTATCCCCCTCGGGATCTAGCCTCTTGGGCCCTATCCCCTCGGGCCCTATCCCCTCAGGCCCTATCCCCTCAGGCCCTATCCCCTCAGGCCCTATCCGCTCGGGCCCTATCCCCCATGGGCCCTATCCCCTCGGGCCCTATCCCCCTCGGGCCCTATCCCCCTCGGGCTCTAGCCCCACGGGCTCTAGCCCCACGGGCCCTATCCCCTCGGGCCCTATCCCCTCAGTCCCTAGCCCCTCCGGCCCTATCTCCTCAGAACCTTATCCCCTTGGGCCCTATCCCCTCAGGCCGTATCTGCTCAGGCCCTATCCCCCTCGGGCTCTATCCCCTTGGACCCTATCCCCTCAGGCCCTATCCTCTGCGGGCCCTGTCCTCTCGGGCCCTGTCCCCTCAGGCCCTATCCCCTCAGGCCCTATCCTCTCGAGCCCCCTCCCCCCAGGCCCTATCCCATCGGGCTCTATCCCCTCGGGCCCTATCCCCTCGGGTCCTGTACACTGCGGGCCCTATCCCCTCGGGCCCTATCCCCTCGGGCCCTATTACCTCAGGCCCTATCCCCTCGGGGCCCATCCCCTGCGGGCCCCAGCCCCTCAGGCTCTATCCCCCTCAGGCCCTATCTCCTCAGACCCTACCCACTCAGGCCTTATACCCTCGGGCACTATCCGCTCGGGTCCTGCCCCCGCAGGCCCTATCCCCTCAGGCCGTATCCGCTTGGGCTCTATCCCCTTGGGCTCTATCCCCTTGGGCACTATCCCCTTGGGCCCTATCCCCTTGGGCCCTATCCCCTCGGGCACTATCCCCTCGGGTCCTGTCCCCTCAGGCCCTATCCCCCGTGGGCCATATCCCGTCGGACCCTATCCCCTCAGGCTCTATCCCCGTCGGGCCCTATCCCCTTGGGCCCTAACCCCTCGGGCCCTATCTCCTCAAGCCCTATCCCCACAGGCCCTATCCCCACAGGCCCTATTCCCTCAGGCCCTATCCCCCTCGGGCTATATCCCCTTGGGCCCTATCCCCTCAGGCCCTATCCCCTCAGGCCCTATCCCCTCGTGCCCTATATCATCAGGTCCTATCCCCTTGGGCCCTATCCCCTCAGGCCCTATCCACTTAGGCCCTATCTCCTCAGGCCCTATATGCTCAGGCCCTATCCCCTTGGACCCTGTCCCCTCAGGCTCTAATCCCTTGGGCTCTGTCCCCACAGGCTCTATCCCCTCGAGCTCTATCCCCCCCCCCGTGCCCTATCCACTCGGGCCCTATCCCCTTGGACTCTATCCCCTCGGGCCCTATCCCCTCAGGCACTATCCCCTCAGGCCCTATCCTCTTGCGCCCTATCCCTTCAGGCCCTATCCTCTCAGGCCCTATACCCTCGAGCGCTCTCCCCTCAGGCCCTATCCCATCGGGCTCTATCCCCTCGGGCCCTAAACCCTCAGGCCCTATTCCCCTGAGGCCGTATCCCTGTGGCCCCTATCCCCTCAGGCCCTATTATTTCAGGCCCTATCCCCTCGGGCCCTATCCCCTGCAGGCCCTGTCCCCCTCGGGCTCTATCCCCTCGGGCCCTATTACCTCAGGCCCTATCCCCTCGGGCCCTATGCCTCTCGAGCCCTGTCCCCTCGGGCCCTAGCCCCTCGGGCACTTTCCCCTTGGGCCCTATCCGCTCAGGCCCTATTTCTCTCGGGCTCTATTGGGCCTAACGGTATAGGGCCCTATCTCCTTGGGCCCTATCCCCTCAGGCCTATCCCCTCGGGCCCTATCCCCTCAGGCCCTATCCGCTCGGGCCATATCCCACTCAGGCTCTATCCCCTTGGGCTCTATCCCCTTGGGCTCTATCCCCTCAGGCCCTATCCCCTCAGGCCCTATCCCCTCCGGCCTTATTCCCCGCGGGCCCTATCGCCACAGGCCCTATCCCCTCTGGCCTTATTCCCCGCGGGCCCTAACCCCACAGGCCCTATCCCCTCCGGCCTTATTCCCCGCGGGCCCTATCCACTCGGGCCCTGTCCCCTCGCACCCTATCTGCTCAGGCCCTATCCACCTTGGGCCCTATCCCCTCGGGTCCTATCCCCTCATGCCCTATCCCCTTGGGCTCTATCCCCTTGTGCCCTATCCCCTCAGGCCCTATCCCCCGAGGGCACTATCCCCTTGGGTCCTGTCCCCTCAGGCTCTATCCCCCATGGGCCTGATCCCCTCGTGTACTATCCCCTTGGGCACTATCCACTCAGGCCCTATCCCCTCAGGCTCTATCCCCTTGGGCTCTATCCCCTCAGGCCCTATCCCCTCGGGCCCTATCCTCTGCGTGCCCTGTCCCCTCGGGTCCCTTCCTCTGCGTGCCCTGTCCCCTCACTCCCTATCCACTTGCGTTCTATCCCCTTGGGCCCCATCCCCTCGGGCCCGATCCCCCTGGGGCCCTGTCCCCTCAGGCCCTATCCTCTTGAGCCCTATCCCCCTCAGGCCTACCCCGTCAGGCCGTATCCCGCTTGGGCTCTATCCTCTTGGGCCCTATCCCCACAGGCCCTATCCCCTCAGGCCCTATCTCCTCAGGCCCTATCTGCTCGGGCCATATCCCCCTCAGGCCCTATCCCCTTGGGCCCTATCCCCTCAGTCCCTATCTCCTTGGGCCCTATCTCCTCAGAACCCTATCCCCTTGGCCCCTATCCCCTCAGGCCCTATCCGCTCAGGCCCTATTCCCCTCGGGCTCTATCCCCTTGGGCCCTATCCCCTCAAGACCTATCCCCTTCGGGCTCTAGCCCCTTGGGCCTTATCTCCTCAGGCCCTATCCCCCTCGGGCTCTAGCCCCTCGGGCAATATCCCCCCTTGGGCCCTATCCCCCTTGGGCCCTATCCCCCTCGGGCTCTATCCCCTCAGACCCTATCCCCTCAGACCCTATCCCCTCAGGCTCTATCCCCTCAGGCCCTATCCGCTCGGGCCCTATCCCCCTCGGCCTCTATCCCTGGGGGCCCTATCCCCTCAGGCCCTAACCCCTCAGGCCCTATCCCCTGATGCCCTATCCCCTTGGGCCCTATCCCCTCAGTCCCTATCCCCTCGGGCCCAATCTACTCAGAACCCTATCCCCTTGGGGCCCTATCCCCTCAGGCCCTATCCTCTGCGGGCCCTGTCCTCTCAGGCCCTGTCCCCTCGGGCCCCATCCCCTCAGGCCCTATCCCCTCGAGCCCTCTCCCCCCTGGCCCAATCCCATCGGGCTCTATCCCCTTGGGCCCTATCCCCTCGGGCCCTATTACCTCAGGCCCTATCCCCTCGGGCCCCATCCCCTGCGTGCCCTGTCCCCTCGGGCTCTATCCCCCTCGGTCCCTATCTCCTCAGGCCCTACCCCCTCGGGACTTATACCCTCGGGCACTATCCGCTCGGGTCCTGCCCCCTCAGGCCCAATCCCCTCAGGCCGTATCCCCTTGGGCTCTATCCCCTCAGGCCCTATCACCTCAGGCCCTATCCCCTCGGGCCCTATCCCCTCGGGCCCTATCCCCTCGGGCACTATCCACTCGGGTCCTGTCCCCTCAGGCCCTATCTCCCGTGGGCCGTATCCCGTCGCACCCTATCCCCTCAGGCTCTATCCCCCTCGGGCTCTATCTCCTTGGGCCCTAACCCCTCGGGCCCTATCTCCTCAAACCCTATCCCATTTCGCTCTATCCCCTCAGGCCCTATCCCCACAGGCCATATCTCCTCAGGCCCTATCCCCCTCGGGCTATATCCCCTTGGGCCCTATCCCCTCAGGCCCTATCCCCTCGTGCCCTATATCATCAGGCCTTATCCCCTTGGGCCCTATCCCCTCAGGCCCTATCCACTCAGGCCCTATCTCCTCAAGCCCTATAAGCTCAGGCCCTATCCCCCTTGGGCCCTGTCCCCTCAGGCTCTAATCCCTTGGGCTCTGTCCCCTCAGGCTCTATCCCCTTGAGCTCTATCCCCGCCGTGCCCTATCCACTCGGGCCCTATCCCCTTGGGCTCTATCCCCTCGGGCACTATCCCCTCAGGCACTACCTCCTCAGGCCCTAACCCCTTGCGACCTAACCATTCAGGCCCTACCCTCTCAGGCCCTATCCCCTCGAACGCTCTCCCCTCAGGCCCTATCCCATCGGGCCCTAAACCCTCAGGCCCTAATCCCCTCAGGCTGCATCCCTGTGGCCCCTATCCCCTCGGGCCCTATTATTTCACTCCCTATCCCCTCGGGCCCTATCCCCTGCAGGCCCTGTCCCCCATGGGCTCTATCCCCTCGGGCCCTATCCCCTCAGGCCCTATCACCTCGAGCCCTCTCCCCTCAGGCCCTATCCCATCGGGCTCTATCCCCTCGGGCCCTAAACCCTCAGGCCCTAATCCCCTCAGGCTGCATCCCTGTGGCCCCTATCCCCTCGGGCCCTATTATTTCACTCCCTATCCCCTCGGGCCCTATCCCCTGCAGGCCCTGTCCCCCACGGGCTCTATCCCCTCGGGCCCTATCCCCTCAGGCCCTATCACCTCGAGCCCTCTACCCTCAGGCCCTATCGCATCGGGCTCTATCCCCTCGGGCCCTATTACCTCAGGCCCTATCCCCCTCGGGCCCTATCCCCCTCGGGCCCTGAACCCTCGGGCCCTATTCCCTCGGGCCATATCCCCTCGGGCCATATCCCCTCAGGCCCTAACCCCCTCGGGCCTATCCCCTGCGGGCCCTATCCCCACAGGATCTATCCCCTCGGGCCCTATCACCTCGGGCACTTTGCCCTTGGGCCCTATCCGCTCAGGCTCTATCCCTCTCGGGCTCTATTGGGCCTGACAGGATAGGGCCCTATCTCCTCGGGCCCTATCCCCTCAGGCCATATCCCCTCGGGCCCTACCCCTCAGGCCCTATCTGCTCAGGCCATATCCCACTCACGCTCTATCCCCTTGGGCTCTATCCACTCAGGCCCTATCCCTACAGGCCCTATCCCCACAGGCCCTATCCTCCCTGGCCTTATTCCCCGTGGGCCCTATCCACTCAGGCCCTGTCCCCTCACACCCTATCTGCTCAGGCCCTATCCCCCTTGGGCCCTATCCCCTCGGGCCCTATCCACTCAGGCTCTATCCCCTCGGGCTCTATCCCCTTGGGCTCTATCCCCTCAAGCCCTATCCCCTCGGGTCCTATCCCTTGCGTGCCCTATCCCCTCAGGCCCTATCTCCTCAGGCCCTATCCCCTTGTGCCTTATCCCCTCAGGCCCTATCCCCTCAGGCCCTATCTGCTCGGGCCATATCTCCCTCAGGCCCTATCCCCTTGGGCCCTTTCCCCTCAGTCCCTATCCCCTTGGGCCCTATCTCCTCAGAACCCTATCCCCTTGGGCCCTTTCCCCTCAGGCCCTATCCGCTCAGGCCCTATCCCCCTCGGGTTCTATCCTCTTGGGCCCTATCACCTCAAGACCTATCCCCCTCGGGCTCTAGCCCCTTGGGCCCTATCTCCTCAGGCCCTATCCCCCTCGGGCTCTAGCCCCTTGGGCCCTATCCCATCATGCCCTATCCCCTTGGGCCCTATATCCTCAGGCCCTATCCCCTTGGGCCCTATCCACTCGGGCAGTATCCCCCCTCAGGCCCTATCCCCCTCAGGCCCTATCCCCCTCGGGCTCTATTCCCTCAGACCCTATCCCCTCAGGCCATATCCCCTCAGGCCCTATCCGCTCGGGCCCTATCCCCGCGGGCCCTATCCCCTCAGGCCCTAACCCCTCAGGGCCTATCCCCTGATGCCCTATCCCCTTGGGCCCTATCACCTCAGTCCCTATACCCTCGGGCCCTATCTCCTCAGAACCCTATCCACTTGGGGCCCTATCCCCTCAGGCCCTATCCGCTCGGGCCCTATCCCCCTCGGGCTCTATCCCCTTGGGCCCTATCCCCTTAGGCCGTATCCTCTGCGGGCCCTGTCCTCTCGGGCCCTATTCCCTCAGGCCTTATCCCCTCGAGCCCTCTCCCCCCAGGCCCTATCCCCTTGGGCCCTATCCCCTCGGGCCCCATCCCCTGCGTGCCCAGTCCCCTCGGGCTCTATCCCCCTCGGGCCCTATCTCCTCAGGCACTACCCCCTCGGGCCTTATACCCTCGGGCACTATCCGCTCGGGTCCTGCCCCCTCAGGCCCTATCCCCTCAGGCCGTACCCCCTTGGGCTCTATCCCCTTGGGCCCTATCCCGTCAGGCCCTATCCCCTCAGGCCCTATCCCCTCGGGCCCTATCCCCTCGGGCACTATCCACTCGGGTCCTGTCCCCTCAGGCCCTATCTCCCGTGGGCCGTATCCCGTCGCACCCTATCCCCTCAGGCTCTATCCCCCTCGGGCTCTATCTCCTCGGGCCCTGAACCCTCGGGCCCTATTCCCTCGGGCCATATCCCCTCGGGCCATATCCCCTCAGGCCCTAACCCCCTCGGGCCCTATCCCCTGCAGGCCCTATCCCCACAGGATCTATCCCCTCGGGCCCTATCTGCTCAGGCCATATCCCACTCACGCTCTATCCCCTTGGGCTCTATCCACTCAGGCCCTATCCCTACAGGCCCTATCCCCACAGGCCCTATCCTCCCTGGCCTTATTCCCCGTGGGCCCTATCCACTCAGGCCCTGTCCCCTCACACCCTATCTGCTCAGGCCCTATCCCCCTTGGGCCCTATCCCCTCGGGCCCTATCCACTCATGCCCTATCCCCTTGGGCTCTATCCCCTTGTGCCCTATCCCCTCAGGCCCTATCCCCCGTGGGCCCGATCCCCTCGGGTACTATCCCCTTGGGCACTATCCACTCAGGCTCTATCCCCTCGGGCTCTATCCCCTTGGGCTCTATCCCCTCAAGCCCTATCCCCTCAGGTCCTATCCCTTGCGTGCCCTATCCCCTCAGGCCCTATCTCCTCAGGCCCTATCCCCTTGTGCCTTATCCCCTCAGGCCCTATCCCCTCAGGCCCTATCCGCTCGGGCCATATCCCCCTCAGGCCCTATCCCCTTGGGCCCTTTCCCCTCAGTCCCTATCCCCTTGGGCCCTATCTCCTCAGAACCCTATCCCCTTGGGCCCTATCCCCTCAGGCCCTATCCCCCTCGGGTTCTATCCTCTTGGGCCCTATCACCTCAAGACCTATCCCCCTCGGGCTCTAGCCCCTTGGGCCCTATCTCCTCAGGCCCTATCCCCCTCAGGCTCTAGCCCCTTGGGCCCTATCCCATCATGCCCTATCCCCTTGGGCCCGATATCCTCAGGCCCTATCCCCTTGGGCCCTATCCACTCAGGCAGTATCCCCCCTCATGCCCTATCCCTCTCAGGCCCTATCCCCCTCGGGCTCTATCCCCTTGGGCCCTATCCCGTCAGGCCCTATCCCCTCAGGCCCTATCCCCTCGGGCAAATTCCCCTTGGGCCATATCCGCTCAGGCTCTATCCCTCTCGGGCTCTTTTGGGCCTGACGGGATAGGGCCCTATCACCTCGGGCCCTATCCCCTCAGGCCATATCCCCTCAGGCCCTATCCCCTCGGGCCCTATCCCCTGAGGCCCTATCCGCTCAGGCCATATCCCACTCAGGCCCGATCCACTCAGGCCCTATCCCCCGAGGGCCCAATCCACTCAGGCCCTGTCTCCTCGCACCCTATCAGCTCAGGCCCTATCCCCCTCGGGCCCTATCCCCTCAGGCCCTATCCCCTCAGGCACTATCCCCCGAGGGCCCTATCCACTTGGGCCCTATCCCCTCGGGTCCTGTCCCCTCAGGCCCTATCCCCCATGGGCCCGATCCCCTTGAGTACTATCCCCTTGGGCACTATTCACTCAGGCCCTATCCCCTCAGGCTCTATCCCCTTGGGCTCTATCCCCTCAGGCCCTATCCCCTCGGGCCCTCTCCCCTGCGTGCCCTGTCCCCTCAGTCCCTATCCACTTGGGTTCTATCCCCTTGGGCCACATCCCCTCGGGCCCGATCCCCCTCAGGCCCTATCCCCCTGGGGCCCTGTCCCCTCAGGCCCTATCCTCTTGAGCCCTATCCCCCTCAGGC
Source organism: Somniosus microcephalus (assembly GCF_052327205.1). Taxonomy (NCBI): domain Eukaryota; kingdom Metazoa; phylum Chordata; class Chondrichthyes; order Squaliformes; family Somniosidae; genus Somniosus; species Somniosus microcephalus. The sequence goes on along the minus strand of NC_140994.1, from coordinate 95,413,776 downwards.
CTACCCCGTCAGGCCATATCCCCCTTAGGCTCCATCCTCTTGGGCCCTATCCCCTCAGGCCGTATCCCCTCAAGCCCTATCTCCTCAGGCCCTATCCCCTTGTGCCTTATCAACTCAGGCCCTATCCCCTCAGGCCCTATCCCCTCAGGCCTTATCCCCCTCAGGCTCTATCCCCACAGGCCTTATCCCCCTCAGGCCCTATCACCTCGGGCCCTATCCCCTCAGGCCCTATCACCTCGAGCCCTCTTCCCTCAGGCCCTATCGCATCGGGCTCTATCCCCTCGGGCCCTATTACCTCGGGCCCTATTACCTCAGGCCCTATCCCCTCGGGCCCTATCCCCCTCGGGCCCTGAACCCTCGGGCCCTATTCCCTCGGGCCCTATTCCCTCAGGCCATATCCCCTCAGGCCCTATCCCCCTTGGGCCTTGTCCCCTCAGGCCCTATCCTCTTGGGCCCTATCGCCATCAGGCCTACACCCTTGGGCCCTATCTGCTCAGGCCCAAACCCCCTCGGGCCCTATCCCCTGCGGGCCCTATCCCCACAGGACCTATCCCCTCGGGCCCTATCCCCTCGGGCACTTTCCCCTTGGGCCCTATCCGCTCAGGCTCTATCCCTCTCGGGCTCTATTGGGCCTGACGGGATAGGGCCCTATCTCCTCGGGCCCTATCCCCCTCAGGCCATATCCCCTCGGGCCCTTCCCCTCAGGCCCTATCCGCTCAGGCCATATCCCACTCACGCTCTATCCCCTTGGGCTCTATCCCCTCAGGCCCTATCCCCACAGGCCATATCCCCACAGGCCCTATCCTCTCTGGCCTTATTCCCCGTGGGCCCTATCCACTCAGGCCCTGTCCCCTCACTCCCTGTCTGCTCAGGCCCTATCCCCCTTGGGCCCTATCCCCTCGTGCCCTATCCCCTCGGGCCCTATCCTCTCCTGCCCTATCCCCTTGGGCTCTATCCCCTTGAGCCCTATCCCCGCAGGCCCTATCCCCTCAGGCCCTATCCCCCGTGGGCCCGATCCCCTCGGGTACTATCCCCTTGGGTACTATCCACTCAGGCCCCATCCCCTCGGGCTCTATCCCCTCGGGCTCTATCCCCTTGGACTCTATCCCCTCAGGCCCTCTCCCCTCGGGCCCTATCCCTTGCGTGCCCTATCCCCTCAGGCCCTATCTCCTCAGGCCCTATCCCCTTGTGCCTTATCCCCTCAGGCCCTATCCCCTCAGGCCCTAGCCCCTCAACCCTTATCCCCCTCAGGCCCTATCACCTCAGGCCCTATCTCCTCAGGCCCTATCCGCTCGGGCCATATCCCCCTCAGGCCCTATCCCTTTGGGCCCTATCCCCTCAGTCCCTATCCCCTCGGGCCCTAACCCCTCAGGCCCTATCACCTCAAGACCTATCCACCTCGGGCTCTAGCCCCTTGGACCCTATCTCCTCAGGCCCCATCCCCCTCGATCTCTAGCCCCTTGGGCCCTATCCCCTCATGCCCTATCCCCTTGGGCCCTATATCCTCAGGCCCTATCCCCTTGGGCCCAATCCCATCAGGCCCAATCCCCTCAGGCCCTATCCCCTCAGGCCCTATCCACTCGGGCAATATCCCCCCCGGGCTGTATCCCCTCAGGCTCTATCCCCTCAGGCCCTATCCCCTCAGGCCCTATCCCCTCAGGCCCTATCCCCTCGGGCCCTATCCCCTCGGGCCCTATCCACTCGGGCCCTATCCCCCTCGGGATCTATCTCCGCGGGCCCTATCCCCTCAGGCCCTAACCCCTCAGGCCCTTTCCCCTCAGTCCCTATCCCCTTGGGCCCTAACTCCTCAGAACCCTATCCGCTTGGGCCCTATCCCCTCAGGCCCTATCCGCTCTGGCCCTATCCCCCTCGGGCTCTATCCCCTTGGGCCCTATCCCCTCAGGCCCTAACCCCTCAGGCCCTATCCCATCGGGCTCTATCCCCTTGGGTCCTGTACTCTGCGAGCCCTATCCCCTCGGGCCCTATACCCTCGGGCCCTATTACCTCAGGCCCTATCCACTCGGGCCCCATCCCCTGCGGGCCCTATCCCCTCGGGCTCTATTCACCTCAGGCCCAATCTCCTCAGGCCCTACCCCCTCGGGCCTTATACCCGCGGGCATTATCCGCTCGGCTCCTACCCCCTCAGGCCCTATCCCCTCAGGCCGTATCCCCTTGGGCTCTATCCCCTTGGGCCCTATCCCATCAGGCCCTATCCCCTCTGGCACTATCCCCTCGGGTCCTGTCCCCTCAGGCCCTATCCCCCATGGGCCGTAACCCGTCGGACCCAATCCCCTCAGGCTCTATCCCCCTTGGGCTCTATCCCCTTGGGCCCTAACCCCTCGGGCCCTATCTCCTCAAGCCCTAACCCATTTTGCCCTATCCCCTCAGGCCCTATCCCCACATGCCCTATTCCCTCAGGCCCTATCCCCCTCGGGCTATATCCCCTTGGCCCCTATCCCCTCAGGCCCTATCCCCTCGTGCCCTATATCATCAGGCCCTATCCCCTTGAGCCGTATCCCCTCAGGCCCTATCCACTCAGGCCCTATCTCCTCAGGCCCTATACACTCAGGCCCTATCCACCTTGGGCCCTGTCCCCTCAGGCTCTAATCCCTTTGGCTCTGTCCCCTCAGGCTCTATCCCCTCAAGCTCTATCTCCCCGTGCCCTATCCACTCGGGCCCTATCCACTCGGGCCCTATCCCCTTGGGCGCTATCCCCTCGGGCCCTATCCCCTCAGGCACTGTCCCCTCAGGCCCTATCCCCTTGCGCCCTATCCCTTCAGGCCCTATCATCTCAGGCCCTATCCCCTCAAGCGCTCTCCCCTCAGGCCCTATCCCATCGGGCTCTATCCCTTCGGGCCCTAAACCCTCAGGCCCTATTCCCCTCAGGCCGTATCCCTGTGGCCCCTATCCCCTCGGGCCCTATTATTTCAGGCCCTATCCCCTCGGGCCCTATCCCATGCAGGCCCTGACCCCCTCGGGCTCTATCCCCTCGGGCCCTATCCCCTCAGGCCCTATCCCCTCAGGCCCTATCACCTCGAACCCTCTACCCTCAGGCCCTATCCCATCGGGCTCTATCCCCTCGGGCCCTATCCCTCGGACCCTATCCCTCGGGCCCTATTACCTCAGGCCCTATCCCCTTGGGCCCTATCCACCTCGGGCCCTGACCCCTCAGGCCCTATGCCCTCGGGCCCTATCCCCTCAGGCCCTATCCCCCTCGGGCCTTGTCCCCTCAGGCCCTATCCTCTTGGGCCCTATCGCCATCAGGCCTACACCCTTGGGCCCTATCTGCTCAGGCCCTAACCCCCTCGGGCCCTATCCCCACAGGACCTATCCCCTCGGGCCCTATCCCCTCGGGCACTATCCCCTTGGGCCATATCCGCTCAGGCTCTATCCCTCTCGGGCTCTATTGGGCCTGACGGGATAGGGCCCTATCTCCTCGGGCCCTATCCCCTCGGGCCCTATCCCCTCAGGCCCTATCCGCTCAGGCCATATCCCGCTCAGGCCATATCCCACTCAGGCTATATCCCCTTGGGCTCTGTCCCCTCAGGCCCTATCCCCTCAGGACCTACCCCACAGGCCCTATCCCCTCCGGCCTTATTCCCCGTGGGCCCTATCCACTCAGGCCCTGTCCCCTCGCACCCTATCTGCTCAGGCCCTTTCCCCCTTGGGCCCTATCCCCTCAGGCCCTATCCCCTCATGCCCTATCCCCTTGCACTCTATCCCCTTGTGCCCTAACCGCTCAGGCCCTATCCCCCGAGGGCCCTATCCACTTGGGCACTATCCCCTCGGGTCCTGTCCCCTCAGACCCTATCCCCTGTGGGCCCGATCCCCTTGGGCACTATCCCCTTGGGCACTATCCACTCAGGCCCTATCCCCTCGGGCTCTATTCCCTTGGGCTCTAACCCCACAGGCCCTATCCCCTCGGGCCCTATCCCCTGCGTGCCCTGTCCGCTCAGTCCCAATCCACTTGGGTTCTATCCCCTTGGGCCCCATCCCCTCGGGCCCGATCCCCCTTGGGCCCTATCCCCCTGGGGCCCTGTCCCCTCAGGCCCTAACCTCTTGAGCCCTATCCCCCTCAGGCCTAACCCGTCAGGCCATATCCCCCTTGGGCTCTATCCTCTTGGGCCCTATCCCCTCAGGCCCTATCCCCTCAGGCCCTAACCCCTTGTGCCTTGTCCCCTCAGGCCCTGTCCCCTCAGACCCTATCCCCTCAGGCCTTATACCCCTCAGGCTCTATCCCCTCAGGCCCTATCCGCTCAGGCCCTATCCCCCTCAGGCTCTATCCCCTTGGGCCCTATCACCTCAAGACCTATCCCCCTCGGGCTCAAGCCCCTTGGGCCCTATCTCCTCAGGCCCTATCCCCCTCGAGCTCTAGCCCCTTGGGCCCTATCCCATCATGCCCTATCCCCTTGGGCCCTATATCCTCAGGCCCTATCCCCTTGGGCTCTATCCACTCGGGCAGTATCCCCCCTCAGGCGCCATCCCCCTCAGGCCCTATCCCCCTCGGACTCTATTCCCTCAGACCCTATCCCCTCAGGCAATATCCCCTCAGGCCCTATCCGCTCGGACCCTATCCCCCTCGGGCTCTATCCCCGCGGGCCCTATCCCCTCAGGCCCTAACCCCTCAGGGCCTATCCCCTGATGCCCTATCCCCTTGGGCCCTATCCCCTCAGTCCCTATACCCTCGGGCCCTATCTCCTCAGAACCCTATCCACTTGGGGCCCTATCCCCTCAGGCCCTATCTGCTCGGGCCCTATCCCCCTCGGGCTCTATCCCCTTGGGCCCTATCCCCTTAGGCCGTATCCTCTGCGGGCCCTGTCCTCTCGGGCCCTATTCCCTCAGGCCTTATCCCCTCGAGCACTCTCCCCCCAGGCCCTATCCCATCGGGCCCTATCCCCTTGGGCCCTATCCCTTCGGGCCCCATCCCCTGCGTGCCCAGTCCCCTCGGGCTCTATACCCCTCGGGCCCTACCTCCTCAGGCACTACCCCCTCGGGCCTTATACCCTCGGGCACTATCCGCTCGGGTCCTGCCCCCTCAGGCCCTATCCCCTCAGGCCGTACCCCCTTGGGCTCTATCCCCTTGGGCCCTATCCCCTCAGGCCCTATCCCCTCAGGCCCTATCCCCTCGGGCCCTATACCCTCGGGCACTTTCCCCTTGGGCCCTATCCGCTCAGGCTCTATCCCTCTCGGGCTCTATTGGGCCTGACGGGATAGGGCCCTATCACCTCGGGCCCTATCCCCTCAGGCCATATCCCCTCAGGCCCTATCCCCTCAGGCCCAATCCGCTCAGGCCATATCCCGCTCAGGCCCTATCCCCTCAGGCCCTATCCCCCGAGGGCTCTATCCACTCAGGCCCTGTCTCCTCGCACCCTATCTGCTCAGGCCCTATCCCCCTCGGGCCCTATCCCCTCAGGGCCTATCCCCTCAGGCCCTATCCCCCGAGGGCCCTATCCACTTGGGCCCTATCCCCTCGGGTCCTGCCCCCTCAGGCCCTATCCCCCGTGGGCCCGATCCCCTTGGGTACTATCCCCTTGGGCACTATTCACTCAGGCCCTATCCCCTCAGGCTCTATCCCCTTGGGCTCTATCCCCTCAGGCCCTATCCCCTCGGGCCCTCTCCCCTGCGTGCCCTGTCCCCTCAGTCCCTATCCACTTGGGTTCTATCCCCTTGGGCCACATCCCCTCGGGCCCGATCCCCCTCAGGCCCTATCCCCCTGGGGCCCTGTCCCCTCAGGCCCTATCCCCCTCAGGCCTACCCCGTCAGGCCATATCCCCCTTAGGCTCTATCCTCTTGGGCCCTATCCCCTCAGGCCGTATCCCCTCAGGCCCTATCTCCTCAGGCCCTATCCCCTTGTGCCTTATCAACTCAGGTCCTATCCCCTCAGGCCCTATCCCCTCAGGCCTTATCCCCCTCAGGCTCTATCCCCACAGGCCTTATCCCCCTCAGGCCCTATCACCTCGGGCCCTGTCCCCTCAGGCCCTATCACCTCGAGCCCTCTACCCTCAGGCCCTATCGCATCGGGCTCTATCCCCTCGGGCCCTATTACCTCGGGCCCTATTACCTCAGGCCCTATCCCCTCGGGCCCTATCCCCCTCGGGCCCTATCCCCCTCGGACCCTGAACCCTCGGGCCCTATTCCCTCGGGCCCTATTCCCTCAGGCCATATCCCCTCAGGCCCTATCCCCCTCGGGCCTTGTCCCCTCAGGCCCTATCCTCTTGGGCCCTATCGCCATCAGGCCTACACCCTTGGGCCCTATCTGCTCAGGCCCAAACCCCCTCGGGCCCTATCCCCTGCGGGCCCTATCCCCACAGGACCTATCCCCTCGGGCCCTATCCCCTCGGGCACTATCCCCTTGGGCCCTATCCGCTCAGGCTCTATCCCTCTCGGGCTCTATTGGGCCTGACGGGATAGGGCCCTATCTCCTCGGGCCCTATCCCCTCAGGCCATATCCCCTTGGGCCCTACCCCTCAGGCCCTATCCGCTCAGGCCATATCCCACTCACGCTCTATCCCCTTGGGCTCTATCCCCTCAGGCCCTATCCCCACAGGCCCTATCCCCACAGGCCCTATCCTCTCTGGCCTTATTCCCCGTGGGCCCTATCCACTCAGACCCTGTCCCCTCACACCCTATCTGCTCAGGCCCTATCCCCTCGGGCCCTATCCCCTCAGGCCCTATCCACTCCTGCCCTATCCCCTTGGGCTCTATCCCCTTGAGCCCTATCCCCGCAGGCCCTATCCCGTCAGGCCCTATCCCCCGTGGGCCCGATCCCCTTGGGTACTATCCCCTTGGGCACTATCCACTCAGGCCCTATCCCCTCGGGCTCTATCCCCTCGGGCTCTATCCCCTTGGACTCTATCCCCTCAGGCCCTATCTCCTCAGGCCCTATCCCCTTGTGCCTTATCCCCTCAGGCCCTATCCCCTCAGGCCCTAGCCCCTCAACCCTTATCCCCCTCAGGCCCTATCACCTCAGGCCCTATCTCCTCAGGCCCTATCTCCTCAGGCCCTATCCGCTTGGGCCATATCCCCCTCAGGCCCTATCCCCTTGGGCCCTTTCCCCTCAGTCCCTATCCCCTTGGGCCCTATCTCCTCAGAACCCTATCCCCTTGGGCCCTATCCCCTCAGGCCCTATCCGCTCAGGCCCTATCCCCCTCGGGCTCTATCCCCTTGGGCCCTATCCCCTCAAGACCTATCCCCCTCGGGCTCTAGCCCCTTGGGCCCTATCTCCTCAGGCCCTATCCCCCTCGGGCTCTAGCCCCTTGGGCCCTATCCCATCATGCCCTATCCCCTTGGGCCCTATATCCTCAGGCCCTATCCCCTTGGGCCCTATCCACTCGGGCAGTATCCCCCCTCGGGCCCTATCCCCCTCGGGCCCTTTCCCCCTCAGGCTCTATTCCCTCAGACCCTATCCCCTCAGGCCATATCCCCTCAGGCCCTATCCGCTCGGGCCCTATCCCCCTCGGGCTCTATCCCCGCGGGCCCTATCCCCTCAGGCCCTAACCCCTCAGGGCCTATCCCCTGATGCCCTATCCCCTTGGGCCCTATTCCCTCAGTCCCTATACCCTCGGGCCCTATCTCCTCAGAACCCTATCCCCTTGGGGCCCTATCCGCTCAGGCTCTATCCTTCTCGGGCTCTATTGGGCCTGACAGAATAGGGCCCTATCACCTCGGGCCCTATCCCCTCAGGCCATATCCCCTCGGGCCCTATCCCCTCAGGCCCTATCCGCTCAGGCCATATCCCACTCAGGCCCTATCCCCCGAGGGCCCTATCCACTCAGGCCCTGTCCCCTCGCACCCTATCTGCTTGGGCCCTATCCCCTCAGGCCCTATACCCTCAGGCCCTATCCCCTCGGGTCCTGTCCCCTCAGGCCCTATCCCCCGAGGGCCCGATCCCCTTGGGAACTATCCCCTTGGGCACTATTCACTCAGGCCCTATCCCCTCGGGCTCTATCCCCTCAGGCCCTATCCCCTCGGGCCCTCTCCCCTGCATGCCCTGTCCCCTCAGTCCCTATCCACTTGGGTTCTATCCCCTTGGGCCACATCCCCTCGGGCCCGATCCCCCTCAGGCCCTATCCCCCTGGGGCCCTGTCCCCTCGGGCCCTATCCTCTTGAGCCCTATCCCCCTCAGGCCTACCCTGTCAGGCCATATCCCCTTGGGCCCTATCCCCTCAGGCCCTATCCGCTCAGGCCATATCCCACTCAGGCTCTATCCCCTCAGGCCCTATCCCCTCAGGCCCTATCCCCTCAGGCCCTATCTCCTCAGGCCCTATCCCCTTGTGCCTTATCCCCTCAGGCCCTATCACCTCAGGCCCTATCCCCTCAGGCCTTATCCCCCTCAGGCTCTCTCCCCACAGGCCATATTCCCCACAGGCCCTATCACCTCAGGCCCTATCTCCTCAGGCCCTAACCGCTCGGGCCATATCCCCCTCAGGCCCTATCCCTTTGGGCCCTATCCCCTCAGTCCCTATCCCCTCGGGCCCTATCTCCTCAGAACCCTATCCCCTTGGGCCCTAACCCCTCAGGCCCTATCACCTCAAGACCTATCCACCTCGGGCCCTAGCCCCTTGGGCCCTATCTCCTCAGGCCCTATCCCCCTCGAGCTCTAGCCCCTTGGGCCCTATCCCCTCATGCCCTATCCCCTTGGGCCCTATCCCCTCATGCCCTAGCCCCTTGGGCCCTATATCCTCAGGCCCTATCCCCTTGGGCCCAATCCCCTCAGGCCCTATCCCCTCAGGCCCTATCCACTCGGGCAATATCCCCCTCAGGCCCTATCCCCTCAGGCCCTATCCCCTCAGGCCCTATCCCCTCGGGCCCTATCCCCTCGGGCCCTATCCCCTCGGGCCCTATCCACTCGGGCCCTATCCCCCTCGGGATCTATCTCCGCGGGCCCTATCCCCTCAGGCCCCAACCCCTCAGGCCCTATCCCCTGAGGCCCTATCCCCTCGGGCCCTATCCCCTGAGGCCCTATCCCCTCAGTCCCTATCCCCTCCGGCCCTATCCCCTCAAGCCCTATCCCCCTCGGGCTCTATCCCCTTGGGCCCTATCCCCTCAGGCCCTATCCTCTGCGGGCCCTGTCCTCTCGGGCCCTGTCCCCTTGGGCCCTATCCACTCAGGCCCTATCCCCTCGAGCCCTCTCCCCCCAGGCCCTATCCCATCGGGCTCTATCCCCTCGAGCCCTCTCCCCCCAGGCCCTATCCCATCGGGCTCTATCCCCTCGGGCCCTATCCCCTCGGGTCCTGTACTCTGCGAGCCCTATCCCCTCGGGCCCTATCCCCTCGGGCCCTATTACCTCAGGCCCTATCCCCTCGGGCCCCATCCCCTGCGGGCCCTATCCCCTCGGGCTCTATTCACCTCAGGCCCAATCTCCTCAGGCCCTGCCCCCTCGGGCCTTATACCCGTGGGCATTATCCGCTCGGCTCCTACCCCCTCAGGCCCTATCCCCTCAGGCCGTATCCCCTTGGGCTCTATCCCCTTGGGCCCTATCCCATCAGGCCCTATCCCCTCTGGCACTATGCCCTCGAGTCCTGCCCCCTCAGGCCCTATCCCCCGTGGGCCGTAACCCGTCGGACCCAATCCCCTCAGGCTCTATCCCCCTCGGGCTCTATCCCCTTGGGCCCTAACCCCTCGGGCCCTATCTCCTCAAGCCCTAACCCATTTCGCCCTATCCCCTCAGGCCCTATCCCCACATGCCCTATTCCCTCAGGCCCTATTCCCCTCGGGCTATATCCCCTTGGGCCCTATCCCCTCAGGCCCTATCCCCTCGTGCCCTATACACTCAGGCCCTATCCACCTTGGGCCCTGTCCCCTCAGGCTCTAATCCCTTTGGCTCTGTCCCCTCAGGCTCTATCCCCTCAAGCTCGATCTCCCCGTGCCCTATCCACTCGGGCCCTATCCACTCGGGCCCTATCCCCTTGGGCGCTATCCCCTCGGGCCCTATCCCCTCAGGCACTGTCCCCTCAGGCCCTATCCCCTTGCGCCCTATCCCTTCAGGCCCTATCATCTCAGGCCCTATCCCCTCAAGCGCTCTCCCCTCAGGCCCTATCCCATCGGGCTCTATCCCTTCGGGCCCTAAACCCTCAGGCCCTCTTCCCCTCAGGCCCTATTCCCCTCAGGCCATATCCCTGTGGCCCCTATCCCCTCGGGCCCTATTATTTCAGGCCCTATCCCCTCGGGCCCTATGCCCTGCAGTCCCTGACCCCCTCGGGCTCTATCCCCTCGGGCCCTATCCCCTCAGGCCCTATCCCCTCAGGTCCTATCACCTCGAACCCTCTACCCTCAGGCCCTATCCCATCGGGCTCTATCCCCTTGGGCCACATCCGCTCAGGCTCTATCCCTCTCGGGCTCTATTGGGCCTGACGGGATAGGGCCCTATCCCCTCGGGCCCTATCCCCTCGGGCCCTATCCCCTCAGGCCCTATCCGCTCAGGCCATATCCCGCTCAGGCCATATCCCACTCAGGCTATATCCCCTTGGGCTCTGTCCCCTCAGGCCCTATCCCCTCAGGACGTACCCCACAGGCCCTATCCCCTCCGGCCTTATTCCCCGTGGGCCCTATCCACTCAGGCCCTGTCCCCTCGCACCCTATCTGCTCAGGCCCTATCCCCCTTGGGCCCTATCTCCTCAGGCCCTATCCCCTCATGCCCTATCCCCTTGCGCTCTCTCCCCTTGTGCCCTAACTGCTCAGGCCCTATCCCCTCAGGCACTGTCCCCTCAGGCCCTATCCCCTTGCGCCCTATCCCTTCAGGCCCTATCATCTCAGGCCCTATCCCCTCAAGCGCTCTCCCCTCAGGCCCTATCCCATCGGGCTCTATCCCTTCGGGCCCTAAACCCTCAGGCCCTCTTCCCCTCAGGCCCTATTCCCCTCAGGCCATATCCCTGTGGCCCCTATCCCCTCGGGCCCTATTATTTCAGGCCCTATCCCCTCGGGCCCTATGCCCTGCAGTCCCTGACCCCCTCGGGCTCTATCCCCTCGGGCCCTATCCCCTCAGGCCCTATCCCCTCAGGTCCTATCACCTCGAACCCTCTACCCTCAGGCCCTATCCCATCGGGCTCTATCCCCTTGGGCCACATCCGCTCAGGCTCTATCCCTCTCGGGCTCTATTGGGCCTGACGGGATAGGGCCCTATCCCCTCGGGCCCTATCCCCTCGGGCCCTATCCCCTCAGGCCCTATCCGCTCAGGCCATATCCCGCTCAGGCCATATCCCACTCAGGCTATATCCCCTTGGGCTCTGTCCCCTCAGGCCCTATCCCCTCAGGACGTACCCCACAGGCCCTATCCCCTCCGGCCTTATTCCCCGTGGGCCCTATCCACTCAGGCCCTGTCCCCTCGCACCCTATCTGCTCAGGCCCTATCCCCCTTGGGCCCTATCTCCTCAGGCCCTATCCCCTCATGCCCTATCCCCTTGCGCTCTCTCCCCTTGTGCCCTAACTGCTCAGGCCCTATCCCCTCAGGCCCTATCCCCCGAGGGCCCTATCCACTTGGGCACTATCCCCTCGGGACCTGTCCCCTCAGACCCAATCCCCCGTGGGCCCGATCCCCTTGTGCACTATCCCCTTGGGCACTATCCACTCAGGCCCTATCCCCTCGGGCTCTATTCCCTTGGGCTCTAACCCCACAGGCCCTATCCCCTCGGGCCCTATCCCCTGCGTGCCCTGTCCGCTCAGTCCCAATCCACTTGGGTTCTATCCACTTGGGCCCCATCCCCTCGGGCCCGATCCCCCTCGGGCCCTATCCCCCTGGGGCCCTGTCCCCTCAGGCCCTAACCTCTTGAGCCCTATCCCCCTCAGGCCTAACCCGTCAGGCCATATCCCCCTTGGGCTCTATCCTCTTGGGCCCTATCCCCTCAGGCCCTATCCCCTCAGGCCCTAACCCCTTGTGCCTTGTCCCCTCAGGCCCTGTCCCCTCAGACCCTATCCCCTCAGGCCTTATCCCCCTCAGGCTCTATCCCCTTGGGCCCTATCCCCTCAGGCCCTATCCGCTCAGGCCCTATCCCCCTCAGGCTCTATCCCCTTGGGCCCTATCACCTCAAGACCTATCCCCCTCGGGCTCAAGCCCCTTGGGCCTATCTCCTCAGGCCCTATCCCCCTCGAGCTCTAGCCCCTTGGGCACTATCCCCTCATGCCCTATCCCCTTGGGCCCTATATCCTCAGGCCCTATCCCCTTGGGCCCTATCCACTCGGGCAATATCCCCCTCGGGCTCTATCCCCTCAGGCCCTATCCCCTCAGGCCCTATCCCCTCAGGCCCTATCCCCTCAGGAAATATCCCCCTCGGGCTCTATCCCCTCAGACCCTATCCCCTCAGGCCCTATCCGCTCGGGCCCTATCCCCACTGGCCCTAACCCCTCAGGCCCTATACCCTGAGGCCCTATCCCCTCAGTCCCTATCCCCTCAGTCCCTATCCCCTCAGGCCCTATCTCCTCAGAACCCTATCCCCTCGGGCCCTATCCCCTCAGGCCCTATCCGCTCAGGCCCTATCCCCCTCGGGCTCTATCCCCTTGGGCCCTATCCCCTCAGGCCCTATCCTCTGCGGGCCCTGTCCTCTCGGGCCCTGTCCCCTTGGGCCCTATCCCCTCAGGCCCTATCCCCTCGAGCCCTCTCCCCCCAGGTCCTATCCCATCGGGCTCTATCCCCTCGGGCCTTATCCCCTCGGGCCCCATCCCCTGCGGGCCCTATCCCCTCGGGCTCTATCCCCCTCGGGCCCAATCTCATCAGGCCCTACCCCCTCGGGCCTTATACCCTCGGGCACTATCCGCTCGGCTCCTCCCCCTCAGGCCCTATCCCCTCAGGCCGTATCCCCTTGGGCTCTATCCCCTTGGGCCCTATCCCATCAGGCCCTATCTCCTCAGGCCCTATCCCCTCAGGCCCTATCCCCTCGGGCCCTATCCCCTTGGGCCCTATCCCCTCTGGCACTATCCCCTCGGTTCCTGTCCCCTCAGGCCCTATCCCCCATGGGCCGTAACCCGTCGGACCCTATCCCCTCAGGCTCTATTCCCCTTGGGCTCTATCCCCTTGGGCCATAACACCTCGGGCACTATCTCCTCAAGCCCTAACCCATTTCGCCCTATCCCCTCAGGCCCTATCCCCACATGCCCTATTCCCTCAGGCCCTATTCCCCTCGGGCTATATCCCCTTGGGCCCTATCCCCTCAGGCCCTATCCCCTCGTGCCCTATCCCCTTGAGCCCGATCCCCTCAGGCCCTATCCACTCAGGCCCTATCCACTCAGGCCCTATCTCCTCAGGCCCTATACACTCAGGCCCTATCCACCTTGGGCCCTGTCCCCTCAGGCTCTAATCCCTTGGGCTCTGTCCCCTCAGGCTCTATCCCCTCGAGCTCTATCTCCCCCAGGCCCTATCCCCTTGGGCCCTATCCCCTCAGGCCCTATCCCCTCGGGCCCTATCCCCTCAGGCACTATCCCCTCAGGCCCTATTCCCTTGCACCATATCCCTTCAGGCCCTATCCTATCAGGCCCTATCCCCTCGAGCGCTCTCCCCTCAAGCCCTATCCCCTCGGGCCCTATCCCCTCAGGCCCTATACCCTCAGGCCCTATCACCTCGAGCCCTCTACCCTCAGGCCCTATCCCCTCAGGCCGTATCCCCTTGGGCCCTATCCCCTCAGGCCCTATCGTCTCGAGCCCTCTCCCCCCAGGCCCTATCCCCCTCGGGCCCTATCCCCTCAGGCCCTATCCGCTCGGGCCCTATCCCCCTCGGGCTCTATCCCCGCGTGTCCTATCCCCTCAGGCCCTAACCCCTCAGGCCCTATCCCCTGAGGCCCTATCCCCTTGGGCCCTATCCCCTCAGGCCCTATCCTCTGCGGGCCCTGTCCTCTCGGGCCCTGTCCCCTTGGGCCCTATCCCCTCAGGCCCTATCGTCTCGAGCCCTCTCCCCCCAGGCCCTATCCCATCGGGCTCTATCCCCCTCGGGCACAATCTCCTCAGGCCCTACCCCCTTGGGCCTTATACCCTCGGGCACTATCCGCTCGGCTCCTGCCCCCTTGGGCCCTGTCCCCTCAGGCCGTATCCCCTTGGGCTCTATCCCCTTGGGGCCTATCCCGTCAGGCCCTATCCCCTCAGGCCCTATCCCCTCGGGCCCTATTACCTTAGGCCCTATCCCCTCTGGCACTATCCCCTCGGGACCTATCCCCTCAGGCCCTATCCCCCGTGGGCCGTAACCCATCGGACCCTATCCCCTCAGGCTCTATCCCCCTCGGGCTCTATTCCCTTGGGCCCTAATCCCTCGGGCCCTATCTCCTCAAGCCCTATCCCATTTTGCCCTATCCCCTCAGGCCCTATCCCCCTCGGGCTATATCCCCTTGGGCCCTATCCCCAGATGCCCTATCCCCTTGAGCCCTATCCCCTCAGGCCCTATACACACAGGCCCTATCCACCTTGGGCCCTGTCCCCTCAGGCTCTAATCCCTTGGGCTCTGTCCACTCAGGCTCTATCCCCTCGAGCTCTATCCCCCCCCGTGCCCTATCCACTCGGGCCCTATCCCCTTGGGCGCTATCCTCTCGGGCCCTATCCCCTCAGGCACTATCCCCTCAGGCCCTATCCCCTTGCGCCCTATCCCTTCAGGCCCTATCCTCTCAGGCCCTATCTCCTCGAGCGCTCTCCATTCAGGCCCTATCCCATCGGGCTCTATCCCCTCAGGCCCTGAACCCTCAGGCCCTATTCCCCTCAGGCCGTATCCCTGAGGCCCCTATCCCCTCGGGCCCTATTATTTCAGGCCCTATCCCCTCGGGCCCTATCCCCTGCAGGCCCTCTCCCCCTTGGGCTCTATCCCCTCGGGCCCTATCCCCTCGGGCCCTATCCCCTCAGGCCCTATCACCTCGAGCCCTATCCCACTCGGGCCCTGTCCCCTCAGGCCCTATCCCCCTCGGGCCCTGTCCCCTCAGGCCTTATCCTCTTGGGCCCTATCGCCATCAGGCCTACACACTTGGGCCCTATCTGCTCAGGCCCTACCCCCTCGGGCCCTATCCCCTGCGGACCCTATCCCCACAGGCCCTATCCCCTCAGGCACTTTCCCCTGGGACCTATCCACTCGGGCTCTAACCCCACGGGCCCAATCCCCCTCGGGCCCTGTCCACTCGGGACCTATTCCCCTCAGGCACTATCCCCCTCGGGCACTTTCCCATTAGGCCCTATCCCCTTGGGCCCTATCCCCCTCGGGCCGTATCCCCCTCAGGCCCTATCCCCCTTTGGCCCTAGTCCCTCGGGCCCTATCCCCCTCGGGCCCTGTCCCCTTGGACCCTATCCCCTTGGGCCCTATCCCCCTTAGGCCCTATCGCCTCGGGCCCTATTCCCCTCGGGCCCTATCCCCTCAGGCCCTATCCCCATCGGACCCTATCCCCTCAGGCCCAATCCCCTCGCACCCTATCACCTTGGGCCCTATCCCCTCGGGCCCTATCCCCCTCGGACTAAATTCCCTCTCAGGCCCTATCCCCTCAGGCCCTCTGCACTTGGGCCCTATCGCCTTGGGCCCTATCGCCTAGGGCTCAATCCCCTCACGTCCTGTCCCCTCAGGCCCTATCCCCATTGGGCCCTATCCCCTCGGGCCCTATCGCCTCGGGCCCTGTCTTCAGGCCCTAACCACTTGTGCCCTATCCCCTCAGGCTCTATCCCCAACAGGCCCTATTCCCTCGGGCCCTATCCCCACGGGCCCTATCCCCACGGGCCCTATTGCCTAGGGCCCTATCCCCTCGGGTCCTGTCCCCTCAGGCCCTATCCCCTTGGGCCCTATCCCCTCAGGCTCTATCCCCTCGGGCCCTATCCCCTCAGGCCCTATCCCCTCGGACACTATCCCCTCAGGCCCTATCCACTCAGGCCCTATGCCCCTCAGACCCTATCCACTCGGGCCCTATCCCCTGTGGGCCCTATCCACCTTGGGCTCTATACCGCTCGGGCCCTATTTCCTCAGGCCCTGTCCTCAGGCCCTATCCGCTCGGGCCCTATGCACTCAGGCCCTATCCACTTGGGCCCTATTCCCTCAGACCCAATCACCCTCGGGCCCTATCACCTAGGGCACTATCCCCTTGGGCCCTATCCCCTCGGGCCCTATCCCGCTCAGGCCCTATCCTCTCGGGCCCTAGCCCCTTGGGCCCTATCCCCTTGGGCCCAACCCCTCGGGCCCTATCCCCTTCGGGCCCTAACCCCTGTGGGCCCTATCCCTTCGGGCCCTGCCCTGGGCCCTATCCACCTTGGGCCCTATCCCCCTCGGGCCCTATCCCCTCGGGCTCTATCCCCTCGGGCCCTATCCCCTTGGGCCCTGTCCTCAGGCCCTCTCCCTTCGGGCCTTTTCCCTCGGGCCCTTTCCCACTTGGGCCCTATCCCCTCGGGCCCTATCCCCTCGGTCCCTGTCCTCAGGCCCTATCCTCTCAGGCCCTATCCCCCTCGGGCCCTATCCCATTGGGCCCTATCCCCCTCGGGCCCTATCCCCTCGGGCACTGTCTTCAGGCCCTCTCCCCTCGGGCCCTATCCCCTCAGGCCCTATCCCACTCAGGCCCTATCCTCTCGGGCCCTAGCCCCTTGGGTCCTATCCCCTCAGGCCCTATCCCCTCAGGCCCTGTCCCCTCGGGCCCTATCCCCTCAGGCCCTATCCTATCTGGCCCTGTCCCCTTGCGCCCTGTCCCCTCGGGCCCTAACCCTCAGGCCCTATCCCCCTCGGGCACTATACCATTGGGCCCTATCCCCTCGGCCCTATCCCCATTGGGCCCTATCCCCCTCGGGCCCTATCCACCTCAGGCCCTATCCCCTTGGGCCCTATCCCCTCGTGCTCTACCCCCTCGGGCCCTATCCACTCGCGCCCTGTCCTCAGGCCCTATCCCCCTCGGGCCCTATCCCCTCGGTGCCTATTCCATCAGGCCCTATGCCCTCAGGCCCTATGCCCTCAGGCCCTATCCCCCTCAGACCCTATCAGCTCGGGCCCAATCCCATGCGGGCCCTATCCCCTGTGGGCCCTATCCATTTGGGCCCTGTCCTCATGCCCCATCCCGCTCCGGCCCTATCCCCTTGGGCCCTATCCCCCTTGGGCTCTTTCGCTCTCAGGCCCTATCCCCCTCAGGCCCTATCCCCCTCGGGCCCTATCGCCTTGGGCCTTATCCCCTCGGGCCCTATCCCCATCAGGCCCTATCCCCTCAGGCCCTGTCCTCAGGCCCTATCCCCTTGGGCCCTATCCCTCAGGCCTTATGCCCCTTGGGCCCTAACCCCTCGGGCCCAATCCCCCTCAGGCCCTATCTCCTCGGGCCCTATCCCCTTAGACCCTATCCTTCTCGGGCCCTATCGCCTAGGGCCCTATCCCCTCGGCTCCCGTCCCCTTGGGCCCTATCCCCATTGCGCCCTATCCCCTCGGGCCCTGTCCTCAGGCCCTATCCCCTTGGGCCCTATCCCCCTTGGGCCCTAACATAAGAACATAAGAAAAGAACATAAGAAATAGAAGCAGGAGTAGGCCAATTGGCCCCTCGAGCCTGCTCCACCATTCAATAAGATCATGGCTGACCTGATCCTAACCTCAAATCTTCTATCACTCTGCATCCACCCGAACCCATGTGATCTCCCAAGAGAGGCGAAAAACCAGATAAAGACCCAATGGCCAATTTGGGAGAAAAAAATCTGGGAAATTTCTCTCCGACCCATCTAGGCGATCGAAATTCTTCCAGGAGATCACTCTGTCGCTATATTTTCTACAGTACTTACCTTCTGTAAAGGCGATCTCCACCCCAGCCACAGGAATAAAACCATCTCCTGAAATCTAACACAGAATTAGAACACAGTAGGAGCAGAACCAGGCAACACGGCCCCTGAGCCCACTCCACTACCCACAGGGCCATGACCATTCCGAACCTAGACTCATGTCCAATTTCCTGCCCGCTCCCCGTAACCCTTAATTCCCTTTACTTCTAGGAAACTATCTATTTCTGTTTTAAATGTATTTAATGATGTAGTTTCCACAGCTTTCTGGGGCAGCAAATTCCACAAATCTACCACCCTCTGAGTGAAGAAGTTTCTCCTCATCTCAGTTTTGAAAGAGCAGCCCCTTATTTTAAGATTATGCCCCCTAGTTCTAGTTTCACCCATCATTGGGAACATCCTCACCGCATCCACCCGATCAAGCCCCTTCACAATCTTATATGTTTCAATAAGATCGCCTCTCATTCTTCCGAACTCCAATGAGTAGAGTCCCAATCTACTCAACCTCTCCTCATATGACCACCCCCTCATCCCCGGGATTAACCGAGTGAACCTTCTTTGTACTGGCTCGAGAGCAAGTATGTCTTTTCTTAAGTATGGACACCAAAACTGTATGCAGTATTCCAGGTGCGGTCTCACCAATACCTTGTACAACTGCAGCAATACCTCCCTGTTTTTATATTCCATCCCCCTAGCAATAAAAGCCAACATTCCATTGGCCTTCTTGATCACTTGCTGCACCTGCATACTAACTTTTTGAGTTTCATGCACCAGGACCCCCAAATCCCTTTGTACTACAGTACTTTCCAGTTTCTTGCCATTAAGATAATAACTTGCTCTATGATTTTTCCTGCCAAAGTGCATAACCTCACACTTTCCAGTATTGTATTCCATCTGCCAAATCTCTGCCCAATTACTTAGCCTGCCTATGTCCCTTTGCAGGTTTTTTATGTCCTCCTCACTCACTACTTTCCGTCCCATCTTTGTATCATCTGCAAACTTTGATATGTTACACTCGGTCCCCTCCTCCAAATCGTTAATATAGATTGTAAAGAGTTGGGGACCCAGCACTGACCCCTGCGGAACACTACTAGTTACTGGTTGCCAATCTGAGAATGAACCATTTATCCCAACTCTCTGCTTTCTGTTAGAGAGCCAATCCTCCACCCACGCCAGAATATTACCCACAATCCTGTGATTTTTTTATCTTGAGCAATAATCTTTTGTGTGGCACCTTGTCAAATGCCTTTTGGAAGTCTAAATACACTACGTCCACTGGTTCCCCTTTATCCACCCTGTATGTTACTTCCTCAAAAAACTCCAGCAAATTTGTCAAACATGACTTCCCCTTCATGAAACCATGCTGAGTTTGTCCTATTAAATTATGTTTATCCAAATGTCCCGTTACTGTCTCCTTAATAATGGACTCTAACATTTTACCAACCACAGATGTTAGGCTAACAGGTCTATAGTTTCCAGCCTTCTGCCTACTACCCTTTTTAAATAAGGGTGTTACATTTGCAGTTTTCCAATCTGCCGGGACCTTTGCTGAGTCCAGTGAGTTTTGGAAAATTATTACCAATGCATCCACAATCCCTACCGCTACTTCCCTCAAGACCCTAGGATGGAAGCCATCAGGTCCAGGGGATTTATCCGCCTTGAGTCCCATTATTTTACCAAGTACCACTTCCTTAGTGATTTTAATCGTATTTAGTTCCTCCCCCCCCTAGAGGCCCCTGTTTGTCCAGTGTTGGGATATTCTTAGTGTCCTCTACTGTAAAGACTGATACAAAATAATTGTTCAGTGTTTTTGCCATCTCCATGTTTCCCACCATTAATTTCCCGGTCTCATCCTCTAAGGGACCAACATTTACTTTAGCCACCCTTTTTCTTTTTATATAACTATAGAAACTTTTACTGTCTGTTTTTATATTTTTTGCTAATTTACTTTCATAATCTATCTTCCCTTTCTTAATCAATCTTTTAGTTATTTTTTGCTGTCTTTTAAAGACTTCCCAATCTTCCATCCTCCTACTAGATTTGGCTACCTTATATGCCCTTGTTTTTAGTCGGATACTATCCTTAATTACTTTACTTAGCCACGGATGGCTATCTTTTCTTTTACACCCTTTTTTCTTCAGTGGAATATATTTTTTTTGGAAGTTGTAAAATAACTCCTTAAATGTACACCACTGATCATGTACCGTCTTACCCTTTAATCTCTTTTCCCAGTCCACTCTAATCAATTCCGCTCTCATACTTTCATAGTCTCCTTTATTCAAGCTCAGCACGCTTGTTTGAGATCCAACCTTCTCACCCTCTAATTGAATATGGAACTCAACCATGTTATGGTCACTCATTCCAAGGGGATCCTTTACTAGGACATTTTTAATTAATCCTGTCTCATTACACAGGACCAAATCTAAGGTTGCTTGCCCCCTGGTTGGTTCAGTTACATACTGCTCAAGAAACCCATCCCTAATACACTCAATGAACTCATCCTCAAGGCTGCTCTGCCCAATTTGATTTGTCCAGTTAATATGATAATTAAAGTCCCCCATAATTATAGCTGTTCCCTTATTACAAGCCTCAACTATTTCCTGATTAATACTCCGTCCAACAGAGTTGCAACTGTTCGGAGGCCTATAGACTACACCCACTAGTGTTTTTTTCCCCTTATTATTCCTTATCTCCACCCAAACTGTTTCACTATCCTGCTCCTTTGACCCAATATCATTTCTCTGTATTATAGTGATTCCTTCCTTTATTAACATAGCCACCCCACCTCCTCTCCCTCCCTGCCTGTCCTTCCTGATTGTCAAATAACCTGGTATGTATAATTCCCAGTCATGGTCACCCTGCAGCCATGTTTCTGTAATGGCCACAAGATCATACCCATATGTCGTTATTTGTGCCTGATGGGGATAGAGCCTGAGGGGATAGGGCGCAAGGGGATAGGGCCTGAAGACAGGGCCCAAGGCGATAGGGCCCTATCCCCTCGGCTCCCGTCCACTTGGGCCCTATCCCCATTGTGCCCTATCCCCTCGGGCCCTGTCCTCAGGCCCTAACCCCTTGGGCCCTATCCCCCTTGGGCCCTATCCCCCTCGGGCCCTATCCACTCGGGCCCTGTCAGGCCCTATCCCGCTTGGACACTATTCCCTCGGGCCCTATCCCCCTCAGGTCCTGTCCCCTTGGACCCTATCCCCTTGGGCCCTATCCCCCTCGGGCCCTATCCCCTCAGGCCCTATCCCCCTCGGACCCTATCCCCTCGGGCCCTGTCCCCTCGCACCCTATCACCTTGGGCCTTATCCCCTCGGGCCCTATCCCCCTCGGACTCATTCCCTCTCGGGCCCTATCCCCTCAGGCCCTCTCCACTCGGGCCCTAACCCTCTCGGGCCCTATCGCCTAGGGCACAATCCCCTTGCGCCTGTCCCCTCAGGCCCTACCCCCATTGGGCCCTATCCCCTTGGGCCCTATCGCATTGGGCCCTGTCTTCAGGCCCTATCCCCTTGCGCCCTATCCCCTCAGGCTCTATCCCCATCAGGCCCTATTCCCTCGGGCCCTCTCCCCTCAGGCCCTATCGCCTAGGGACCTATCCCCTCGGGTCCTGTCCCCACAGGCCCTATCCCCATTGGGCCCTATACCCTCAGGCCCTATCCCCTCGGGCTCTGTCCTCAGGCCCTATCCCCTTGGGCCCTATCCCCTCAGGCTCTATCCCCTCGGGCCCTAACCCCATCAGGCCCTATCCCCTCGGGCCCTTTCCCCTCAGGCCCTATCCCCTCGGACACTATCCCCTCAGGTCCTATCCCCTCAGGCCCTATGCCCCTCGGACCCTATCCACTCGGGCCCTATCCCCTGTGGGCCCTATCCACCTTGGGCTCTATACCCCTTGGGCCCTAATTCCTCAGGCCCTGTCCTCAGGCCCTATCCACTCAGGCCCTATGCACTCAGGCCCTATCCACTTAGGCCCTAACCCCTCAGACCCAATCACCCTCGGGCCCTATCACCTAGGGCACTATCCCCTTGGGTCCTATCCCCTCGGGCCAAATCCCCATTGGGCATCTCCCCTCGGGCCCTATCCTCTCGGGCCCTGTTGTCAGCCTTATCCCCTTGGGCCCTATCCCCTCCGGCTCTATCCCCTCGGGCCCTATCCCCTCGGGCTCTATCCCCTCGGGCCCTATCCCCTCAGGCCTCCCCATCGGGCTCTATCCCCTCGGGCCCTATCCCCCTTGGGCCCTATCCCCCTCAGGGCCTGTCTCCTCGGGCCCTATCCCCTGGTGCCCTATCCCCCTCAGGCCCTATCCCCTTGGGCCCTATCTCCTCAGGCCCTGTCCCCTCCAGCCCTATCCTCTCAGGCCCTATCCCCTTGGGCCCTATCCCCTCAGGCCCCCCCATCGGGCCATATCCCCTCGGGCCCTATCCCATCAGATCCTACCCCCTCGGGCCCTACCCCCTTGGGCTCTATCCCCTCGGACCCTATCCCCTCGGACCCTATCCCCCTCGAGCCCTATCCCCTCAGGCCCTATTCCCCTCGGGCCCTATCCCCCTCGGGCCTTATCCCCCTCGGTCTCTATCCTTCTCGGGCCCTATCCCCTCAGACCCCTATCCCCTCGGGCCCTATCCCCTCGGGCCTTATCCCCTCAGGCCCTATCCCCTCAGGCCCTATCCCCTCGGGCCCTATCCCCATCGGGCTCATTCCATCTTGGCCCTTATCCACTCAGGCCCTCTCCACTCGGGCCCTAACCACCTTGGGACCTATTGCCGAGGGCCCTATCCACTCGGGTCCTGTCCCCTCAGGCCCTATCCCCATTGGGCTCTATACCCCTCGGGCCCTACCACCTCGGGCTCTATCCCCTCAGGCCCTATCCCCTCAGACCCTATTCCCTGCGGGCCCTATCTCCTGTGGGCCCTATCCCCTCAGGCCCTATCCCCCTCGAGCCCTATCCCCTCAGGCACTATCCCCCTCGGGAACCTATCCCCCTCGGGACCTATCCCCCTCGGGACCTATCCCCCTCGGGCTCTAGCCTCCGCGGGCCCTATCCACCTCAGGCCCTATCCCCCTCAGGCCCTATCCCCTCAGGCCCTAACCCCCTAGAGCCCTATCCTCTCAGGCAGTATCCCCCTCGGGCCCTATCCCCCTCGGGCCCTATCCCCCTTGGGCCCTATCCCCCTCGGGCTCAATCCTCCTCGGACCCTATCCCCCTCAGGCCCTATCCCCTGTGGGCCGGATCCCCCTCGAACCCTATCCCCTTGGGCTCTATTCCCGGCCCTATCCCCTCAGGACCTATCCCCTGTGGGCCCTACCCCCCTCGGGCTCTCTCCCCCTTGGGCTCTATCCCCTCGGGCCCTATCACCCTTGGGCCCTATCCCCCTTGGACCCTGTCCCCTCAGGCCCTATCCCCGGGTGCCCTCTCCCCCTCAGGCCTTATCCCCTTGGGCCCAATCCCCTCGGGCCCTATCGCCATCGGGCCCTATCGTCTTGGGCCCTATCCCCTCGGGCCCTATCCCCTCAGGTCCTATCCCCTCAGGCCCTATCCCCTCGGGCCCTATCCCCATCGGGCCCTATCGCCTTGGGCACTATCCCCTCTGGCCATATCCGTTCAGGCCCTGTCCCCTCAGGCCCTATCCCCTCAGGCCCCATCCACTTGGGCCCCATCCCCTTAGGCCCCATCCCCTCGGGCCCTATCCCCTCGGGCCCTATCCCCTCAGGCCCTATCCCCTCAGGCCCTATTCCCCCTGAGGAAATATCCCGCTCGGGCTCTATCCCCTCAGGCCCTTTCCCATCAGGCCTTGTCCCCTCGGGCTCTATCACTGTGGTAAACCACTGTAGTTCACTGTGTTCACTGTTGTTGTTGTTGTTGTCGTTCACTCTTGTTTCACTGTTGTGCCTGACTATGCCTCAGCTGACTCCGCCCCTGGGCTACCGAGTATAAGAGCGGCCGCATGGCAGCTCCTGGCATTCGGTCGTCCACTAGAGGCATAGTCCTGATCTGTCTGAAGTGCAATTCAGTAGTTAATAAAAGCCTGTTGTTCTGAACTCTGCCTGGCCTTTTATTAGAATTGATAGCGCATCAATTTTATTAACTACTGAAAAAAAAACGATGCTGCAGATTCTTAAGATCAAGTGCCTGGAACTCGACCCGCAAGAACCGGACTCGACTGCTAAGTTCTCGCACTGGCTGCACTGTTTTGAGTCCTTTCTGACTGCATCCGGCGAGACCGTCGCCGCCGATGCCGACAAGCTCAGGGTGCTGAACTCTAAAGTAAACCACCGAGCTTTTGCCCTTATCCGGGACGCTACGAGCTACCAGGGGGCTATCGACATCTTGAAGGAGCAATACGCACGCCCGGTCAACTATGTTTACGCAAGACATCTCCTGGGGTCTCGCAAACAACAGCCCGGGGAACCCACAGAAGCATACATACGGGCGCTGAAGGAACTCGGCCGAGCCTGCGAATGCAAGCAAGTAACAGCCACGGAACATACGGAGGAGCTCATCCGGGACGCCCTCGTGGCGGGCCTCAGGTCCACTCACACACGGCAGCGACTGCTGGAAAGTAGCGAGCTCGACCTGAAGAAGGCGATTTCACTCACCCTCTCGTTGGACGTAGCCCACCAGAACATGGAGGCCTACTCCCCGGACCGCGCGGCCGCCTCATGGATGCCGCAGCCGCCGCCACCTTGGGACGCGGCGCCGCCACGGGCCCTGGCCTCAACTGTCGCAGCGATGTCCCGCCCGAGCCAGAAATGTTATTTCTGTGGCCAAACCAAACACCCCAGGGCGCGCTGCCCGGCGAAAAACGCGGTCTGCTCTGCCTGCGGTAAGAAGGGACACTACGCTGGCGTCTGCAGAAGCCAGAAGACCCCTACCTCCAGCAGCGCCACGTGCGATTCGTGGGAGCGGCCATCTTGCCTCCCTCCAGCCTCGTGGGGATCGGGATCGTCATGGGCGCCGCCATTTTGTCCTTCCTCTCCGACGCCGCCATCTTGTCTGCCATTCTGCCAACGGGCCCCCGACTCACCCACCGCCGCCTCACCGGGGTTCTACAGCGACGCTACCGACTCCACAGCGGCCTCCATCACGCTGGATCAATCCAGACCCCATCAGCTAGCCAGGTCCACGATGGACATCCAGGTAAATGGCCGCGCCACAACTTGCCTTTTTGATTCCGGGAGCACGGAGAGCTTCATACACCCTGATACAGTACGGCGCTATTCTCTCTCGGTCCGGCCAACGCGCCATCGGATCTCCATGGCCTCGAAATCCCACTCAGCAGACGTCGGCGGCTATTGCGTAGTGACCCTCTCGGTGAAGGGCTCCGTATATAAAAATGTAAAGCTCTTCGTCCTGCCACATCTCTGCGCTGCCGTTCTACTGGGGTTGGACTTTCATTGTCACTTTAAGAGTGTCACCTTGACATACGGTGGACCTTTTCCCCCACTCACTGTCTGCAACCAGCAGTTTTTAAATTGCCCGCCACGCCCCACCTGTAGTCTCTCCACCCTCAAAATCACCCCCCCCCCCCTGTTCGCCAACCTCACCCGCGACTGCAAGCCTATCGCCACAAAGAGCAGGCGATACAGCACCGGGGACAGATCCTTCATAAGATCTGAGGTGACGCGGCTCCTGAAAGAGGGGATTATTGAGGATAGTACCAGCCCCTGGCGAGCCCAGGTGGTAGTCGTTAAGACTGGCAACAAGCAGCGCCTAGTCATCGACTACAGCCAGACTATCAACAAGTACACCCAGTTGGACGCATACCCCCTCCCCCGCATAGCCGACATGGTTAATAAGATAGCGCAATACCGCGTTTTCTCGACCATTGACCTCAAGGCAGCATACCACCAAATCCCTATCCGCCCTGAGGACCGCCAGTACACAGCTTTCGAGGCAAACGGCCGCCTTTTTCACTTCCTCAGGGTTCCTTTTGGCGTCACCAACGGTGTCTCCGTCTTCCAGAGGGAGATGGACCGGATGGTCGACGAGAATGCGTTATAGGCCACGTTTCCCTACCTAGACAACGTGACCATCTGCGGCCATGACCTGCAGGACCATGACGCCAATCTTGATAAGTTCCTCCGCACGGCCCAACTCCTAAACCTCACGTACAACAAGGAAAAGTGCATATTCCGCACAGCCCGCCTCGCTATCGTTGGTTGCGTGGTGAAACACGGAGTCATCAGTCCTGACCCTGACCGGATGCGCCCGTTGATGGAACTTCCCCTGCCCCACTGTCTCAAGGCCCTCAAAAGGTGCCTGGGCTTCTTTTCCTATTACGCCCAGTGGGTCCCTCATTATGCGGACAAAGCCCGTCCACTTATCAAGTCCACTTCCTTCCCCCTGACGGCGGAGGCCCACTTAGCCTTTCACCGTATAAAAGATGACATTGCCAAGGCCACCATGCACTCGGTAGACGAGTCCATCCCCTTCCAGGTGGAGAGCGATGCATCCGACTTCGCCCTGGCCGCTACCCTTAACCAGGCGGGAAGACCCGTGGCCTTCTTTTCACGAACCCTCCAGGGCTCCGAACTCAGACACTCCTCTGTGGAAAAGGAGGCCCAGGCCATTGTGGAGGCGGTGCGCCACTGGCGGCACTACCTGGCTGGAAAATGATTTACCCTGCTTACTGACCAGCGTTCAGTTGCTTTCATGTTCAACAACAAGCAGAGGGGTAAAATCAAAAATGACAAGATCTTGAGGTGGAGAATCGAACTTTCCACCTACAATTACGACATCTTGTACCGGCCAGGGAAACTCAACGAACCCTCAGACGCTCTATCGCGAGGCACATGCGCCACCGCGCAGATCGATAAACTACGGGGCCTCCACAACGACCTCTGCCACCCGGGGGTCACCAGGTTCTTCCATTTCATTAAGGGCCGCAACCTGCCTTACTCCATCGAGGAGGTCAGGACCATGACCAGGAGCTGCCCAGTCTGTGCAGAGTGCAAGCTGCGCTTCTATACGCCGGACAGAGCAAACCTGATCAAGGCCACCCGCCCTTTTGAGCGCCTGAGTATCGACTTTAAAGGGCCCCTCCCCTCCTCTGACCGCAATGTGTACTTCCTCAACATAGTTGATGAGTACTCCCGTTTCCCTTTTGCCATCCCCTGCCCGGACACGACCACCGCTACGGTCATTAAATGCCTGCACAACCTCTTTGCTCTGTTCGGTTTTCCCAGCTATATTCATAGCGACCGGGGCTCGTCCTTCATGAGCGACGAACTCCGTCAGTACCTGCTCATGAGAGGTATTGCCTCAAGCCGGACCACCAGCTACAACCCCCGGGGGAACGGACAGGTTGAAAGAGAGAACGCGACGGTCTGGAAGGCGGCCCTCCTAGCCTTAAAATCTAGGGGCCTTCCGACCTCCCGTTGGCAGGATGTCCTACCCGATGCGCTCCACTCCATCCGGTCACTGCTGTGTACAGCCACCAACGCAACCCCCCATGAGCGAATGTTTGTTTTTCCCCGGAGGTCCACATCCGGTAACTCACTACCACACTGGCTGACGTCCCCAGGGCCCGTCCTGCTGAGGAAGCATGTAAGGTCCCACAAAACGGCTCCCCTGGTAGAGAAGGTTCACCTCCTCCATGCCAACCCCCAGTATGCCTACGTGGCATACCCGGACGGGCGGGAGGACACAGTCTCCATTAGAGATCTGGCACCCTCGGGGTCCACTGACCCGCCACCATTGCCCCCCACCACGACCCCCTCCGACACGGCCCAAAATTCAGTAGACCCAATTCTCACCCCTGTCCATTCCACCCCAGTAGACGGCATGCCGCGCCCCCAGGACCAGCCGGAGCCCACTCGCCCACCCAACACCAAAGGGGACGATACGCCGGTGCTGGACCCCGCTCAAGACGCGTCGTGGGAAGCTGTACCATCGCAACCGTCGCCACGAAGATCTCGACGGCAAACGAGGCCGCCCGACAGACTCGCCTACTCGAACTTTTGATACACTTCACCCCGCCGGACTTAATTTTAAACGAGGGGTGAATGTGGTAAACCACTGTAGTTCACTGTGTTCACTGTTGTTGTTGTTGTTGTTGTCGTTCACTCTTGTTTCACTGTTGTGCCTGACTATGCCTCAGCTGACTCCGCCCCTGGGCTACCGAGTATAAGAGCGGCCGCATGGCAGCTCCTGGCATTCGGTCGTCCACTAGAGGCATAGTCCTGATCTGTCTGAAGTGCAATTCAGTAGTTAATAAAAGCCTGTTGTTCTGAACTCTGCCTAGCCTTTTATTAGAATTGATAGCGCATCAATCACCCACTTGCCTTATCCCCTTGGGCCCTATCCCCTCGGGCCCTATCCCCTCAGGTCCTATCCCCTCAGGCCCTATCCCCCTTGTGCTCTAACCCCTCGAGCCCTATCTACTTGGGCCCTATCCCTTCGGGCCCTATCCCCTCGGGCCCTATCCCCTCAGGCCCCCCCATCGGGCCATATCCCCTCGGGCCCTATCCCATCAGACCCTACCCCCTCGGGCCCTACCCACTCGGGCTCTATCCCCTCGGACACTATCCCCTCAGACCGTATCCCCCTCAAGCCCTATCCCCTCAGGCCCTATCCCCCTCGGGCCCTATCCCCCTCGGTCTCTATCCTCCTTGGGCCCTATCCCCTCAGGCCCTATCCCCTCGGGCCCTATCCCCATCGGGCTCATTCCATCTTGGGCCTTATCCCCTCAGGCCCTATCCACTCGGGCCCTAACCACCTTGGGCCCTATTGCCGAGGGCCCTATCCCCTCAGGTCCTGTCCCCTCAGGCCCTATCCCCATTGGGCCCTAGCCCCTCAGGCTCTATCCCCTCAGGCTCTATGCCCTCAGGCCCTATCCCCTCAAGCCCTATGCCCCTCGGACCCTATCCCCTCGGGCCCTATCCCCTGTGGGCCCTATCCACCTTGGGCTCTATACCCCTCGGGCCCTACCACCTCGGGCTCTATTCCCATCGGGCCCTATCCCCTCGGACCCTGTCCCCTCAGACCCTATCTCCTGTGGGCCCTATCCCCTCAGGCCCTATCCCCCTCGAGCCCTATCCCCTCAGGCACTATCCCCCTCGGGAACCTATCCCCCTCGGGACCTATCCCCCTCGGGCGCTATCCTCCGCGGGCCCTATCCCCCTCAGGCCCTATCCCCTGTGGGCCAGATCCCCCTTGGGCCCTATCCCCTCGGACCCTATTCCCCCAGGCCCTATCCCCCTTGGGCCATATCCCCTCCGGCCCTAACCCCCTAGAGCCCTATCCTCTCAGGCACTAACCCCCTCGGGCCCTATCCCCCTCGGGCCCTATCCCCCTCGGGCCCTATCCTCCTCGGGCCCTATTCTCCTCGGGCTCTATCCTCCTCGGACCCTATCCACCTCAGGCCCTATCCCCCTCAGGCCCTATCCCCTGTGGGCCGGATCCCCCTCGGGCCCTATCCCCTCGGGCTCTATTCCCAGCCCTTTCCCCTCAGGACCTATCCCCTGTGGGCCCTACCCCCCTCGGGCTCTCTCCCCCTCGGGCTCTAGCCCCTCGGGCCCTATCCCCTGTTGGCCCTATCCCCTCGGGCCCTATCACCCTTGGGCCCTAACCCCCTTGGACCCTGTCCCCTCAGGCCCTACCCCCGGGTGCCCTCTGCCCCTCAGGCCTTATCCTCTCAGGCCTTATCCCCTCAGGCCTTATCCCCTCGGGCCCAATCCCCTCGGGCCCTATCGCCATCGGGCCCTATCCCCTCGGGCCATATCCCCTCAGGCCCTATCCCCTCAGGCCCTATCCCCTTGGGCCCTATCCCCTTAGGCCCCATCCCCTCGGGCCCTATCCCCTCGGGCCCTATCCCCTCGGGCCCTATCCCCTCAGGCCCTATCCCCCTCGGGCCCTATCCCCTCAGGCCCTATTCCCCCTGAGGAAATATCCCGCTCGGGCTCTATCCCCTCAGGCCCTTTACCGTCAGGCCTTGTCCCCTCGGGCTCTATCACCCACTTGCCCTATCCCTTGGGCCCTATCCCCTCGGGCCCTATCCCCTCGGGTCCTATCCCCTCAGGCCTTATCCCCCTTGTGCTCTATCCCCTCGAGGCCTATCTACTTGGGCCCTATCCCTTCGGGCCCTGTCATGCTCTATTCTGCTCTGGCCCTATCCCCTTGGGCTCTATCCCCCTCTGGCCCTATCCCCTTGGGCCCTATCCCCTCGGGCCCTATTCCCTCAGGCCCTGTCCCCTCCAGCCCTATCCTCTCAGGTCCTATCCCCTTGGGACTTCTCCCCTCAGGCCCCCCCATCGGGCCATATCCCCTCGGGCCCTATCCCATCAGACCCTACCCCCTCGGGCCCGACCCCCTCGGGCTCTATCCCCTCGGACCCTATCCCCTCGGACCCTATCCCCTCGGACCCTATCCCCCTCGAGCCCTATCCCCTCAGGCCCTATCCCCCCTCGGGCCCTATCCCCCTCGGGCCTTATCCCCCTCGGTCTCTATCCTCCTCGGGCCCCATCCCCTCGGGCCCTATCCCATCGGGCCCTATCCCCTCGGGCCCTATCCCCATCGGGCTCATTACATCTTGGGCCTTATCCCCTCAGGCCCTATCCACTCGGGCCCTAACCACCTTGGGCCCTATTGCCGAGGGCCCTATCCCCTCGGGTCCTGTCCCCTCAGGCCCTATCCCCATTGGGCCCTATCCCCTCAGGCTCTATCCCCTCAGGCCCTATCCCCTCAAGCCCTATGCCCCTCGGACCCTATCCCCTCGGGCCCTATCCCCTGTGGGCCCTATCCACCTTGGGCTCTATACCCCTCGGGCCCTACCACCTCGGGCTCTATCCCCATCGGGCCCTATCCCCTCGGACCCTGTCCCCTCAGACCCTATCTCCTGTGGGCCCTATCCCCTCAGGCCCTATCCCCCTCGAGCCCTATCCCCTCAGGCACTATCCCCCTCAGGAACCTATCCCCCTCGGGACCTATCCCCCTCGGGCACTATCCTCCGCGGGCCCTATCCCCCTCAGGCCCTATCCCCCTCAGGCCCTATCCCCTGTGGGCCAGATCCCCCTTGGGCCCTATCCCCTCGGACCCTATCCCCCCAGGCCCTATCCCCCTTGGGCCCTATCCCCCTTGGGCCCTATCCCCTCAGGCCCTAACCCCCTAGAGCCCTATCCTCTCAGGCCCTATCCCCCTCGGGCCCTATCCCCCTCGGGCCCTATCCCCCTCGGGCCCTATCTCCCTCGGGCTCTATCCTCCTCGGACCCTATCCACCTCAGGCTCTATCCCCCTCAGGCCCTATCCCCTGTGGGCCGGATCCCCTCGGGCCGTATCCCCTCGGGCTCTATTCCCGGACCTATCCCCTCAGGACCTATCCCCTGTGGGCCCTATCCCCATCGGGCTCTCTCCCCCTTGGGCTCTATCCCCTCGGGCCCTATCCCCTGTTGGCCCTATCCCCTCGGGCCCGATCACCCTTGGGCCCTATCCCCCTTGGACCCTGTCCCCTCAGGCCCTATCCCCGGGTGCCCTCTCCCCCTCAGGCCTTATCCCCTTGGGCCCAATCCCCTCGGGCGCTATCGCCATCGGGCCCTATCGTCTTGGGCCATATCCCCTCGGGCCCTATCCCCTCGGGCCCTATCCCCTCAGGCCCGATCACCCTTGGGCCCTATCCCCCTTGGACCCTGTCCCCTCAGGCCCTATCCCCGGGTGCCCTCTCCCCCTCAGGCCTTATCCCCTTGGGCCCCATCCCCTCGGGCCCCATCCCCTCGGGCCCCATCCCCTCGGGCCCTATCCCCTCAGGCCTTATCCCCTCGCGCCCTATCCCCTCAGGCCCTATCCCCTCGGGCCCTATCCCCATCGGGCCCTATCCCCTCAGTCCCCATTACCCCTGAGGAAATATCCCCCTCCGGCTCTATCCCCTCAGGCCCTTTCCCGTCAGGCCTTGTCCCTTCAGGCTCTATCGCCCACTGGCCCTATCCCCTCGGGCCCTATCCCTTCGGGCCCTGTCCTCATGCCCTACTCCCCTCCGGCCCTATCCCCTTGGGCTCTATCCCCCTCTGGCCCTATCCCCTTGGGCCCTATCCCCTCGGGCCCTATCCCCTGTTGGCCCTATCCCTACGGGCCCGATCACCCTTGGGCCCTATCCCCCTTGGACCCTGTCCCCTCAGGCCCTATCCCCGGGTGCCCTCCCCCCTCAGGCCTTATCCCCTTGGGCCCAATCCCCTCGGGCGCTATCGCCATCGGGCCCTATCCCCTCGGGCCCTATCCCCTCGGGCCCGATCACCCTTGGGCCCTATCCCCCTTGGACCCTGTCCCCTCAGGCCCTAATCCCGGGTGCCCTCTCCCCCTCAGGCCTTATCCCCTTGGGCCCAATCCCCTCGGGCCCCATCCCCTCGGGCCCCATCCCCTCGGGCCCTATCCCCTCAGGCCTTATCCCCTTGGGCCCTATCCCCTCAGGTCCTAATCCCCTCGGGCCCTATCCCCTCAGGCCCTATCCCCTCGGGCCTTATCCCCATCGGGCCCTATCCTCTCAGTCCCCATTACCCCTGAGGAAATATCCCCCTCCGGCTCTATCCCCTCAGGCCCTTTCCCGTCAGGCCTTGTCCCTTCAGGCTCTATCGCCCACTGGCCCTATCCCCTCGGGCCCTATCCCTTCGGGCCCTGTCCTCATGCCCTACTCCCCTCCGGCCCTATCCCCTTGGGCTCTATCCCCCTCTGGCCCTATCCCCTTGGGCCCTATCCCCTCGGGCCCTATCCCCCTCTGGCCCTATCCCCTCGGGCTCTATCACCCTCGGGCCCTATCACCTCAGGCCCTATCCACTCGGGCCCTATCGCCTTGGGCCTTATCCCCTCGGGCCCTGTCCTCAGACCATATCACCCTTGGGCCCTATCCCCTTGGGCCCTATCCCTCTCAGCCCTATCCTCTCGGGCCCTATCCCCTCAGGCCCTATCCCCTGTGGGCCCCATCCCCTCAAGCCCTATCCCCTTGGGCCCTATCGCCCTCGGGACCTGTCCCCTATGCCCTCAGGCCCTATCCCCCTCTGGCTCTATCCCATTGGGCCCTATCCCCTCAGGCCCTATCCCTTTGGGCCCTGTCCTGGGCCCTATCCACTCGGGCCCTGTCGTCCGGCCCTATCCCCCTTGGGCCCTATCCCCTCAGGACCTAACCACTGTGGGCCCTATCACCCTCGGGCTCTCTCCCCCTCGGGCTCTATCCCCTTGGGCACTATCCCCTCAGGCCCTATCCCCTCGGGCCCTATCCCTCTTGGGCCCTGTCCCCTCGGGCCCTATCCCCTGGTGCCCTATCCCCTTCAGGCCTTATCCCCTTGGGCCCTATCCCCTCAGGCCCTATTCCCATCGGGCCCTAACGTCTTGGGCCCTATCCCCTCAGGCCCTATCCCTTGGACCCTATCCCCCTCGAGCCCTATCCCCTCAGGCCCTATCCCCCTCGGGCCCTATCCCCCTCGGGCCCTATCCTCCTCGGGCCCTATCCTCCTCGGGCCCTATCCCCTCAGACCCCATCCCCTCATGCCCAATCCCATCGGGCCCTATCCCCTCGGGCCCTATCCCCTCGGGCCCTATCCCCCTCGGGCTCATTCCATCTTGGGCCTTACCCGCTCAGGCTCTATCCACTCTGGCCCTAACCACTTTGGGCCCTATTGCCGAGGGCCCTATCGCCTCGGGTCCCGTCCCCTCAGGTCCTATCCCCATTGGGCCCGATCCCCAAATACCATATCGTCTCGGGCCCTGTCCTCAGGCCCTATCCCCTTGGGCCCTATACCCCTCGGGCCCTACCACCTCGAGCTCTATCCCCATCGACCCTATCCCCTCGGACCCTATCCCCTCAGACCCTATTCCCTGCGGGCCATATCCCCTGCGGGCCCTATGCCCTCAGGCCCTATCCCCCTCGAGCCCTATCCCCTCAGGCACTATCCCCCTCAGGAACCTATCCCCCTCGGGACCTATCCCCCTCGGGCTCTATCCTCCTCGGGCCCTATCCACCTCAGGCCCTATCACCTGCGGGCCCGATCCCCCGTGGGCCCTATCCCCTCAGGCCCTAACCCCCTAGAGCACTACCCTCTCAGGCACTATCCCCCTCGGGCCCTATCCCCCTCAGGCCCTATCCCCCTTGGGCTCTATCCTCCTCGGACCCTATCCCCCTCAGGCCCTATCCACTGTGGGCCAGATTCCCCTCGGGACCTATCCCCTCGGGCTCTATTCCCGGCCTTATCCCCTCAGGACATATCCCCTGTGGGCCCTATCACCCTCAGGCTCCCTCCCCCTCGGGCTCTATCCCCTTGGGCCCTATCCCCTGTTGGCCCTATCCCCTCGGGCCGTATCACACTTGGGCCCTATCCCCCTTGGGCCCTGTCCCCTCAGTCCCTATCCCCCTCAGGCCTTATCCCCTTGGGCCCAAATCCGTCGGGCCCTATCCCCATCGGGCCCTATCGTCTTGGGCCCTATCCCCTCGGGCCCTATCCCCTCGGGCCATATCCGTTCAGGCCCTGTCCCGTCAGGCCCCATCCCCTCAGGCCCCATCCCCTTAGGCCCCATCCCCTCGGGCCCTATCCCCTCGGGCCCTATCCCCCTCGGGCCCTATCCCCTCAGGCCCTATCCCATCAGGCCTTGTCCCCTCGGGCTCTATCGCCCACTTGCCATATCCCCTTGGGCCCTATCCCCTCGGGCCCTATCCCCTCAGGTTATCCCCTCAGGCCCTATCCCCCTTGTGCTCTATCCCCTCGAGCCCTATCTACTTGGGCCCTATTCCTTCGGGCCCTGTCCTCATGCTCTATTCCCCTCTGGCCCTATCCCCTTGGGCCCTATCCCCCTCTGGCCCTATCCACTTGGGCCCTATCCCCTCGGGCCGTATCCCCTCAGGCCCTATCCCCTCGGGCCGTATCCCCTCAGGCCCTATCCCCATCGGGCCCTATCCCCTTGGGCCCTATCCCCCTCTGGCTCTATCCGCTCGGGCTCTATCACCCTCGTGCCCTATCACCTCAGGCCCTATCCACTCGGGCCCTATCACTTTGGGCCTTATCCCCTCGGGCCCTGTCCTCAGACCATATCACCCTTGGGCCCTATCCCCTTGGGCCCTATCCCCTCGGGCCCTATCCCCTGTGGGCCCTATCGCCCTTGGGCCCTGTCCCCTCAGGCCCTATGCCCTCAGGCTCTATCCCCCTCCGGCTCTATCCCATTGGGCCCTATCCCCTCGGGCACTATCCCCATCTGGCCCTATCCCCTCAGTCCCTATCCCTTCGGGCCCTGTACTTAGGCCCTATCCCCCTCGGTCCCTATCCACTCGGGCCCTGTCCTCCAGCCCTAACCCCCTCGGGCCCTGTCCCCTTGGGCCCTAACCCCTTCGGGCCCTAACCCCTGTGGGCCCTATCCATTTGGGCCCTGTTGTGGGCCCTATCCACTTGGGGCCTGTCCTCCGGCCCTATCCCCCTTGGGCCCTATCCCCCTCGGGCCCTGTCCCCTCGGGCCCTGTCCCCTCGGGCCCTGTCCCCCTCGGGCCCTATCCCCCTCGGGCCCTATCCCCTCGGGCCCTATCCCCCTCAGGCCCTATTCCGCTCAGGCCCTATCCTCTCGGGCCCTAGCACCTTGGGCCCTATCCACTCGGGCCCTGTCCTCCGGCCCTATCCCCCTTGGGACCTATCCCCCTCGGGCTCTGTCACCTCCGGCCCTATCCCATTGGGCCCAATCCCCCTCCGGCCCGAATCCCTTGGGCCCTATCCACTCGGGCCCTTTCCGCTCAGGCTCTATCCCCATCGGGCCCTATCCCCTCAGGCCCTAGGCACTTGGGCCCTATCGCCTTCGGCCTTATCCCCTCGGGCCCTATCCCCATCAGGTCCTATCCCCTCGGGCACTGTCCTCGTGCCCTATCCCCTCGGGCTCTATCCCCTCAGGCCCTATCCCCATCAGGCCCTAACCCCTCAGGCCCTATCCCCATCAGGTCCTTTCCCCTTGGGCCCTGTCCTCAGGCCCTCTCCGTTTGTGCCCTATCCCCTCAGGCCCCATCCCCATTGGGCCCTATCCCCTTGGGCCCTATCCCCTCGGGCACTGTCCTCAGGACATATCCCCTTGGGCCCTATCCACTCAGGCCCTATCCCCCTCGGGCCCTATCCCCTCCGGCCCTATCCCCTCGGGCTCTATCCCCTCAGGCCCCATCCCCATCAGGCCCTAACTCCTCAAGCCCTATCCCATCAGGCCCTATCCCTCTTGGGCCCTATCCCCTCAGGCTCTATCCCCTCGGGCCCTATCCCCTGCGGGCCCTATCCCCCTTGGGTTCTATCCCACTTGGGCCCTATCCCCTCGGGCCCTATCCCCTTGGGCACTGTCCTCAGGCCCTATCCTCTCGGGCCCTATCCCCCTCGGTCCCTATCCCCTTGGGCCCTATCCCCCTCGGGCCCTATCCCCTCGGGGGCACTCTTCAGGCCCTCTTCCCTCGGGCCCTATCCCCTCAGGCTCTATCCCACTCAGGCCCTATCCACTCGGGCACTAGCCCCTTGGGCCCTATCCCCTCAGACCTTAGCCCCTCAGGCCCTGTCCCCTCGGGCCCTATCCCCTCAGGCCCTATCCTATCAGGCCCTGTCCCCTTGCACCCTGTCCCCTCGAGCCCCAACCCTCAGGCCCTATCCCCCTCGGGCACTATACCATTGGGCCCTATCCCCTCGGCCCTATCCCCATTGGGCCCTATCCCCTCGGGCCCTATCCCCTTGGGCCCTATCCCCTCATGCTCTACCCGCTCGGGTCCTATATACTCGGGCACTGTCCTCAGGCCCTATCGCCCTCGGGCCCTATCCCCTCAGGGCCTATTCCCTAAGGCCCTATGCCCTCAGGCCCTATCCCCCTCGGGCCCTATCACTTCGAGCCCAATCCACTTCGGGCCCTATCCCCTGTGGGCCCTATCATTTTGGGCCCTGTCCTCATGCCCTATCCCGCTCCAGCCCTATCCCCTTGGGCCCTATCCCCCTTGGGCCCTAACCCCCTTGGGCCCTATCCCCCTCAGGCCCTATCCCCCTCAGGCCCTATCCCCCTCGGGCCCTATCGCCTTGGGCCTTATCCCCTCGGGCCCTATCCCCTCAGGCCCTGTCCGCAGGCCCTATCCCCCTTGGGCCCTAAACCCTTGGGCCCTATCCCCTCAGGCCCTGTACCCCTTGGGCCCTAACCCCTCGGGGCCTATCCCCCTCGGGCCCTATCCCCTTAGGCCCTAACCTCCTCGGGCCCTATCGCCTAGGGCCCTATCCCCTCGGCTCCCTTCCCCTTGGGCACTATCCCCATTGCGTCCTATCCCCTTGGGCCCTATTCCCTTGGGCCCTGTCCTCAGGCACTATCCCCTTGGGCCCTATTCCCCTTTGGCCCTAACCCCTCGGGCCCTATCCCCTCGAGCTCCATCCCCTCGGGCCCTATCGCCCTCGGGCCCTATCCCCTCAGGCCCTATCCCCTCGGGCCCTATCCTCTCGGGCACTATCACCTCGGGCCCTAGCCCACTCGGCCCCTATCCCCCTCAGGTCCTATCCACTTGCGCCCTATCCCCTCAGGCCCTGTCCACTCGGGCCCTATCTCCTCGGGCCCTATCCCCTCAGACCATATCCAATCAGGCCCTGTCCCCTTGGACCATGTCCCCTCAGGCCCTATCCCCTCGGGCTCTATCACCTCGGGCCCTATCCCCTCAGGCCCATTTCCCTCAGGCCCTATCCCCTCAGGCCCTATCCCCTTGGGCCCTATCCCCTAAAGCTCTATCCCCTCGGGCCCTATCGCCCTCAGGCTCTTTCCTCTCAGGCCCTATCACTTCGGAAACTATCCCATGTGGGCCCTATCCCCTCAGGCACTATCCCCCTCAGGCACTTTCCCATTGCGCCCTATCCCCTTGGCCCTATCCCCCTTGGGCCCTATCCCCCTTGGGCCCTAGCCCCTCGGGCCCTAGCCCCTCGGGCCCTATTAACCTCAGGCTCTCTCCTCCTCGGGCCCTATCCACCTCAGGCCCTATCCGCTGTGGACCGGATCCCCCTCAGGCCCTATCCCCTCGGGCTCTATTCCCGGCCCTATCCACTCTGGGCCATATCACCCTCGGGCTCTCTCCCCCTCGGGCTCTATCCCCTTGGGCCCTATCCCCTGTTGGCCCTATCCCCTCAGGCCCTATCCCCCTTGGGCCCTTACCCCCTTGGGCCCTGTCCCCTCGGGCCCTATCCCCTGGTGCCCTATCCCCCTCAGGCCTTATCCCCTTGGGCCCTATCCCCTCGGGCCATATCCCCTCAGGCCCTGTCCCCTCAGGCCCTATCCCCTCAGGCCCTAAACCCTCGGGCCCTATCCCCTCAGGCCCCATTCCCTCGGGGCCTATCCCCTCGGGTCCTATCCCCTCAGGCCCTATCCCCCTCGGGTCCTATCCCCTCAGGCCCTATCCCCCTCGGGCCCTATCCCCTCAGTCCCCATTACCCCTGAGGAAATATCCCCCTCTGGCTCTATCCCCTCAGGCCCTTTCCCGTCAGGCCTTGTCCCTTCAGGCCCTATCGCCCACTGGCCCTATCCACTCGGGCCCTATCCCTTCGGGCCCTGTCCTCATGACCTACTCCCCTCCAGCCCTATCCCCTTGGGCTCTATCCCCCTCTGGCCCTATCCCCTCGGGCCCTATCCCCCTCTGGCTCTATCACCCTGGGGCCCTATCACCTCAGGCCCTATCCGCTCGGGCCCTATCGCCTTGGGCCTTATCCCCTCGGGCCCTGTCCTCAGACCATATCACCCTTGGGCCCTATCCCCCTCTGGCCCTATCCACTTGGGCCCTATCCCCTCGGGCCGTATCCCCTCAGGCCCTATCCCCTCGGGCCGTATCCCCTCAGGCCCTATCCCCATCGGGCCCTATCCCCTTGGGCCCTATCCCCCTCTGGCTCTATCCGCTCGGGCTCTATCACCCTCGTGCCCTATCACCTCAGGCCCTATCCACTCGGGCCCTATCACTTTGGGCCTTATCCCCTCGGGCCCTGTCCTCAGACCATATCACCCTTGGGCCCTATCCCCTTGGGCCCTATCCCCTCGGGCCCTATCCCCTGTGGGCCCTATCGCCCTTGGGCCCTGTCCCCTCAGGCCCTATGCCCTCAGGCTCTATCCCCCTCCGGCTCTATCCCATTGGGCCCTATCCCCTCGGGCACTATCCCCATCTGGCCCTATCCCCTCAGTCCCTATCCCTTCGGGCCCTGTACTTAGGCCCTATCCCCCTCGGTCCCTATCCACTCGGGCCCTGTCCTCCAGCCCTAACCCCCTCGGGCCCTGTCCCCTTGGGCCCTAACCCCTTCGGGCCCTAACCCCTGTGGGCCCTATCCATTTGGGCCCTGTTGTGGGCCCTATCCACTTGGGGCCTGTCCTCCGGCCCTATCCCCCTTGGGCCCTATCCCCCTCGGGCCCTGTCCCCTCGGGCCCTGTCCCCTCGGGCCCTGTCCCCCTCGGGCCCTATCCCCCTCGGGCCCTATCCCCTCGGGCCCTATCCCCCTCAGGCCCTATTCCGCTCAGGCCCTATCCTCTCGGGCCCTAGCACCTTGGGCCCTATCCACTCGGGCCCTGTCCTCCGGCCCTATCCCCCTTGGGACCTATCCCCCTCGGGCTCTGTCACCTCCGGCCCTATCCCATTGGGCCCAATCCCCCTCCGGCCCGAATCCCTTGGGCCCTATCCACTCGGGCCCTTTCCGCTCAGGCTCTATCCCCATCGGGCCCTATCCCCTCAGGCCCTAGGCACTTGGGCCCTATCGCCTTCGGCCTTATCCCCTCGGGCCCTATCCCCATCAGGTCCTATCCCCTCGGGCACTGTCCTCGTGCCCTATCCCCTCGGGCTCTATCCCCTCAGGCCCTATCCCCATCAGGCCCTAACCCCTCAGGCCCTATCCCCATCAGGTCCTTTCCCCTTGGGCCCTGTCCTCAGGCCCTCTCCGTTTGTGCCCTATCCCCTCAGGCCCCATCCCCATTGGGCCCTATCCCCTTGGGCCCTATCCCCTCGGGCACTGTCCTCAGGACATATCCCCTTGGGCCCTATCCACTCAGGCCCTATCCCCCTCGGGCCCTATCCCCTCCGGCCCTATCCCCTCGGGCTCTATCCCCTCAGGCCCCATCCCCATCAGGCCCTAACTCCTCAAGCCCTATCCCATCAGGCCCTATCCCTCTTGGGCCCTATCCCCTCAGGCTCTATCCCCTCGGGCCCTATCCCCTGCGGGCCCTATCCCCCTTGGGTTCTATCCCACTTGGGCCCTATCCCCTCGGGCCCTATCCCCTTGGGCACTGTCCTCAGGCCCTATCCTCTCGGGCCCTATCCCCCTCGGTCCCTATCCCCTTGGGCCCTATCCCCCTCGGGCCCTATCCCCTCGGGGGCACTCTTCAGGCCCTCTTCCCTCGGGCCCTATCCCCTCAGGCTCTATCCCACTCAGGCCCTATCCACTCGGGCACTAGCCCCTTGGGCCCTATCCCCTCAGACCTTAGCCCCTCAGGCCCTGTCCCCTCGGGCCCTATCCCCTCAGGCCCTATCCTATCAGGCCCTGTCCCCTTGCACCCTGTCCCCTCGAGCCCCAACCCTCAGGCCCTATCCCCCTCGGGCACTATACCATTGGGCCCTATCCCCTCGGCCCTATCCCCATTGGGCCCTATCCCCTCGGGCCCTATCCCCTTGGGCCCTATCCCCTCATGCTCTACCCGCTCGGGTCCTATATACTCGGGCACTGTCCTCAGGCCCTATCGCCCTCGGGCCCTATCCCCTCAGGGCCTATTCCCTAAGGCCCTATGCCCTCAGGCCCTATCCCCCTCGGGCCCTATCACTTCGAGCCCAATCCCCTTCGGGCCCTATCCCCTGTGGGCCCTATCATTTTGGGCCCTGACCTCATGCCCTATCCCGCTCCAGCCCTATCCCCTTGGGCCCTATCCCCCTTGGGCCCTAACCCCCTTGGGCCCTATCCCCCTCAGGCCCTATCCCCCTCAGGCCCTATCCCCCTCGGGCCCTATCGCCTTGGGCCTTATCCCCTCGGGCCCTATCCCCTCAGGCCCTGTCCGCAGGCCCTATCCCCCTTGGGCCCTAAACCCTTGGGCCCTATCCCCTCAGGCCCTGTACCCCTTGGGCCCTAACCCCTCGGGGCCTATCCCCCTCGGGCCCTATCCCCTTAGGCCCTAACCTCCTCGGGCCCTATCGCCTAGGGCCCTATCCCCTCGGCTCCCTTCCCCTTGGGCACTATCCCCATTGCGTCCTATCCCCTTGGGCCCTATTCCCTTGGGCCCTGTCCTCAGGCACTATCCCCTTGGGCCCTATTCCCCTTTGGCCCTAACCCCTCGGGCCCTATCCCCTCGAGCTCCATCCCCTCGGGCCCTATCGCCCTCGGGCCCTATCCCCTCAGGCCCTATCCCCTCGGGCCCTATCCTCTCGGGCACTATCACCTCGGGCCCTAGCCCACTCGGCCCCTATCCCCCTCAGGTCCTATCCACTTGCGCCCTATCCCCTCAGGCCCTGTCCACTCGGGCCCTATCTCCTCGGGCCCTATCCCCTCAGACCATATCCAATCAGGCCCTGTCCCCTTGGACCATGTCCCCTCAGGCCCTATCCCCTCGGGCTCTATCACCTCGGGCCCTATCCCCTCAGGCCCATTTCCCTCAGGCCCTATCCCCTCAGGCCCTATCCCCTTGGGCCCTATCCCCTAAAGCTCTATCCCCTCGGGCCCTATCGCCCTCAGGCTCTTTCCTCTCAGGCCCTATCACTTCGGAAACTATCCCATGTGGGCCCTATCCCCTCAGGCACTATCCCCCTCAGGCACTTTCCCATTGCGCCCTATCCCCTTGGCCCTATCCCCCTTGGGCCCTATCCCCCTTGGGCCCTAGCCCCTCGGGCCCTATTAACCTCAGGCTCTCTCCTCCTCGGGCCCTATCCACCTCAGGCCCTATCCGCTGTGGGCCGGATCCCCCTCAGGCCCTATCCCCTCGGGCTCTATTCCCGGCCCTATCCACTCTGGGCCATATCACCCTCGGGCTCTCTCCCCCTCGGGCTCTATCCCCTTGGGCCCTATCCCCTGTTGGCCCTATCCCCTCAGGCCCTATCCCCCTTGGGCCCTTACCCCCTTGGGCCCTGTCCCCTCGGGCCCTATCCCCTGGTGCCCTATCCCCCTCAGGCCTTATCCCCTTGGGCCCTATCCCCTCGGGCCATATCCCCTCAGGCCCTGTCCCCTCAGGCCCTATCCCCTCAGGCCCTAAACCCTCGGGCCCTATCCCCTCAGGCCCCATTCCCTCGGGGCCTATCCCCTCGGGTCCTATCCCCTCAGGCCCTATCCCCCTCGGGTCCTATCCCCTCAGGCCCTATCCCCCTCGGGCCCTATCCCCTCAGTCCCCATTACCCCTGAGGAAATATCCCCCTCTGGCTCTAACCCCTCAGGCCCTTTCCCGTCAGGCCTTGTCCCTTCAGGCTCTATCGCCCACTGGCCCTATCCACTCGGGCCCTATCCCTTCGGGCCCTGTCCTCATGACCTACTCCCCTCCAGCCCTATCCCCTTGGGCTCTATCCCCCTCTGGCCCTATCCCCTCGGGCCCTATCCCCCTCTGGCTCTATCACCCTGGGGCCCTATCACCTCAGGCCCTATCCGCTCGGGCCCTATCGCCTTGGGCCTTATCCCCTCGGGCCCTGTCCTCAGACCATATCACCCTTGGGCCCTATCCCCTCGGGCCCTATCCCCTTGGGCCCTATCCCTCTCAGCCCTATCCTCTCGGGCCCTATCCCCTCAGGCCCTATCCCCTGTGGGCCCCATCCCCTCAAGCCCTATCCCCTTGGGCCCTATGCCCTCAGGCCCTATCCCCCTCTGGCTCTATCCCATTGGGCCCTATCCCCTCAGGCCCTATCCCTTTGGGCCCTGTCCTGGGCCCTATCCACTCGGGCCCTGTCGTCCGGCCCTATCCCCCTTGGGCCCTATCCCCCTTGGGCCCTATCCCCCTTGGGCCCTGTCCCCTCCGGCCCTATCCCCTTGGGACCTAACCCCTCCGGCCCGAATCCCTTGGGCCCTATCCCCTTGGGCCCTATCCCCCTCCGGCCCGAATCCCTTGGGCCCTATCCCCTCGGGCCCTATCCCCTCAGGTTCTATCCACTTGGGCCCTATCGCCTTTGGCCTTATCCCCTCGGGCCCTATTCCCGTCAGGTCCTTTCCCCTCGGGCCCTGTCCTCAGGCCCTCTCCCTTCGGGCCCTATCCCCTCAGGCCCCATCCCCATTGGGCCCTAGCCCCTTGGGCCATATCCCCTCGGGCACTGTCCTCAGGACGTATCCCCTTGGGCCCTATCCCCTCAGGCCCTATCCCCCTTGGGCCCTATCCCCTTGGGCCCTTTCCCCTCGTGCTCTACCCCCTCGGGCCCTATCCACTCGGGCCCTGTCCTCAGGCCCTATCCCCTCAGGGCCCTGTCCTCAGGCCCTATCCCCTTGGGCCCTATCCCCTTGGGCCCTATCCCCTTGTGCCCTATACCCTTGGATCCTATCCCTCTCTGGCCCTATCCCCTCGAGCTCTATCAACCTCGGGCCCTATCACCTCAGGCCCTATCCACTCGGGCCCTATCGCCTTGGGCCTTATCCCCTCGGGCCCTGTCCTCAGACCATATCACCCTTGGGCCCTATCCCCTCGGGCCCTATCCCCTTGGGCCCTATCCCTCACAGCCCTATCCTCTCGGGCCCTATCCCCTCAGGCCCTATCCCCTGTGGGCCCTATCCCCTCAAGCCCTATCCCCTTGGGCCCTATCGCCCTCGGGCCCTGTCCCCTCAGGCCCTATGCTCTCAGGCCCTATCCCCCTCCGGCTCTATCCCATTGGGCCCTATACCCTCGGGCCCTATCCCCATCTGGCCCGATCCCCTCAGGCCCTATCCTCTCGGGCCCTGTACTCAGGCCCTATCTCCTCGGGCCCTATCCCCCTCGGGCCCTATCCACTCGGGCCCTGTCCTCCAGCCCTATCCCCCTCGGGCCTTGTCCCCTCGGGCCCTATCCCCTTGGGCCCTATCCCCCTCGGGCCCTATCCCCTCGGGCTCTATCCCCTCAGGCCCTATCCCCATCAGGCCCTAACCCCTCAGGCCCTATCCCCATCAGGTCCTTTCCCCTTGGGCCCTGTCCTCAGGCCCTCTCCCTTCGTGCCCTATCCCCTCAGGCCCCATCCCCATTGGGCCCTAGCCCCTTGGGCCATATCCCCTCGGGCACTGTCCTCAGGACGTATCCCCTTGGGCCCTATCCCCTCAGGCCCTATCCCCCT
The DNA here is from genome assembly GCF_052327205.1 of Somniosus microcephalus. Classification (NCBI taxonomy): domain Eukaryota; kingdom Metazoa; phylum Chordata; class Chondrichthyes; order Squaliformes; family Somniosidae; genus Somniosus; species Somniosus microcephalus. Next base: position 95,369,925 of record NC_140994.1, on the reverse strand, counting down.
TGGGCCCTATCCCCTTGGGCCCTTTCCCCTCGTGCTCTACCCCCTCGGGCCCTATCCACTCGGGCCCTGTCCTCAGGCCCTATCCCCTCAGGGCCCTGTCCTCAGGCCCTATCCCCTTGGGCCCTATCCCCTTGGGCCCTATCCCCTTGTGCCCTATACCCTTGGATCCTATCCCTCTCTGGCCCTATCCCCTCGAGCTCTATCAACCTCGGGCCCTATCACCTCAGGCCCTATCCACTCGGGCCCTATCGCCTTGGGCCTTATCCCCTCGGGCCCTGTCCTCAGACCATATCACCCTTGGGCCCTATCCCCTCGGGCCCTATCCCCTTGGGCCCTATCCCTCACAGCCCTATCCTCTCGGGCCCTATCCCCTCAGGCCCTATCCCCTGTGGGCCCTATCCCCTCAAGCCCTATCCCCTTGGGCCCTATCGCCCTCGGGCCCTGTCCCCTCAGGCCCTATGCTCTCAGGCCCTATCCCCCTCCGGCTCTATCCCATTGGGCCCTATACCCTCGGGCCCTATCCCCATCTGGCCCGATCCCCTCAGGCCCTATCCTCTCGGGCCCTGTACTCAGGCCCTATCTCCTCGGGCCCTATCCCCCTCGGGCCCTATCCACTCGGGCCCTGTCCTCCAGCCCTATCCCCCTCGGGCCTTGTCCCCTCGGGCCCTATCCCCTTGGGCCCTATCCCCCTCGGGCCCTATCCCCTCGGGCTCTATCCCCTCAGGCCCTATCCCCATCAGGCCCTAACCCCTCAGGCCCTATCCCCATCAGGTCCTTTCCCCTTGGGCCCTGTCCTCAGGCCCTCTCTGTTCGTGCCCTATCCCCTCAGGCCCCATCCCCATTGAGCCCTATCCCCTTGGGCCCTATCCCCTTGGGCACTGTCCTCAGGACCTATCCCCTTGGGCTCTATCCACTCAGGCCCTATCCCCCTCGGGCCCTATCCCCTCCGGCCCTATCCTCTCGGGCTCTATCCCCTCAGGCCCCATCCCCATCAGGCCCTAACCCCTCAAGCCCTATCCCATCAGGCCCTATCCCCCTTGGGCCCTATCCCCTCAGGCTCTATCCCCTCGGGCCCTATCCCCTGCGGGCCCTATCCCCCTTGGGTTCTATGCCACTTGGGCCCTATCCCCTCGGGCCCTATCCCCTTGGGCACTGTCCTCAGGCCCTATCCTCTCGGGCCCTATCCCCCTCGGTCCCTATCCCCTTGGGCCCTATCCCCCTCGGGCCCTATCCCCTCGGGCACTCTCTTCAGGCCCTCTTCCCTCGGGCCCTATCCCCTCAGGCCCGATCCCCATTGGGCCCTAGCCCCTTGGGCCATATCCCCTCGGGCACTGTCCTCAGGACGTATCCCCTTGGGCCCTATCCCCTCAGGCCCTATCCCCCTTGAGCCCTATCCCCTTGGGCCCTATCCCCTCGTGCTCTACCCCCTCGGGTCCTATCCACTCGGGCCCTGTCCTCAGGCCCTATCCCCTCAGGGCCCTGTCCTCAGGCCCTATCCCCTTGGGCCCTATCCCCTTGGACCCTATCCCCCTCTGGCCCTATCCCCTCGGGCTCTATCAACCTCGGGCGCTATCACCTCAGGCCCTATCCACTCGGGCCCTATTGCCTTGGGCCTTATCCCCTCAGGCCCTGTCCTCAGACCATATCACCCTTGGGCCCTATCCCCTCGGGCCCTATCCCCTTGGGCCCTATCCCTCTCAGCCCTATCCTCTCGGGCCCTATCCCCTCAGGCCCTATCCCCTGTGGGCCCTATCCCCTCAAGCCCTATCCCCTTGGGCCCTATCGCCCTCGGGCCCTGTCCCCTCAAGCCCTATGCCCTCAGGCCCTATCCCCCTCCGGCTCTATCCCATTGGGCCCTATCCCCTCGGGCCCTATCCCCATCTGGCCCTATCCCCTCAGGCCCTATCCTCTCGGGTCCTGTACTCAGGCCCTATCTCCTCGGGCCCTATCCCCCTCGGGCCCTATCCACTCGGGCCCTGTCCTCCAGCCCTATCCCCCTCGGGCCTTGTCCCCTCGGGCCCTATCCCCTTGGGCCCTATCCCCCTCGGGCCCTATCCCGCTCAGGCCCTATCCTCTCGGGCCCCAGCCCCTTGGGCCCTATCCCCTTGGGCCCTATTCCCCTTGGGCCCTATCCCTCTCGGGCCCTGTCCCCTCGGGCCCTATCCCCCTCAGGCCCTATCCCACTCAGGCCCTATCCTCTCGGGCCCTATTCCCTTGGGCCCTATTCCCTTGGGCCCTATCCCCTCGGGCCCTATCCCCTCGGGCCCTATTCCTTTCGGGCCCTAACCCCTGTGGGCCCTATCCCTTCGGGCCCTCTCCTGGGCCCTATCCACTTGGACCCTGTCCTCCGGCCCAATCCCCCTTGGGCCCTATCCCCCTCGGGCCCTGTCCCCTCCAGCCCTATCTCCTTGGGCCCTATCCCCCTCCGGCCCGAATCCCTTGGGCCCTATCCCCTCAGGCCCTATCCCCTCAGGCTCTATCCACTTGGGCCCTATCGCCTTCGGCCTTATCCCCTCGGGCCCTATCATCATCAGGTCCTTTCCCCTCGGGCCCTGTCCTCAGGCCCTCTCCCTTCGGGCCCTATCCCCTCAGGCCCCATCCCCATTGGGCCCTAGCCCCTTGGGCCATATCCCCTCAGGCACTGTCCTCAGGACGTATCCCCTTGGGCCCCATCCCCTCAGGCCCTATCACCCTTGGGCCCTATCCCCTTGGGCCCTATCCCCTTGGGCTCTACCCCCTCAGGCCCTATCCACATCAGGCCCTAACCCCTCGGGCCCTATCCCCTCAGGCCCTATCCCCCTTGGGCCTTAACCCCTCGGGCTCTATCCCCGCGGGCCCTATCCCCTGTGGCCCTATCCCCCTTGGGTTCTATCCCACTTGAGCCCTATCCCCTTGGGCCCTATCCCCCTTGGGCCCTATCCTCTCGGGCACTCTTTTCAGGCCCTATCCCCTCAGCCCCTATCCCGCTCAGGCCCTATCCTCTCGGGCCCTAGCCCCTTGGGCCCTGTCCCCTTGCGCCCTGTCCCCTCGAGCCCTAACCCTCAGGCCCTATCCCAATTGGGCCCTATCCCCTCAGGCCCAATCCCCATCGGGCCCTATCCCCTTGGGCCCTATCCCCTCGTGCTCTACCCCCTCAGGCCCTATCCACTCCAGCCCTGTCCTCAGGCCCTATCCCCCTCGGGCCCTATCCCCTCAGGGCCCTGTCCTCAGGGCCCTAACCCCTTGGGCCCTATCCCCATTGCGCCCTATCCCCTTGGGCCCTATTCCCTCGGGCCCTGTCCTCAGGCCCTATCCCCTTGGGCCCTATCCTCTCAGGCCCTATCCCCCTTGGGCCCTATCCCCTTGGGCCCTATCCCCTTGGGCCCTATCCCCTCGGGCTCTATCCCCTCAGGCCCTATCCCCAGCAAGCCCTAACCCCTCAGGCCCTATCCACTCAGGCCCTATTCCCCTTGGGCCTTATCCCCTCAGGCTCTATCCCCTCGGGCCCTATCCCCTGCGGGCCCTATCCCCCTTGGGCCCTATCCCCTTGGGCCCTATCCCCTCGAGCCCTATCCCCTAGGGTCCTGTCCTCAGGCCCTATCCCCTCGGGACCTATCCCCCTCGGGCCCTATCCCCCTCGGGCCCTATCCCCTTGGGCCCTATCCCCCTCGGGCCCTATCCCCTCGGGCACTCTCTTCAGGCCCTCTCCCCTTGGGCCCAATCCCCTCAGGCCCCATCCCGCTCAGGCCCTATCCTCTCAGGCCCTAGCCCCTTGGGCCCTATCCCTTCAGGCCCTATCCCCTCAGGCCCTGTCCCCTCGGGCCCTATCCCCTCGAGCCCTAACCCTCAGGCCCTATCCCCCTCGGGCACTATACCATTGGGCCCTATCCCCCTTGGGCCCTAACCGCTCGGGCCCTATGCTCTCGGGCTCTATCCCCTCGGGCCCTATCCCCAACAGTCCCTATCCCCTCGGGCCCTATTCCCCTCAGGCCCTATCCCCTCAGGCCCTATCCTCTCTGGCACTATCACCTCGGGCCCTATCCCCCTCGGCCCCTATCCCCCTCAGGTCGTATCCACTTGCGCCCTATCCCCTCAGGCCCTGTCCCCGCGGGCCCTATCTCCTCGGGCCCTATCCACTCAGACCATATCCAATCAGGCCCTGTCCCCTCGGACCATATCCCCTTGGGCCCTAACCCCTTGGGCCCTATGATCTCAGGCTCTATCCCCTCGGGCCCTATGATCTCAGGCTCTATCCCCTCGGGCCCTATCCCCAACAGGCCCTATTCCCCTCAGGCCCTATTCCCCTCAGGCCCTATCCCCTCAGGCCCTATCCTCTCGGGCCCTATCTGCTCGGGCCCTATCCACTCAGACCATATCCACTCAGGCTCTGTCCCCTCGGACCATATCCCCTCGGGCCCTATCCCCTCAGGCCCTATCCCCTCAGGCCCATTCCCCTCAGGCCCATTCCCCTCAGGCCCATTCCCCTCAGGCCCTATCCCCTCAGGCCCTATCCCCTTGGGCTCTATCCCCTCGAGCTCTATCACCTCGGGCCCTATCCCCCCTCAGGCTCTATCCTCTCAGGCCCTATCACTTCGGGACCTATCCCATGTGGGCCCTATCCACTCAGGCCCTAACCCCTTGGGCCCTATCCCCGTCAGGCCCTGTCCCCTCGGGACCTATCCCCTCAGGAACTATCCCCCTCAGGCACTTTCTCATTGGGCCCTATCCCCTTGGGCCCTATCCCCTTGGGCCCTTTCCTCAGGCCCTATTCTCTTGGGCCCTAAGCCCTCTGGACCTATCCCCAACAGGCCCTATCCCCTCGGGCCCTGCCCACAGGCCCTAGCCTCTCGGGCCCTATCCCCTCGGGCTCTATCCCCTCGGGCTATCCCCTCAGGTCCTATCTCCCTCGGGCCCTATCCACTCAGGACCCATCCCGCTTGGGCCCTATCCTCTCGGGCCCTATCCCCTCGGGCCCTATTCCCCTCGGGCCCTATCCCCTCAGGCCCTATCCTCTCGGGGACTATCACCTCAGGCCCTATTCCCCTCGGGCCCTATCCACTCAGGCCCTACCTCCTCAGGCTCTATCCCCCTCAGTCCCTATCCCCCTCAGGTCCTATCCACTTGGGCACTATCCCCTCAGGCCCTGTCCCCTCGGGCCCTATCTCCTCGGGCCCTCTCCCCTCAGACCATATCCAATCAGGCCCTGTCCCCTCGGGCCCTATCCCCTCAGGCTCTATCCTATTAGGCCCTGTCCCCTTGCACCCTGTCCCCTCGAGCCCTATCCCTCAGGCCCTATCCCCCTCGGGCACTATACCATTGGGCCCTATCCCCTCGGCCCTATCCCCATTGGGCCCTATCCCCTCGGGCACTATCCCCCTCGGGCCCTATCCCCTTGGGCCCTGTCCTCAGGCCCTATCCCCCTCGGGCCCTATCCCGCTCCAGCCCTATCCCCTTGTGCCCTATCCCCCTTGGAATCTATCCCTCCCAGGCCCTATCCCCCTCAGGCCCTATCCCCCTCGGGCCCTATCGCCTTGGGCCTTATCCTCTCGGGCCCTATCCCCATCAGGCCCTATCTCCTCAGGCCCTGTCCTCAGGCCCTATCCCCTTGGGCCCTATCCCTTCAGGCCCTATCCCCCTTGGGCCCCAACCCCTTGGGCCCTATCCCCTCCGGCCCTATACCCCTTGGGCCCTAACCCATCGGGCCCTATCCCCATCGGGCCCTATCCCCTCGGGCCCTATCCCCTTAGGCCCTATCCTCCTCAGGCCCTATTGCCTAGGGCCCTATCCCCTCGTCTCCCGTCCCCTTGGGCCCTATCCCCATTGCGCCCTATCCCCTTGGGCCCTATCCCCTCGGGCCCTGTCCTCAGGCCCTAACCACTCGGGCCTTATCCCCTCGGGCTCTATCCCCTTGGGCCCTATCCCCCTTGGGCCCTGACCCCTCGGGCCCTATCCCCTCGGGCACTATCCCCACGTGCCCTATCCCCAACAGTCCCTATCCCCTCGGGATCTGCCGTCAGGCCCTATCCCCTCGGGCCCTATCCCCTCGGGCTATCCCCTCAGGTCCTATCTCCCTCGGGCCCTATCCCCTTGTGCCCTATTCCCCTCAGGCCCTATCCCCTCAGGCCCTATCCTCTCGGGCACTATCACCTCGTGCCCTATCCCCCTCGGCCCCTATCTCCCTCAGGTCCTATCCACTTGCGCCCTATCCCCTCGGGCCCTATCTCCTGGGGCCCTATCCCCTCAGACCATATCCAATCAGGCCCTGTCCCCTCGGACCATATCCCCTCGGGCCCTATCCCCTCAGGCCCTATCCCCTTGGGCACTATCCCCTCGAGCTCTATCCCCTCGGGCCTTATCCCCCTCAGGCTCTATCCTCTCAGGCCCTATTACTTCGGGACCTATCCCATGTGGGCCCTATCCACTCAGGCCCTATCCACTTCGGCCCTATCCCCCTCAGGCCCTCTCCCCTCGGGACCTATCCCCTCAGGCACTATCCCCCTCAGGCACTTTCCCATTGGACCCTATCCCCTTGGGCCCTATCCCCTTGGGCCCTATCCCTTCAGGCCCTGTTCTGGGCCCTATCCACTCGGGCCCTGTCCTCCGGCCCTATCCCCCTTCGGCCCTATCCCCCTCGGGCCCTGTCCACTCCGGCCCTATCCCCTTGGGCCCTATTCCCCTCCGGCCCGAATGCCTTGGGCCCTATCCCCTCGGGCCCTATCCCCTCAGGCTCTATCCCCATCGGGCACTATACCCTCAGGCCCTATCCACATGGGCCCTATCGCCTTCGGCCTTATCCCCTCGGGCCCTATCTCCATCAGGCCCTCTCCCTTCGGTCCCTATCCCCTCAGGCCCCATCCCCATTGGGCCCTATCCCCTTAGGCCCTATCCCCTCGGGCACTGTCCTCAGGATGTATCCCCTTGGGCCCTATCCCCCTTGGGCCCTATCCCCCTTGGGCCCTATCCCCTCAGGCCCTATCACCTCGGGCCCTATCCCCTCGGGCTCTATCCCCTCGGGCTCTATCCCCTCGGGCTCTATCCCCTCAGGCCCTATCCCCATCAGGCCCTATCCCCTCAGGCCCTATCCCCCTTGGGCCTTATCCCCTCGGGCTCTATCCCCTCAGGCCCTATCCCCTGCGGGCCCTATCCCCCTTGGGTTCCATCCCACTTGGGCCCTATCCCCTCGGGCCCTGTCCTCATACCTCGTCACTGGGGCCCCATCCACCTCGGGCCCTATCCCCTTGGGCCCTATCCCCCTCGGGCACTACCTCCTCGGGCACTCTCTTCAGGACCTCTCCACTCGGGCCCTATCCCCTCAGGCCCTATCCCCTCAGGCCCTGTCCCCTTGCGCCCTGTCCCCTCGAGCCCTAACCCTCAGGTGCTATCCCCCTCGGGCACTATACCATTGGGCCCAATCCCCTCGGCCCTATCCCCATTGTGTCCTATCCCCACGGGCCCTATCCCCCTCGGGCCCTATCCCCTTGGGCCCTATCCCCTCGTGCTCTACCCCCTCAGGCCCTATCCACTCAGGCCCTGTCCTCAGGCCCTATCCCCCTCGGGCCCTATCCCCTCAGGGCCTATTCCCTCAGGCCTTATGCCCTCAGGCCCTATCCCCCTCGGGCCCTATCACCTCGGGCCCAATCCCCTTCGGGCTCTATCCCCTGTGGGCCCTATCCACTTGGGCCCTGTCCTCATGCCCTATCCCGCTCCTGCCCTATCCCCTTGGGCCCTATCCCCCTTGGGCTCTATCCCTCTCAGGCCCTATCCCCCTCAGGCCCTATCCCCCTCGGGCCCTATCGCCTTGTGCCTTATCCCCTCGGGCCCTATACCCATCACGGCCTATCCCGTCAGGCCCTGTCCTCAGGCCCTATCCCCTTGGGCCCTATCCCCTCAGGCCCTATCCCCCTTGGGCCCTAACGCCTCAGGCCCTATCCCCTCGGGCCCTATCCCCTCGGGCTCTGTCCCCTCGGGACCTATCCACAACAGTCACTATCCCCTTGGGCCCTGCCCTCAGGCCCTATCTGCCCAGGCCCTATCCTCTTGGGCACTATCCCCTCGGGCCCTATTACCCTCAGGCCCTATCCCCTCAGGCCCTATCCTCTCGGGCACTATCACCTCGGGCCCTATCCCCCTCGGCCCCTATCCCCCTCACGTCCTATCCACTTGTGCCCTATCCCCTCAGGCCCTGTCCCCTCGGGCCCTATCTCCTCGGGCCCTATCCCCTCAGACCATATCCAATCAGGCCCTGTCCCCTCGGACAATATCCCCTCGGGCCCTATCCCCTCGGGCTCTATTGCCTCGGGCCCTATCCCCTCAGGCCCTATCCCCTTGGGCCCTATCCCCTCGAGCTCTATCCCCTCAGGTCCTATCTCCCTCGGGCCCTATCCCCTCAGGCCCCATCCCGCTCGGGCCCTATCCTCTCGGGCCCTATCCCCTCGGGCCCTATTCCCCTCGGGCCCTATCCCCTCAGGCCCTATCCTCTCGGGCACTATCACCTCAGGCCCTATTCCCCTCGGGCCCTATCCCCTCAGGCCCTATCTCCTCGGGCTCTATCCCCCTCGGCCCCTATCCTCCTCAGGTCCTATCCACTTGGGACCTATCCCCTCAGGCCCTGTCCCCTCGGACCCTATCAACTCGGGCCCTATCCCCTCGGGCTCTATCGCCTCGGGCCCTATCCCCTCAGGCCCATTCCCCTCAGGCCCTATCCCCTCAGGCACTATCCCCTCGGGCCCTATCCCCTCAGGCTCTATCCCCTCGGGCCCTATCCCTTTGGGCCCTATCCCCCTCGGGCCCTATCCCCCTCGGGCCCTATCCAATCGGGCCCTGTCAGGCCCTATCCCCCTCGGGCCCTGTCCCCTTGGACCCTATCCCCTTGGGCCCTATCCCCCTCGGTCCCTATCCCCCTCGGGCCCTATCCAATCGGGCCCTGTCAGGCCCTATCCCCCTCGGGCCCTGTCCCCTTGGACCCTATCCCCTTGGGCCCTATCCCCCTCGGTCCCTGTCCCCTTGGACCCTATCCCCTTGGGCCCTATCCCCCTCGGTCCCTATCCCCTCATGCCCTATCCCCCTCGGGCCCTATCCCCTCAGGCCCTAACCCCATCGGACCCTATTCCCTTGGGCCCTATCCCCTCAGGCCCTATCCCCCTCGGGCTCACTCCCTCTCAGGCCCTATCCCCTCAGGCCCTCTCCACTTGGGCCCTATCACCTTGGGCCTTATCACCTCAGGCCCTATCCCCTCAGGCCCTCTCCACTCGGGCCCTATCGCCTAGGGCCCAATCCCCTCGCGTACTGTCCCCTCAAGCCCTATCCCCATTGGGCCCTATCCCCTCGGGCACTATCGCCTCGGGCCCTGTCTTCAGGCCCTATCCCCTTGCGCCCTATCCCCTCAGGCTCTATCCCCATCAGGCCCTATCGCCTAGGGCCCTATCCCGTCAGGTCCTGTCCCCTCAGGCCCTACCCCATTGGGCCCTATCCCCTCAGGCCCTATCCCCTCGGGCTCTGTCATCAAGCCCTATCCCCTTGGGCCCTATCCCCTCAGGCACTATTCCCTCGGGCCCTATCCCCATCAGGCCCTATCCCCTCGGGCCCTATCCCCTCGGGCCCTATCCCCTCGGACACTATCCACTCGGGCCCTATCCCCTGTGGGCCCTATCCACCTTGGGCTCTATACCCTTCGGGCCCTAATTCCTCAGGCCTTGTCCTCAGGCCCTATCCGCTCGGGTCCTATGCACTCAGGCCCTATCCACTTGGGCCCTATCCGCTCAGACCCAATCACCCTCGGGCCCTATCACCTAGGGCACTATCCCCTTGGGTCCTATCCCCTCGGGCCCAATCCCCATTGGGCCCTATCCCCTCGGGCCCTATCCCCTCGGGCCCTGTTGTCAGGCCTTATCCCCTTGGGCCGTATCCCCTCGGGCTCTATCTCCTCAGGCCCTATCCCCTCGGGCCCTATCCCCTCGGGCTCTATCCCCTCGGGCCCTATCCCCTCAGGCCTATCCCCTTGGGCCCTATCCCCTCAGACCCTACCCCCTCGGGCTCTATCCACTTGGGCCCTATCCCCTCGGACCCAATCCCCTCGGACCCTATCCCCTCGGACCATATCCCCTGCGGGCCCTATCCCCCTTGGGCTCTATCCCCCTCGGGCCCTAATCATTCAGGCCCTGTCCTTGGGCCCTATCCACTCGGGACCTATCCCCTCAGGCCTTATCCCCCTCGAGCCCTATCCCCTCGGGCCCTATCCCCCTCGGGCCCTATCCCCGTCGAGCTCTATCCCCCTCTGGCCCTATCCCTGTCAGGCCCTATCCTCTGTGGGCCCTATCCTTTGTGGGCCCGATCCTCCTCGGGCCCAATCCTCTCGGGCTCTATCCCTGGCCCTATCCCCTCAGGACCTATCCCCTGTGGGCCCTATCCCCCTCGGGCTCTCTCCCCCTTGGGCTCTATCTCCTCGGGCCCTATCCCCTGGTGCACTATCCCCCTCAGGCCCTGTCCCCTTGGGCCCTATCCCCTCAGGCCCTATCCCCTCGGGCCCTATCCCCTCAGGCCCTATCCCCTCAGGCCCTATACCCTCGGGCCCTATGCCCCTCGGGCTCATTCCATCTTGGGCCCTATTCCCTCAGGCCCTATCCACTCGGGCTCTAACCCCCTTGGGCCCTATCCACCTTGGGCTCTATACCCCTCGGGCCCTACCCCCTCAGGCTCTATCCCATCGGGCCCTATCCCCTCGGACGCTATCCCCTCAGACCCTATCCCCTCGAGCCCTATCCACCTCAGGCCCTATCCCCATCAGGCCCTATCCCCTGTGGGCCGGATCCCCCTCAGGCCCTTTCCCCTCGGACCCTATCCCCTAAGACCCTATCCCCTGCGGGCCCTATCCCTTCAGACCCTATCCCCTGCGGGCCCTATCCCACTTGGGCCCTATCCCCTCAGGCCCTAACCCCCTCGAGCCCTATCCCCTCAGGCACTTTCCCCCTCGGGCCCTATCCCCCTCGGGCCCTATCCCCCTCGGGCTCTATCCTCCTCGGGCCCTATCCACCTCAGGCCCTATCCCCCTCAGGCCCTATCCACTGTGGGCCAGATCCCCCTCCGGCCCTATCCCCTCGGGCTCTATTCCCAGCCCTATCCCCTCAGGACCTATCCCCTGTGGGCCCTATCCCCCTCGGGCTCTCTCCCCCTCAGGCTCTATCCCCTCGGGCCCTATTCCCTGTGGGCACTATCCCCCTCGGGCTCTCTCCCCCTCGGGCTCTATGCCCTCGGGCCCCATTCCCTGTTGGCCCTATCCCCTCGGGCCCTATACCCCTTGGGCCCTATACCCTTGGGCCCTGTCCCCTCGGGCCCTATCCCCTTTGGGCCCTATCTCCTCAGGCCTTATCCCCTTGGGCCCTATCCCCTCGGGCCCTATCCCCTCAGGACCTATCCCCTCAGGCCCTATCCCCTCGGGCCCTATCCCCATCGGGCCCTATCATCTTAGGCCCTATCCCCTCGGGCCCTATCCCCTCAGGCCCTTTCCCCTCGGGCCCTATCCCCTCAGGCCCTATCCCCTTCGGCCCTATCCCCTCAGGTCCCATTCCCTCGGGACCTATCCCCTCGGGCCCTATCCCCCTCAGGCCCTATCCCCCTCAGGCCCTATCCCCTCAGGCCCTATTCCCCATGCGGAAATATCCCCCTCGGGCTCTATCCCCTCAGGCTCTTTCCCGTCAGGCGTTGTCCCCTCGGGCTCTATCGCCCACTGGCCCTATCTCCTCGGGCCCTATCACCTCGGGCCCTATCCCCCTTGTGCTCTATCCCCTCGGGCCCTATCCCCTTGGGCCCAATCCCCTCGGGCTCTATCCCCTCCGGCCCTATCCCTGTCAGGCCCTATCCTCTCAGGCCCTATCACCTCGGGACCTATTCCCTGTGGGCCCTAACCACTCAGGCCCTATCCCCTTGGGCCTATCCCTCTCGGGCCCTGTCCCCTCAGGCCCCATCCCCTCAGGCACTATCCCCTTGGGCCCAATCCCCTCGGGCACTATCCGCTTTGGGCACTATCCACTCGGGCCCTGTCAGGCCCTATACCCCTTGGGCCCTATCCCCTCAGGCCCTATGCCCTCAGGCCCTATCCGCCTCGGGCCCTGTCCCCTCGGGCCCTATCCCCCTCGGGCCCTGTCACCTTGTGCCCTATCCCCTTGGGCCCTATACCCCTCGGGCCCAATCCCCTTCGGGCCCTATCTCCTCAGGCCCTATCTCCTTGGGCCCTATCCCCTGTGGGCCCAATCCCTTCGGGCCCTGTCCTCATGCCCTATCCCCCTCTGGCCCTATCCCCTTGGGCCCTATCCCCTCGGGCCCTATCACCTCAGACCCTATCCCCATCAGGCCCTATCCCCTCGGGCCCTATCCCCTCAGACCCTATCACCTCGGGCACTATCCCCCTCGGGCTCATTCCATCTCAGGCCCTATCCCCTCAGGCCCTCTCCACGGGCCCTATCCCCCTTGGGCCCTATTGCCTTGGGCCTTATGCCCTTGGCCCTAACCCCATCAGGCCCCATCCCCATCGGACCCTATCCCCTCAGACCCTATACCCTCGGGCCCTATGCCCCTTGGGCTCATTCCATCTTGGGCCCTATTCCCTCAGGCCCTATCCACTCGGGCCCTAACCCCCTCAGGCCCTATCCCCTCAGGCCCTATACCCTCGGGCCCTATGCCCCTCGGGCTCATTCCGTCTTGGGCCCTATTCCCTCAGGCCCTATCCACTCGGGCCCTAACCCCCTTGGGCCCTATCCACCTTGGGCTCTATACCCCTCGGGCCCTACCCCCTCGGGCTCTATCCCATCGGGCCCTATCCCCTGCGGGCCCTATCCCCTCAGGCCCTATCCCCCTCGAGCCCTATCCCCTCAGGCACTATCCCCCTCAGGCCCTATCCCCCTCGGGCTCTATCCTCCTCGGGCCCTATCCACCTCAGGCCCTATCCCCCTCAGGCCCTATCCACTGTGGTCCGGATCCCCCTCGGGCCCTATCCCCTCGGGCTCTATTCCCAGCCCTATCCCCTCAGGACCTATCCCCTGTGGGCCCTATCCCCCTCGGGCTCTCTCCCCCTCAGGCTCTATCCCCTCGGGCCCTATTCCCTGTGGGCCCTATCCCCCTCGGGCTCTCTCCCCCTCGGGCTCTATCCCCTCGGGCCCTATTCCCTGTTGGCCCTAACCCCTCGGGCACTATACCCCTTGGGCCCTATACCCTTGGGCCCTGTCCCCTCGGGCCCTATCTCCTCAGGCCTTATCCCCTTGGGCCCTATCCCCTCGGGCCCTATCCCCTCGGGACCAATCCCCTCAGGCCCTATCCCCTTTGGCCCTATCCCCATCGGGCCCTATCATCTTAGGCCCTATCCCCTCGGGCCCTATCCCCTCAGGCCCTTTCACCTCGGGCCCTATCCCCTCAGGCCCTATCCCCTTGGGCCCTATCCCCTCAGGCCCCATTCCCTCGGGACCTACCCCCTCGGGCCCTATCCCCCTCAGGCCCTATCCCCCTCAGGCCCTATCCCCTCAGGCCCTATTCCCCATGTGGAAATATCCCCCTCGGGCTCTATCCCCTCAGGCTCTTTCCCGTCAGGTGTTGTCCCCTCGGGCTCTATCGCCCACTGGCCCTATCTCCTCGGGCCCTATCCCCTCAGGCCCTATCCCCTCAGGCCCTATCCCCCTTGTGCTCTATCCCCTCGGGCCCTATCCCCTTGGGCCCAATCCCCTCGGGCTCTATCCCCTCCGGCCCTATCCCTGTAAGGCCCTATCCTCTCAGGCCCTATCACCTCGGGACCTATTCCCTGTGGGCCCTAACCACTCAGGCCCTATCCCCTTGGGCCTATCCCTCTCGGGCCCTGTCCCCTCAGGCCCCATCCCCTCAGGCACTATCCCCTTGGGCCCAATCCCCTCGGGCACTATCCGCTTTGGGCACTATCCACTCGGGCCCTGTCAGGCCCTATACCACTTGGGCTCTATCCCCTCGGGCCCTATCCCCTCAGGCCCTATGCCCACAGGCCCTATCCCCCTCGGGCCCTGTCCCCTCGGGCCCTATCCCCTTGGGCCCTATACCCCTCGGGCCCAATCCCCTTCGGGCCCTATCTCCTCAGGCCCTATCTCCTTGGGCCCTATCCCCTGTGGGCCCAATCCCTTCGGGCCCTGTCCTCATGCCCTATCCCCCTCTGGCCCTATCCCCTTGGGCCCTATCCCCTCGGGCCCTATCACCTCAGACCCTATCCCCATCAGGCCCTATCCCCTCGGGCCCTATCCCCTCAGACCCTATCACCTCGGGCACTATCCCCCTCGGGCTCATTCCATCTCAGGCCCTATCCCCTCAGGCCCTCTCCACGGGCCCTATGCCCCTCGGGCCCTATTGCCTTGGGCCTTATGCCCTCGGCCCTAACCCCATCAGGCCCCATCCCCATCGGGCCCTATCCCCTCTGACCCTATCACCTCGGGCCCTATCCCCTCAGTCCCTATCCCCCTCAGGCTCATTCCCTCTCGGTCCTGTCCCCTCAGGCCCTATCCCCATTGGGCCCTATCCCCTTGGGCCCTATCCCCTCGGGCCCTATCCCCTCGGGCCCTGTCCTCGGGACCTATCCCCTTGGGCCCTATCACCTCGGGCTCTATCCCCTCAGGCCCTATCACCCTCAAGCCCTATCCCCCTCAGGCATTATCCCCTCGGGCCCTATCCCCTGGGACCCTGTCCCCTCGGGCCCTCTCCCCTCGGATCCTATCCCCTCAGGCCCAACCCCTGTGGGCTCTATCCCCCTCTGGCCCTAATCCCTCGGGCCCTGTCCTCAGGCCCTATCCGCTCATGCCCTATCCCCTCAGGCCCTATCCCCCTCAGGCCCTACCCCCCTCGAGCCCTATCCCCTCAGGCCCTCTATCCCTCGGGCCCTATCCCCCTCAGGCCCTATCCCCTCAGGCTCTATCCCCCTCACGCCCTATCCCCTCAGGCACTATTCCCCTCAGGGCCTATCCCCTGTGGGCCCTATCCCCCTCCGGCTCTCTCCCCCTCAGGCTCTATCCCCTTGGGCCCTATCCCCTTGGGCCCTAATCCCTGGTGCCCTATCCCCCTCAGGCCCTATCCGCTTGAGTCCTATCCCCTCGGGCCCTGTTCCCATCGGGCCCTATCTTCTTGGGCCCTATCTCGCCAGGCCCTGTCCCCTCGGGCCCTCTCCTCTCAGGCCCTATCCCCCTCAGGCCCTATCCCCCTCAGGCCCTATTTCCTCAGGCCCTATCCCCTCAGGCCCTATCCCCCTCAGGAAATATGCCCCTCGGGCTCTATCCCCTCGGGCTCTATCCCTTCAGCCCCTATCCCCTCGGGCCCTATCCCCTCGGGCTCTATCACCGGCCCTATCCCCTCAGGCCCTATCCTCTCAGGCCCTATCCCGTCAGGCCCTATCCCATTGGGCCCTATCACCTCGGGCTCTATTCCCATCGGGCCCTATCACCTCGGACCCTATCCCCTCAGGCCCTATCCCGCTCGGGCCCTATTCCCCTTGGGTCCTATCCCCTTGGGTCCTATCCCCTCGGGCCCTATCCCCTCAGGCCCTATCCCCCTCGGGCTCTATTCCCCTCGGGCTCTATTCCCCTCAGGCTCTATTCCCCTCGGGCTCTATCCCCCTCGGGCCCTATCCCCCTCGGGCCCTATCCCCCTCGGGCCCTATTCCCTCGGGCCCTATCCCCTCAGGCCCTATCCCCCTCAGGAAATATCCCCCCTGGGCTCTATCCCCTCAGGCCCTTTCCCCTCAGGCCCTTTCCCCTCATGCCCTATCCCCTCGGGCCCTATCCCCTCGGGCCCTACCCCCTCAAGCCCTATCCTCTTGGGCCCTATCCCCTCAGGCCCTATCCTCTCAGGCCCTATCCCCTCGGGCCCTATCCCCTCGGGCCCTATCACCTCGGGCCCTATTCCCATCGGGCCCTATCTTCTTGGGCCCTATCCCCTCGGGCCCTGTGCTCAGGCCCTATCGCCTCGGACCCTATCCCCTCAGGCCCTATCCCGCTCAGGCCCTATCCCCCTCGGGCCCTATCCCCTCAGGCCCCATCCCCCTTGGGCTCTATTCCCCTTGGGCTCTATCCCCTTGGACCATATCCCCTCAGGCCCTATCCCCTCGGGCCCTATTCCCTCGGGCCCTATCCCCTCAGGCCCTATCCCCCTCAGGAAATATCCCCCCTGGGCTCTATCCCCTCAGGCCCTATCCCCTCAGGCTCTATCCCCTCAGGCCCTATTCCCTCAGGCCCTATCCCCCTGGGGCTCCATCCCCTCAGGCCCTTTCCCCTCAGGCCCTATCCCCTTGGGCCCTATCCCCTCAGGCCCTATCCCCTCGGGCCCTATCCCCTCGGGCCCTATCCCCTCGGGCCCTATCCCCTCGGACCCTATCCCCTCGGGCCCTTTCCCCTCAGGCCCTTTCCCCTCAGGCTCTATCCCCTGCTGACATTTGCTTATGGTGGGTGGGAAGAAATGGCCAGCAGTGGTCCTGGTGGGAACAGGGGAGGGATATACAATTATGTAGCAGTTCGTGTTCACCTCGGTAGGTGTCGGACGAATGACTACTAAATAATCGAGTTTGACTTCAGGAGAACAATCTAGAAGTTGTTTATTTGCAAGAACAGACAAAATACAGCAGGTAAGGCAGCTGGATGCAGGAGCACCATGAAGTAGGTCTTTCCCCAGCGGGGACGCCACGAGGACTGACTCCGCAGTCCTGTGGAGAGCGTGATGACGTCATCACGCTCGGTCGCGTTTTCCCGTGCTTAGGTGGTCACGTGACCGCGTCGTGACATTAGCACGTCTGCCCGCGCTTGGGCGGTCACGTGACCTGCGCCGTTGCGTCGGCGCCTAGCTGTGGCTGGCCATTGCGGCCGAAGTTGCGAGAGTGGGCGGCCGAACCGGGCCGGCGGCCATCGCAGGAGCGGGAGGCCGAGTTGTGCCGGCGACCGTCGGGAGAGTGTAAGGCCGAGCTGGGTCGGCTCGCATCTTGGTGTGTTACGTGACGCGCGACGTGACGTCAGTGCGTTACGTCACGTTCATAAAGGGGCAACGGCCCAAACAAGTAAGTTAAAGGGGCAACGGCCCAAACAGGTAAGTTATGTACATACAAAGGTAAGTTAAAGGGAATTATGTATAGACATAGTAAGGGACACCCGGTGGTACTGCCGCATGTGTCCCCCCAGAATTCGCTTTAACAAAATCCAAAGATGAGGTGGTCTGATGAGCTAGTGGTCTCAGTGGGCGTGGTGTCTCGACTTGGCGGGTGAGGTAAGCGGATCCTTACGCACGTCGTGGCGAATAAAACATATCCATCAGGCGAAGGACCATGGAGATGTGCGAAACAGCAGGCCTTGTCAGAGTGATGGGCAGGTTGGGCGGATGCGGGCGATGTCTCCGTTGATGTTGAAACAAGTCCTTGTTCTGAGGAATTCTGCAGGAACGCCAATCGAGCGATCCAAAAGGACTTGACAGGCAAGGTTGGTGAACTCGCCGACAGGTGAGCGAACTCCTCGGGAGGCTGGAACGCACAGAACGGTGCATGCCATAGTGCTACGATGATAACACAACGGAGAGTGAAAAGTTGCTGCATTGATCAGTGATCGGTGAGGACAGCAACTTTCACGTGGCTGATCACGGCCGCGAGATGCCCGTTGGACCCATCCTCGATGTTTGCAGCATCAGTAGAAGTTTGCGTTTGTTAAGGGGAAAACTGGAGAAAGGGCAGCAACGGTCCGGGTTGATTGCGGTAGGGGTAAACTCTGCCTGGAGGGCAGCAACACTTGTAGTTGTTCTTGCTTTAGGAGAAAACAGCCGGGAGGGTGGCACGCTTCTTGTCTTGCCGAAAAGTGTGGTAGGTAACACAACCAGCAGGCTGACGGGCTGGTGCGTCGTCGGCGGGGCATGAGTCGTCGTGTTTTACGAGGAATGGGTCCTCGTGGTTCACGAGGGATGGGTCCTCGTGGTTCGCGAGGGATGGGTCCTTGTGTTTCGGGAGGAGCGAGTCCTTGTGTGTTGAGAGGAGCGAGTCCTCGTGTTTTGAGAGGAGCGAGTCCTCGTGGCATCTCCGCGGGGGCGCGCTCCGATCTTGCGGGCTCGAAAACCTGCAGACCCCGCGCTTGGAGGGATTCATGCTTGCTGTTGCGTTGGGAGATGTCGTAGAGGCGGACGAACCGTGTGGCAGTAGAAATATCGAATACAGAGACCGTAAGCACATGCGTGGTCTGTGCCACATTGATGTTCCCGGCGGAAGGGGCTTCTACCTTTAGAAAGCACGAGGGCGGTTGCAGCTCCCTGAATGGCGGCAGCGACAGCGAAACGGCTGATGCTTCCATAGCGTGCTTCTTTTTTGAAAGACGATCACAAAACTCACCAGTTGTAGGCGTTGGCGTTTGTGTTCGACAGTTGCCGTTGGTCGTGCTCTACCTCTGCAAAATCGGTCTCCAATGTAGATGTTGTTGGCTGCGCTTCCTTTGCGAATACGTTCGCAAAGGCTGGGTCACCAATGTAGGAACTGGTGTTCGTCGGCTGTTATAGAGTCATAGAGTCATAGAGTTATACAGCACGGATAGAGGCCCTTCGACCCATCGTGTCCGCACCGGCCATCAAGCCCTGTCTGATCTAATCCCATATTCCAGCATTTGGTCCGTAGCCTTGTATGCTATGGCATTTCAAGTGCTCATCCAAATGCTTCTTAAATGTTGTGAGGGTTCCTGCCTCCACAACCCTTTCAAGCAGTGAGTTCCAGACTCCAACCACCCTCTGGGTGAAAAAGTTCTTCCTCAAATCCCCTCTAAACCTCCCACCCTTTACCTTGAATCTATGCCCCCTAGTTATTGACCCCTCTACTAAGGGAAAAAGCTCCTCAGCATCCATCCTATCTATGCCCCTCATAATTTTGTACACCTCAATCATGTCCCCCCTCAGCCTCCTCTGCTCCAAGGAAAACAAACCCAATCTGCCCAGTCTCTCTTCATAGCTGAAGCGCTCCAGCCCCGGTAACATCCTGGTGAACCTCCTCTGCACCCTCTCCAACGCGATCACATCCTTCCTGTAGTGTGGCGACCAGAACTGCACACAATATTCCAGCTGTGGCCTAACCAGTGTTTTATACAGTTCCATCATAACCTCCTTGCTCTTATATTCAATGCCTCGGCTAATGAAGGCAAGTATCCCATATGCCTTTTTTACCACCTTATCCACCTGTTCCGCCGCCTTCAGGGATCTGTGTACTTGCACACCCAGATCCCTCTGACCCTCCGTCTTGCCTAGGGTCTTACCATTCATTGTGTATTCCCTTGCCTTGTTAGTCCCCCCAAAGTGCATCACCTCGCACTTTTCCGGGTTAAATTCCATTTGCCACTGTTCCGCCCATCTGACCAACCCATCTATATCGTCCTGCAGACTGAGGCTACCCTCCTCGCTATTTACCACCCTACCAATTTTTGTATCATCCGCGAACTTACTGATCATACCTTTTACATTCATATCCAAGTCATTAATGTAGACCACAAACAGCAAGGGACCCAGCACCGATCCCTGTGGTACCCCACTGGCCACAGGCTTCCAGTCACAAAAACAACCTTCGACCATCACCCTCTGCCTTCTGTCACTAAGCCAGTTTTGTATCCAATGTGCCAAGGCACCCTGGATTCCATGGGTTCTTACCTTCTTGACCAGTCTCCTGTGCGGGACTTTATCGAAGGCCTTACTGAAATCCATGTATACCACATCCACTGCGTTACCCTCATCCACACACCTAGTCACCCCCTCAAAAAATTCAATCAAATTAGTCAGACATGATCTTCCCTTGACAAAGCCATGTTGACTATCCCTGATTAATCCTTGCCTCTCCAAGTGGAGACAAATTTTGTCCCTCAGAATTTTTTCCAATAATTTTCCTACCACTGATGTTAGGCTCACTGGCCTGTAGTTCCCCGGTTTTTCCCTACTTCCCTTCTTGAATAATGGTACTACATTAGCGGTTCTCCAGTCCTCTGGCACATCCTCTGTGGCCAGAGAGGTCCTGAATATATGTGTTAGAGCCCCCGCAATCTCTTCCTTTGCCTCACACAGCAGCCTGGGATACATTTCATCCGGGCCTGGGGATTTATCCATTTTTAGGCCAGCTAAAACCGCCAATACCTCCTCCCTCTCGATGTGAATATGTTCGAGCATATCACAGTCCCCCCGCCCTATTTCTATGTCTACATCGTCCTTCTCCATAGTGAAAACAGATGCAAAAAATTCATTTAGAACCCCTCCTACATCTTCCGGCTCCACACACAGATTGCCACTTTTGTCCCTAATGGGCCCTATTTTTTCCCTAGTTATCCTCTTACCCTTAATATACTTATAAAACATCTTAGGATTTTCCTTTATTTTGCTTGCCAGTGTTATTTCATGGCCCCTCCTTGATCTCCTAATTTCTTTTTTAAGTATCCCCCTGCACTTTTTGTACTCCTCTAGGGCTTCCTCCGTCTTTAGCCTTTTGTATCTGCCAAAAGCCCTCCTTTTTTTCCTAATCCATTCTCGTATATCCCCTGACATCCAAGGTTCCCTGTGGTTTTTGGAACCACCCTTGACCTTTACAGGAACATGTTGCCATTGTATGATCCCAATCTCCCTTCTGAAAGCCTCCCATTGCTCTGATGCGGATTTTCCTACAAGTAGCTGATCCCAGTCCATTTTGGCCAGATCCTGCCTTATCCTATTAAAATCGGCCTTCCACCAATTTAGAACCTTTATTTCCGGCCCATCCCTGTCCTTTTCCATGACCACCTTAAATCTTACCATATTATGGTCACTGTCACCAAAGTGCTCACCCACTAGCACTTTTTCCACTTGGCCGGCCACATTCCCTAGAATTAGGTCCAGTACCGCCCCCTCTCTTGTAGGACTTTCTACATGCTGGCTCAAAAAGCTCTCCTGGATGCACTTTAAGAATTCTACACCCTCTAAGCCTTTCACACTCTGACTATCCCAGTTAATATTGGGGAAGTTGAAATCCCCCATTATTATTACCCTATTATTTGCACATTCCTCTGAGATTTGCCTACATATCTGTTTCTCTATCTCCCCCTGACTGTTTGGAGGCCTATAGTACACTCCCAGCAAAGTGCTTGCCCCCTTTTTGTTTTTAAGCTCCACCCATATGGCCTCATTAGAGGAACCTGCTAATATATCATCCCTCCTTACTGCAGTAATTGACTCCTTAATTAATATTGCGACACCCCCTCCTCTTATACCTCCCCCTCTGTCTCGCCTGAAGACTCTGTACCCCGGAATATTGAGCTGCCAGTCTTGCCCCTCCCTCAACCATGTCTCCGTGATAGCAACAATATCATACTCCCATGTGTTTATCAACACCTTCAGTTCATCCACCTTACTTGCAAGACTCCTTGCATTAAAATAGATGCCATCCAGCCTTGCCCTTATATATTTGCCCTGTCTACCAAGCTGACTTGTTTTTTTCTCTATAATTGGCAACACATCACCCCCTATTTCAGCTCCCCTCTGTATCCCATCCCCCTGCCAAGTTAGTTTAAACCCCCCCCAACAGTGCTAGCAAACCTCCCCACAAGGATATTTGTCCCGCTCTGGTTCAGGTGCAACCCGTCCGACTTGTACAAGTCCCACCTTTCCCAGAAGCAGGCCCAGTGATCCAGGAAAGTAAAACCCTCCCCCCTACACCAACTCTTTAACCATGCATTCATCTGCTCTATCCTCCCATTCCTATACTCACTAGCACGTGGCACTGGGAGTAATCCAGAGATTACAACCTTTGAGGTCCTGCTCTTTAATCTGTTACCTAGCTCCCTAAATTCTTGATGCAGGACCTCATCCCCCTTCCTACCTATGTCGTTGGTCCCAATGTGGACCACGACCTCTGCCTGCTCACCCTCCCCCTTAAGAATGCCCTGTAGCCGCTCAGTGACATGTTGTTCGTCAATTGTTCGTTGGTTGTCTTCTGTGCAGACGAGGGTCGGGCTGTGCGTTTCATCCGTGAAAAACGTTCACGGATATGGGGTCACCAATGTAGGTATTGATGAGCTCCCACACTCACGTCGTTGGGTCATCAATGTAGCAGTTCGTGTTCACCTAGGTAGGTATCAGACGAATGGCTACTAAATAATTGAGTTCGATTTCAGGAGAACAATCTAGAAGTTAAAGTGACCGCGTGCTGTAGGGCTCACAGGCCCGTTAAAGTGACCATGCACTGTAGGGCTCGCGGGGCAGTTAAAATGACCGCGCGCTGTAGGGCTCGTGGGGGCCCGTTAAAGTGACCACACATTGTAGGGCTCGCGGGGCAGTTAAAGTGACCACGCGCTGCAGGGCTCGCAGGCCCGTTAAAGTGACTGCGCGCTGTAGGGCTCGTGGGGGGGCCGTTAAATGGACCACGCGCTGTAGGGCTCGTAGGGGGACCGTTAAAGGGACCGCGCGCTGCAGGGCTCGAGAGGGCAGATAGAATCATGGAATAAAATCATAGAATCTTACAGCACAGAAGGAGGTCATTCGGCCCATCATGCCTGTGCCATCTCTTTGAAAGAGCTATCCAATTTATTCACTGATTTGCACGTGTGTGAAAAAACATATGATTTGCGCATGCACAACAAATTCACTACTATCATCAAGAGGCAGCACCGGCTCTTGGGGGTGACTGAAATGACTGATTCCATCTGCCTATCCTTTCTTGCCAGAGCCTCAGGATTGGGTAAGGGAGACTGTTGCCTTCTCTAGGGCGCTTAGACGCTGGTTCCAGATCTCCCTGACTTCACTCTATATTTTCCTCTTTTTTGTCAATCTGCCTATTCTGACCAGGATGATGTTGCACTGAATCAGGATCAGTCCCACGAGGAGCGGGAACATGCGGAGAAACTGTTAAAATTCCAGAACCAGCCGTGTCATTCTTCAGGATGTTTTGATTAGTGCAAGAAAAGGTTTCCCAGCCCCAATACATTTTCCTGGCTCTCTCTCTCTCCCTCTTTGTTCAGTATTTGTTTTTTACTTGTGGTCTAATCTAATCTCTTCCCTAGAAACCTGACCGGGATGAGCGGTGCAATGGTCTCGAAGCGATGAGGTGTGCCCTTCACTTGGAGAATACCGTCAACCAATCTCTCCCGGAGCCACATAAACTCGCTTCTGACAAGATCGACCTTCATGTAAGTATCAAGCTCTCTACTTTCATTGCTCTACCCAAAGCCAATCCTATCGGCTTTTAAATGACCCCCAACACCCATCTGCAACTGTAGACTTTTAGCCTAGGAAATAATATCTTTTGCCACATAGTATTTACAGCACAGAAACTGGCCATTCAGCCCGGGTGCATGCTGGTGTTTATGGTCCACACGAGCCTCCTCCCGCCCTTCAGCCCACACCATCAAGAGAACAAAAAGTACAAGCTTTTCTTGCGACAGATCAGTGGGAATATCCCAGCTGTAGTTGAGGAGCTTCTGAGTTTTGAGGGGGGAGTATACTTTCTGATGTTTTGCAATAATTGTTTTGATCTTTAACTCTATTATGCATTGAGTCAGTCAACATAATTAACTACCTAAATTGGCCTCTAAAAGGGCATCAATTGTAATGGTCTCTTGGCTGCTTGCTGAGATGTTTTAAGAGACGATGCATCACACCGAGATCATCTTGAAGATCAAATACTTTTGTTACCCATTGCTGGCTGCCATCGCAGTTCCCAGTAAGTTCCCCGTTCTATTTCCCATGTGAAGGGGGGACGCGATGTTTAGCTCGGCCCCCGTCGGGTCACTGTGCCCCATGTCGGTTTAACGGGACTGGGTGTATGTGCCCACGGGCGATTGTCTTTAAAGAGAACTGGGCCAGAAATTCCAGGCCAGAAGCGTGAGTGCGCTCGGGGTACTCACGCTTCTGGCCGTTGGAAATGCCGGCGTTCAGCAGGAACAGCGCATGCGGGGAACGCCGGCATTTCCAGACCTCGAGCGCGTGCGACTGCACAGGCAGCGCTTGCGCAGTGAACTTCGTGGATTTCATTCATGAAATCCGTGAGGGTAAGTCCTCAGAACTTACACTGAAAAAAAGCAAGTGTAAAGTGGTTCATTGGCTGCGGAGGAAGATATATTTTATCGTGGAGCTTTTGAAATGCAATATTTTTGTTTGGGAAAGGGAGGGAAGTTATTTTAAGAAATTTTAAGTAAGTTTTAAAGTTTAAATTTTTTTTTTTTTTAAAGGGTTTTCAGAACGGTAGGTAGAAGGAGCAATTGTGGCTGTGTGAATGGAATGTGAGAATGAGTTATGTATGTATGTCCACATATATTCCTTTACGTATATGTATGTATGTTTTATATTCCTTTACTATGAATGTATGTTTTTAATTATGATTTTCCAATAAGTTACTTTCTCTGAAAGTCATAATTAAATAATACATTCATACACATAAGTAAAGGAATATATACATAACACGCAAAGGAATATATACAGACATACATACTTTCAGAAGCTCCACGATAAGGAATATCTTCCTCCGCAGCCTCTGTAGCAACTGTACCCATGCTTTTTTCATGTGTAAGTTGTAATGACTGGACCTCACTGAAAGCATTAATGAAAGCGGCGAATTATACTGCGCACGCGCTGCATGTGCAGTCGCACGCGTTCTGCCTCTGAACCCCTTCGTTCAGAGGACAGGAAATGCCGGTTTTCCCCACATGCACTGTGCATGCTGAAAACCGGCATTTCATCCGGCCAGATGCGTAAGTACCCCGACCGTACTAGCGCATTTGGAAGGGAATTATTGGGCCAACATTTTACATGTCAATAAAATAAAAAATTTAACACTTGCACCACTTGCCCCCTCGCACCTGCGACTGAGGGTCCAAGGAGGTGCATTGCGCAAGAGGTCATCATCGGACGTATCCTCACACTGTTCCCTTTGGGGAACTGTATGAAGTGGTGAAAGGATTTATGGCCGTGATTAACGCTCATTCCGTGACCGTAACCATCTTTGAACCAGCCATTAGGGTGGTTAGTCCTATGGCGGGAGGGTTTTACGGGCTCCCACAACCCATCTGAGGGGGGGGGGGGCGGCCACCAACACCCACGGACGCAAGTATCCCGCTGGATGTCCACCCAGAATTTAAAGTTGGAGCTCCGACTCCACTTGCCGGGACTGTCTGGAGTGGGGTTCAAAACCCTACTCCTTCTGGCCCAGCGGCGGGGATGCTTACTGCTACGCAAAAGGCCCACTCCGCACAAAAGGTGACACCCATACGTTTCCTGCGCCTTTTCCCTCCCCGTGACTGGAGCCCTATGCTGCCATTTCACGTTGCTAATCGGATTGGGCCTTTGTCATAGCGGTAGGATCCCTGCCGCTGGGCCAGATCAGGGTAGGGTTTCGAACCCCGCTCCAGACAGTCCCGGCAAGTGGAGTCGGAGCTCCAGCTCTAAATTCTGGGTTGACATCCAGTGGGATATTTGCGTCCGTGGGTGTGGGTGGCCCCCCCTCCTTGTATAGCTTGTGGGAGCCCGTAAAACCCTCCCGCCATAGGACTAACCGCCCTAATGGCTGGTTCAAAGATGGTTACGGTCACGGAATGAGCGTTAATCACGGCCATAAATCCTTCCACCACTTCATACAGTTCCCCAAAGGGAACAGTGTGAAGACACGTATGACGACGACATTGCTAAATAAATAAATGGAATTTTAAAAATTCTTTTAGGGCTTTTAAAAGTCTTTAAATTGCTTTAATTCTCTTTAAAACTACTTCAGATTACTCAAAATAATGTAAACATTTTAAAAAGTTTATAAAAGTTACCAAAATCTTCAAAAAACTTCCAAAAACCTATTTAAACTGCTGCTTTGCATGTAAAAAAGCAAAGCAGCTTGACAGAAACATTGGGGGCGTGTCCAGTGAAACTGAGACCTCAAGGGGCGTGTCTCACTGACACTGCACGCTCCTGGGTCTGCGCTGGCTGCGCTCCTGGGCGGCGTGACGTCGTACGCTGCCCGGGATTCTTGCTTCAGTTTCTGGAAGTGCAGGCGTCCCTGGAGCTGATCGGCAGGAGCGCGGGGTAAGTGCAAATACGGGGCTTGCACGCGCTGCAAGCCCCGTTCTGGAATTTCTGGCCCAACACTAGTGTTATTTGAGTGCCAGGGCAGTAACCTGGCAACGAGGGCCAGAAGTTGGTAACAGCAACAACTTGTATTTATACAGCACCTTTAAAGTAGTAAAACGTCCCAAGGCGCTTCAGAGGAGCATTCTAAAACAAAATTTGACACTGAGCTACATAAGGAGATATTAGGACAGGTGACAAAAAAGCTTGGTCAAAAAGGTAGGTTTTAAGGAGCATCTTAAAGGAGGGAAGAGGCGGAGAGGTTTAGGGAGTGAATTCCAGAGTGTAAGAAATAGCTGTTAGATTCAAAGATGGGTTTTAATTCTTAGAACAGAGACTGACAACATGCAGCCGGGAACAAATAACAGAAATGCCAGCAAGGTCAAATGTCAAGCATCAAAAGACAAATAGAAGTGATAAGGGAATCGTAAAATGCAAAACATCACAGGGTGGTGGGATAATAGACAAAAATGGAGCCAAAAAGTCATAAAATGTCCTTAAAGAAGCATAACAAAACATTCCTCAGAAAGATAAGAGGGAAGCCTTGTCAGTCATGCAGAAAGGGATGTCAAGGGATGCCTTCCCGCTTCACAATTGGACAATAGGATGGGGGATCAAAGGATTGACACCAGGTGATTACCAACCCACTGAAATAACTATAAATATAGACGACCAAGAGAGGAAATCAGGCAGTTAGGGGCGAAGGCTGCCTTGAGGTGGCTATGGCCTAACACCTTAGTCAAGTTTAGCCTCTGAGGTGGCTGACGGCCTCACACCTCCAACAGCTTGAGAGATGACCCAACGGAAGTGACCACTGCAGCAGACTGCATGAATCCACCCAATCCGAGACCACCGTACTGCCTCCCCATCCGTCCGGTCGTGGCATTCCAATTCGGGAGTCATAGATCGCTCCTACTGTCATGGGTTGTATGTCTATTATACTCAGCTTAAACCATATGTAATATCTGATTATGCTTTAAAACTGTAGCTCTTTAATAAAAGCCTTACAACTTCTAAAGCCCTGTTGGGTAATCTGTGTGTGAGCCTGTGATCTTAATCTTACAGTGGTGTCAGAAGTGGGATCATAGGAGTTGTAAGGTTCCAGTCGGGGGGACCGGAGGGACCGATCAAATGCACGTGATCATTGCTTAGATTGAGTATAGTGTTTTATTCTCTCTGAAAGAAGGAAGCGGTAAAGATCTTGTTGAAAGGTAAACCAGAAATACAATGGCGTTGGCATATCACCGGGAACAGTTGATAAATAGCCTGAAGGAGGTAAAGCATAAAGTGCAGGAGAGAGACAAAGAGATAAAAAAGGAAAAAGTTCTCATTTGCAGGCTAACCAATCTGAAAACTCAGCAAAGGAAGGGAATAAGGGATTTGGAAAGCCAGGAAAAGCTGCTGAGACACCAATTTAAAAAGGGGGAAAAAAAAAGATAAATTTAAAGTTTTACCGACATGGAAGTTATTGGGCCAGAAATTCCAGGCCAGAAGCGTGAGTGCGGTCGGCTTACTCACGCTTCTGGCCGTTGGAAATGCCGGCGTTCAGCATGAACAGCGCATGCGGGGAACGCCGGCATTTCCAGACCTCGAGCGCGTGCGACTGCACAGGCAGCGCTTGCGCAGTGAACTTCGTGGATTTCATTCATGAAATCCGCGAGGTTAAGTCCTTAGAAGTTACACTGAAAAAAAGCAAGTGTAAAGTGGTTCATTGGCTGCGGAGGAAGATATATTTTATCGTGGAGCTTTTGAAATGCAATATTTTTGTTTGGGAAAGGGAGGGAAGTTATTTTAAGAAATTTTAAGTAAGTTTTAAAGTTAAAATTTTTTTTTTAAAGGGTTTTCAGAACGGTAGGTAGAAGGAGCAATTGTGGCTGTGTGAATGGAATGTGAGAATGAGTTATGTATGTATGTCCACATATATTCCTTTACGTATATGTATGTATGTTTTATATTCCTTTACTATGAATGTATGTTTTTAATTATGATTTTCCAATAAGTTGCTTTCTCTGAAAGTCATAATTAAATAATACATTCATACACATAAGTAAAGGAATATATACATAACACGCAAAGGAATATATACTGACATACATACTTTCAGAAGCTCCACGATAAGAAATATCTTCCTCCGCAGCCTCTGTAGCAACTGTACCCATGCTTTTTTCATGTGTAAGTTGTAATGACTGGACCTCACTGAAAGCATTAGTGAAAGCGGCGAATTATACTGCGCACGCGCTGCATGTGCAGTCGCACGCGTTCTGCCTCTGAACCCCTTCGTTCAGAGGACAGGAAATGCCGGTTTTCCCCACATGCACTGTGCATGCTAAAAACCGGCATTTCATCCGGCCAGATGCGTAAGTACCCCGACCGTACTAGCGCATTTGGAAGGGAATTATTGGGCCAACATTTTACATGTCAATAAAATAAAAAATTTAACACTTGCACGACTTGCCCCCTCGCATCTGCGACTGAGGGTCCAAGGAGGTGCATTGCGCAAGAGGTCATCATCGGACGTATCCTCACACTGTTCCCTTTGGGGAACTGTATGAAGTGGTGGAAGGATTTATGGCCGTGATTAACGCTCATTCCGTGACCGTAACCATCTTTGAACCAGCCATTAGGGTGGTTAGTCCTATGGCGGGAGGGTTTTATGGGCTCCCACAACCCATCTGAGGGGGGGGGCCACCAACACCCACGGACGCAAGTATCCCGCTGGATGTCCACCCAGAATTTAAAGTTGGAGCTCCGACTCCACTTGCCGGGACTGTCTGGAGTGGGGTTCAAAACCCTACTCCTTCTGGCCCAGCGGCGGGGATGCTTACTGCTACGCAAAAGGCCCACTCCGCACAAAAGGTGACACCCATACGTTTCCTGCGCCTTTTCCCTCCCCGTGACTGGAGCCCTATGCTGCCATTTCACGTTGCTAATCGGATTGGGTGTTTGTCATAGCGGTAGGATCCCTGCCGCTGGGCCAGATCAGGGTAGGGTTTCGAACCCCGCTCCAGACAGTCCCGGCAAGTGGAGTCGGAGCTCCGGCTCTAAATTCTGGGTTGACATCCAGTGGGATATTTGCGTCCATGGGTGTGGGTGGCCCCCCCTCCTTGTATAGCTTGTGGGAGCCCGTAAAACCCTCCCGCCATAGGACTAACCGCCCTAATGGCTGGTTCAAAGATGGTTACGGTCACGGAATGAGCGTTAATCACGGCCATAAATCCTTCCACCACTTCATACAGTTCCCCAAAGGGAACAGTGTGAAGACACGTATGACGACGACATTGCTAAATAAAGAAATGGAATTTAAAAAAATTCTTTTATGGCTTTTAAAAGTCTTTAAATTGCTTTAATTCTCTTTAAAACTACTTCAGATTACTCAAAATAATGTTAGTATTTTAAAAAGTTTATAAAAGTTACCAAAATCTTCAAAAAACTTCCAAAAACCTATTTAAACTGCTGCTTTGCATGTAAAAAAGCAAAGCAGCTTGACAGAAACATTGGGGGCACGTCCAGTGAAACTGAGACCTCAAGGGGCGTGTCTCACTTACACTGCACGCTCCTGGGTCCGCGCTGGCTGCACTCCTGGGCGGCATGACGTCATACGCTGCCCGGGAATGTGCTTTCTACTTCTCCAAGTTCAGGCGTCCCAGAAGCTGATCGGCAGGAGCGCGGGGTACGTGCAAATACGGGGCTTGCACGCGCTGCAAGCCCCGTTCTGGAATTTCTGGCCCATTAACATCTGTGCCGAGACAAATAAAACAAAAGATTTGCTGAGTGAAAGGAACCTTAAAAAATGCTGGAATTTCAGTTTGTGTGAAAGTGTATGTTAAAGTGTGAATGTTTTCCTGACTATGAATGTTTAAGAAGTTACAGCATTTCTTTTGTCTGAAAAGTCTGTCTTTAAAAGAAACATTTTGTTATGTGTGGTTTAGCTCCACCCACTTCTCTGTGTTAAAAGTGTTTAAAAACGTTTGTCTTGTCTTGGATTTTGGAAGATTTAAGAATATGCGAATAAGATTGTGCCACAATAATTGGGGGGAAAAAACTTTGAACTAATTTAAGTTAAGCTGGTGTGTAAAAACTGAGAAGAGCAACAAAAAGTTTGTTTAACAAAAGATTAAGTTTCAATCTAACATTTAACCTTGGAGTCGCGGTTGCTATGGTGAAATCTTCCAAAGCAGTTTGATTTGATTTGCTTAAATGTGAAAAACTAATTTTTCTCCAGTTATATTCAATATTTTTACAGTATTTTGGAAAGACATCTGAAGAAAGGACAATAAGAAATATGATGTAATTTACTGGTTCTGCAAGCATGTGCTAGTTTGTTTTGTTTTATCTGTTCTGTTCGTGTTTAGTTAAAGTGTGAAAACACCACTGTCTTTTTCGATCGGGAAAGTTTTTTTTAATTTACGTGCATGCACCTGACAATGTTTCACTCCACCTTCTTAAAAACCTGCAAAGGAGTTAACACTTTCCACTTGATAGATATGAAATTGAACATTGACAAAACCTGACAGTTCAATAATACTGCTGTTTGGATTTTGGGATAATTTTGAAATAACAAAATGGACTCGGGCACTATATATTGAGTTACTTTTGGGAAAATAACAGATCCTCTAAAATAATGATAAATAAAAAGTGTTAGTAACTTGGACCAAGTGAGAATGTTTGATCTATGTTTTCAATCTTAAATATTGTACTGGACAATAAAGTTCCTCCAGGGCTCATGAATGAGATATGAATAGTAATTAATAGGATGTGTAAAATGGAGAGAGGAAGTGATTGTGCGAGATAGAAATAGGAGAATTACACCACCAATTGAGAATTTTCCAAACTTTCTAGTGAAAGTCAGGAAAGTGTAGTTAAGAATAGTAACTTGATAGCTTTCTCTTGGAGACATTTGTGTCCTTGCCTATAATTAACTTTTTAAGAAAACTGAATTTGATAGTCTGGCCACTATCCAAGACATCGGGACCATGTCGTGGAAGATGAACAAAGACCTCCAGACAATCTTTTGATAAGATCACCTGAAGGCCCGAGAAAGGCTTGTATCGGATGGCACATGTGGCATAATATGGAGATACCAGTATGAGTGCAAATGTGATTCGTTACATATGAGGCAATTACCATCTGGGAATGTATGGTGAATTTGCACTGAAGACATGCTCAGTTACTTGACAACAGCAAAACATGAAATGGTTAATGTGGTTCAGGAGAGCGAGACAACCTTTAAAGCATTGACACGTACTCCATCGAGAAACTATCTAATTAATGAAACAATCAGAATTGGGTTAAATACACTGGTACCTGTTAGAGGGATTGAAATTGAAGTTGAAGTGGAGAGTTACATGGAATCTGGATTGGGACAAGTGAGGGCTAAGGAGAAATCATGTTTAGTAAGAATTATCCACAAGATGGATACGAACAAAAATGAGATCTGGAGAATCTTTTAAGTCCATGATTTGTTGATTAGATGTTAAACTGTAATGTTGCTTGAAATGATTGTAAGACTGAATTTAACTGTGACTGTAATAATTGTGTTTTGTAGGTAACAGAGCGTGGGAAAAACCAGTACGAATCCAGTATGAGGTGGTTTTGGTGGTGCCTCCTGTGTCACTACTACTGCAATTACCATGCTTTACGGGTCTAACAGGACCTGTCCCATCAACCAACATGTATTACTCAATATCGAAACCTATGCTCAAGTGAAATTGCCAGTAAATGAGATACTTAAGTAGGAGCTGCACAATTATGTGTCACAATTCGGGTACGACATTCCCCTGTTGTCTGAGGGCTTCAGTGAGCTCGTGATGCGACTGAACTCCTCCATAAAGCATTTTCATGTTTTGGAGCAAGACAACTCGAGAATGGATATTGAAATTGACAGCATAGGGGACAACTCACACTGGTGGAATATTGGGATTAATACATCAGCACACCCTTAGGTTCATATTATTTCACACGCTCTGGTAGTTCTCCAACTTATAATGATAGTGTATTTGATATATGTAACTTGTGGAGTAAGACTTTGATACATAAGCCAATTGGGTACTCATGCCCATGACTAACCAGCACTATCAAATTAATTGAGCACACTGAAAGAGAAAATCCGAAGCAATGTAGAGGAGACCCCAGGCGGGGTAACATCAGGAAAGATAGAAGAAACAGAGGATATCCCAGGCGGGGCAGAATTGGAACACCGGAACAGTGGATTGAATTTGAGTAAGGGGTCAGAGGTTGCTCCTTCTCCTCAAAGGAATGGACTGAAAGGAAGGGGAAAATCTTCATCTTCAAGACTCCCTACTGACTAACGCCCAAGTTGAGAGAGCAATAAGAGCTAGCTAGCTTAGTCAAGAGCCGACTGTGAGAAGTCAATAAGGACATTTCATTCTCAAAGAAGGGACTTGTAAGAAATAGCTGTTAGATTCAAAGATGGGATTTAATTCTTAGAACAGAGACTGACAACATGCAGCCGGGAACAGATAACAGAAATGCCAGCAATGTCGAATATCAAGCATCAAAAGACAAATAGAAGTGATAAGGGAATCGTAAAATGCAAAACATCACAGGGTGGTGGGATAATAGACAAAAATGGAGCTGAAGTCATAAAATGTCCTTAAAGAAACATAACAAAACATTCCTCAGAAAGATAAGAGGGAGGTCTTGTCAGTCATGCAGAAAGGGATGTCAAGGGATGCCTTCCCGCTTCACAATTGGACAATAGGATGGGGGATCAAATGATTGACACCAGGTGATTATCAGCCCACTGAAATAACTATAAATATAGGCGATCGAGAGGGGAAATCAGGCAGTTAAGGGCGAAGGCTTCCCTGAGGTGGCTATGGCCTAACACCTTGGTCAAGTTTAGTCTCTGAAGTGGCTGACGGCCTCACACCTCCAACAGCTTGAGAGATGACCCGACGGAACTGACCACTGCAGCAGATTGCAGGAATCCACCCAATCCAAAAGCACCGTACTGCCTCCCCGTCCGTCCGGTCGTGGCATTCCGATTCAGGAGTCATAGATCGCTCCTACTGTCATGGGTTATATGTCTATTATACTCAGCTTAAACCATATGTAATATCTGATTATGCTTTAAAACTAGCTCTTTAATAAAAGCCTTACAACTTCTACAGCCCTTGTGGGTAATCGGTGTGTGAGCCTGTGATCCTAATCTTATAAGAGCTTGGGGCCCAGGCAGCAGAAGGCACGCCGCCAATGGTGGAGCGATGGAAATCAAGGATGGTCAAGAGGCCAGAATTGGAGGAACGCAGATATCTCGGAGGATGTAGGGCTGGAGGAGGTTATGTTGCTGAAAGAGTAACGGTCAAAAGCAGTTGAGGGCACTTAAGGGAAATCAATTTGCAGGGCTACGGGGATACAGCGGGGGAATGGGACTGACTAGATTTTTTTTTATTCGTTTATGGGATGTGGGCGTCGCTGGCAAGGCCAACATTTATTGCCCATCCCTAATTGCCCTTGAGAAGGTGGTGGTGAGCTGCCTTCTTGAACCTCTGCAGTCCATGTGGTGAAGGTACTCCCACAGTGCTGTTAGGGAGGGAGTTCCAGGATTTTGACCCAGCGACGATGAAGGATCAGCGATATACTTCTAAGTCAGAATGGTGTGTGACTTGGAAGGGAACTTGGAGGTGGTGGTGTTCCCATGCGCCTGCTGCCCTTGTCCTTCTAGGTTGAAGAGGTCGCGAGTTTGGGAGGTGCTGCCGAAGAAGCCTTGGTGAGTTGCTGCAGTGCATCTTGTAGACGGTACACGCTGCAGCCACGGTAAGCGGTGGAGGAAGTGAATGTTTAAGGTGGTGGATGGGGTGTCAATTAAGCGGGCTGCTTTGTCCTGGATGATGTCGAGTTTCTTGAGTGTTGTTGGAGCTACACTCATCCAGGCAAGTGGAGAGTATTCCATCACACTCCTTACTTGTGCCTTGTAGATGATGGAAAGGCTTTTGGGGAGTCAGGAGGTGAGATGCTCGCCACAGAATACCTAGCCTCTGACCTGCTCTTGTTGCCACAGTATTTATGTGGCTGGTCCAGTTATGTTTCTGGTCAATGGTGACCCCCAGGATGTTGATGGTGGGGGATTCGGCGATGGTAATGCCATTGAATGTCAAGGGGAGGTGGTTAGACTCTCGCTTGTTGGAGATAGTCATTGCCTGGCACTTCTGTGGCGCGAATGTTACCTGCCACTTATCAGCCCAAGCCTGAATGCTGTCCAGGTCTTGTTGCATGTGGGCATGGACTGATTCATTATCTGAGGAGTTGTGAATGGTGCTGAATACTGTGCAGTCATCAGCGAACATCCCCATTTCTGACCTTATGTTGGAGGGAAGGGCATTGATGAAGCAGCTGAAGATGATTGGGCCTAGGACACTGCCCTGAGGAACTCCTGCAGCAATGTCCTGGGGCTGTGATGATTGACCTTCAACCACCATAACCATCTTCCTTTGTGCTAGGTATGACTCCAGCCAGTGGAGAGATTTCCCCCTGATTCCCATTGACTTTTGTTTTACTAGGGCTCCTTGATGCCACACTCGGTCAAATGCTGCCTTGATGTCAAGGGCAGTCACTCTCACCTCACCTCTGGAATTCAGCTCCTTTATCCATGTTTGGACCAAGGCTGTAATGAAGACTGGGCATCAATGAACAGGTTGTTGGTAAGTGCCGCTTGATAGCACTGTCGATGACACCTTCCATCACTTTGCTGATAATTGAGCGTAGACTGATGGGGCAGTAATTGGCTGGGTTGTATTTGTCCTGATTTTTGTGGACAGGACATACCTGGGCAGTTTCCACATTGCTCTACAGAGAGCCGGCACAGACTTGATGGGTCGAATGACCTCCTTCTGTGCCTCTATGACAGCCTGCGAAGCGGGCAGATCGGGGGACCGCCTCGTGGGACTGCTCTTGGGCCTGGCCAAAGTGACCATCAATTGGTCCAGACAGCAGGCGGTCGAGGGGGTCGTTCGGCCCGACTGCTTGTCTCTCTTCCGCAGTCACGTTCGCGCCCAAGTGGCCCTGGAGATGGAGCACGCGGTGTCAGCTGGCACGTTCGAGGCCTTCCGCCTTCGGCAGGGACTGGAGTGCTTCATCACCCCCGGAAACCAAATTTTAATTTAATTTGTTAAGTTTCATTTGATGTATTTTTGTTAAGCTAGTTTTTTGTTTAATAATCGCACCAAAAGAGCAGCCTGCGAGTGCTGCACCAGCGGGGATCTGATCCACCGGCTCCGACTCCGCCTCCGGGCTTTGTCAGCAACCGGTGAGCAGGCTCCGCGCGGTATCGCTCCGCGGGCGGGTATAAGAGTGAGTCTCGCGCATGCTCGGTGCCGTGCGCTCGGACCGCCGCTTTTTTTGTGCCAGTCGCTGCGGGGGGGTAAAAATAAAAACCAAATAAACCGCTTTGGGTGAGTTTGGCTTTTTGTGAATGTGTCGATTCGCGCGGCAAATAAAACGCTCAACCGGAGCGGGAGTTTAACCGTGTTCGGGGGGTCAGCGTCTCGGGGATCGTCAGTTGGTGCCGGCAATATTTTATTATAATTACCTGGCTTGAGGCCTTGTGTACCGAGCTCCCCATTGGGACTGCGACTGTCCTGGAGGGGGCAGTGCCCAGAGGAGAGGGGGGGCAGTGCCCAGAGGAGAGGGGGGGCAGTGCCCAGAGGAGAGGGGGGGCAGTGCCCAGAGGAGCGGGGGGCAGTGCCCAGAGGAGAGGGGGGGCAGTGCCCAGAGGAGAGGGGGGGCAGTGCCCAGAGGAGAGGGGGGGCAGTGCCCAAGGAGAGGGGGGGCAGTGCCCAAGGAGAGGGGGGGCAGTGCCCAAGGAGAGGGGGGGCAGTGCCCAGAGGAGAGGGGGGGCAGTGCCCAGAGGAGAGGGGGGGCAGTGCCCAGAGGAGAGGGGGGGCAGTGCCCAGAGGAGAGGGGGGGCAGTGCCCAGAGGAGAGGGGGGGCAGTGCCCAGAGGAGAGGGGGGGCAGTGCCCAGAGGAGAGGGGGGGCAGTGCCCAGAGGAGAGGGGGGGCAGTGCCCAGAGGAGAGGGGGGGCAGTGCCCAGAGGAGAGGGGGGGCAGTGCCCAGAGGAGAGGGGGGCAGTGCCCAGAGGAGAGGGGGGGCAGTGCCCAGAGGAGAGGGGGGGCAGTGCCCAGAGGAGAGGGGGGGCAGTGCCCAGAGGAGAGGGGGGGCAGTGCCCAGAGGAGAGGGGGGGCAGTGCCCAGAGGAGAGGGGGGCAGTGCCCAGAGGAGAGGGGGGGCAGTGCCCAGAGGAGAGGGGGGGCATTGCCCAGAGGAGAGGGGGGGGCATTGCCCAGAGGAGAGGGGGGGGCATTGCCCAGAGGAGAGGAGGGGGGCAGTGCCCAGAGGAGAGGAGGGTGGGGGCAGTGCCCAGAGGAGAGGAGGGTGGGGGCAGTGCCCAGAGGAGAGGAGGGTGGGGGCAGTGCCCAGAGGAGAGGCGGGGGGGCAGTGCCCAGAGGAGAGGGGGGCAGTGCCCAGAGGAGAGGAGGGGGGGCAGTGCCCAGAGGAGAGGAGGGGGGGGGCAGTGCCCAGAGGAGAGGAGGGGGGGCAGTGCCCAGAGGAGAGGAGGGGGGGCAGTGCCCAGAGGAGAGGAGGGGGGGCAGTGCCCAGAGGAGAGGGGGGGCAGTGCCCAGAGGAGAGGGGGGGCAGTGCCCAGAGGAGGGGGGGCAGTGCCCAGAGGAGAGGAGGGGGCTGTGCCCAGAGGAGACGAGGGGGGGCAGTGCCCAGAGGAGGGGGGGCAGTGCCCAGAGGAGAGGGGGGCAGTGCCCAGAGGAGGGGGGGCAGTGCCCAGAGGAGAGGGGGGGCAGTGCCCAGAGGAGAGGGGGGGCAGTGCCCAGAGGAGAGGGGGGGGCAATGGCCAGAGGAGAGGGGGGGCAGTGTGGAGAGGAGAGGGGGGGCAGTGCCCAGAGGAGAGGGGGAGGGCAGTGCCCAGAGGAGAGGGGGGGCAGTGCCCAGAGGAGAGGAGAGGGGGGGGCCCAGAGGAGAGGGGCGGGACAGTGCCCAGAGGAGAGGGGCGGGTCAGTGCCCAGAGGAGAGGGGGGTTCAGTGCCCAGAGGAGAGGGGGGCTGGCAGTGCCCAGAGGAGAGGGGGGCTGGCAGTGCCCAGAGGAGAGGGGGGCTGGCAGTGCCCCGGGGAGAGGAGAGGGGGCTGGCAGTGCCCCGGGCAGAGGGGGCGGGCAGTGCCCTGGGGAGAGGGGGCAGTGCCCAGAGGAGGGGGCAGTGCCCAGAGGAGAGGGGGGGCAGTGCCCAGAGGAGAGGGGGGCAGTGCCCCGGGGAGAGGAGAGGGGGGTGGCAGTGCCTCGGGGGGAGGGGGCGGGCAGTGCCCAGAGGAGAGGGGTGCAGTGCCACGGGGAGAGGAGAGGGGGGTGGCAGTGCCCAGAGGAGAGGGGTGCAGTGCCCCGGGGAGAGGAGGGGGGTGGCAGTGCCCCGGGGAGAGGGGGCAGTGCCCAGAGGAGGGGGGGCAGTGCCCAGAGGAGAGGAGGGGGGGCAGTGCCCCGAGGAGAGGAGAGGGGGGTGGCAGTGCCTCGGGGAGAGGGGGCGGGCAGTGCCCAGAGGAGAGGGGGGCAGTGCCCCGGGGAGAGGAGGGGGGTGGCAGTGCCCTGGGGAGAGGGGGGCAGTGCCCAGAGGAGAGGGGGGGCAGTGCCCCGAGGAGAGGAGGTTGGCAGTGCCCCAGGGAGACGGGGGGGTGTGGCAGTGCCACGGGGAGAGGGGAGGGGGCAGTGCCCCGGGGAGAGGGGAGTGGGCAGTGCCCCGGGGAGAGGGGGGGCAGTGCCCAGAGGAGAGGGGGGCAGTGCCGAGAGGGGGGGGGCAGTGCCCCGGGAAGAGGAGAGTGGGGGGGGCCGTGCCCCGGGAAGGGGGTGGGGCCGTGCCCCGGGGAGAGTGGGGGGGGGCAGTGCCCCGGGGAGTGGCGGGGGGGGGGCCCGTGCCCCAGCGGTGGGGAGAGGGGAGAGGAACGGGTTTCGGCAGGAGGGGGCAGTGGAGAGGTGGAGCTGCCATCGTGTGCTGTGGCTCACCGTATACTGGGAATACAATGCAGATCAGATCAGAAAGAGACCAATGGCTCAGGTGAACAGGCAGTGGCAAGCTGTCATTGCTAATTGTCCCACGTCTGGTTCTCCCCAAAGTCTCAGGGAAATAATTTACCAAAGCTGTCCAAACTGGGGAGAATTGGAGTGAGATTTCTGGTCAAAAGTGAGTTTAATGTTAATGATGCAGATCCCTCTGAGTCCTCCTGGCATGGAATCGAAACTGTTTTATGTTGTAGAGATTTCTGTAAATAGAAACAGTGAGTGAAATATTAATAGTCGACTTGCAGTTTTGTGAGTTGGTCATCAGACCTTGAAGATTTGTCAAGTGAGGTTAAAGGCAGTGTTGCCCTGCACAAATGGGCTGAGCTATTTGTCATAATAAATTGTTTTGGTCTATTTTTCTGAATGTGATGTTCATCTGCTTGACTTTGAAAATATGACTCAATTGAGCAATTCCTTTAACCTCACCTGGCTGGCCTGATTTATATTAAAAAAATACTTATTTTAATGGAACTTGAATGGGTAGTCTGGAGCACGATTATGCTTAGCTTCTAGCCCAACATGTCTGTTTTTAGACCACTGCTCAATGAAGGGGTCAGTAAATTACTTGCACGTTTCAGGGTCTAGGATGAAATGACTGCATTAAATCATAAAAAGTTACAGCACGGAAGGAGGCCATCTCGGCCCATCGTGTCCGCGCCGGCCAACAAAGAGCTATACAGCCTAAACCCACTTCCCAGCTCTTGGTCCGTAGCCCTGCAGGTTAGAGCATCCCAAGTGCACATCCAAGTACTTTTTAATTGTGGTTCGGGTTCCTGCCTCTACCACCCTTTCAGGCGATGAGTTGCTGACCCCTACAACACTCTGGGTGAAGAAATTTCCCCTCAAATCCCCTCTAAACCTTTCACCAAGTACTTTAAATCTGTGGCCCTTGGTTTTGACCCCTCTGCTAAGGGAAATAGGTCCTTTCTATCCACTTTATCTAGGCCCCTCATAATTTTATACACCTCAATAAGGTCTCCCCTCAGCCTCCTCTGTTCCAAGGAAAGCAGACCCAGCCTATCCAGTCTTTCCTCATAGCTAAAGATTCTCTATTCCTGGCAACATCCTTGTAACTCTCCTCTGTACCCTCTCTAGTGCAATCACATCTTCCCTGTAATGTGACCAGAACTGCACGCAGTACTCTAGCTGAGGCCTAACTAGTGTTTTATACAGTTGAAGCATAACCCCCCCTGCTCTTGTATTCTATGCCACGGCTAATAAAGGCAAGCATTCCATATGCCTTCTTGACCACCTTATCTACCTGCCCTGCTACCTTCAGGGATCTGTGGACATGCACTCCAAGGTCCCTTTGTTCCTCTATGCTACTCAGTGTCCTACCATTTAATGTGTATTCCCTTTCCTTGTTAGCCTTCCCCAAATGCATTACCTCACACTTCTCCAGATTGAATTTCATTTGCCACTGTGCTGCCCACCTGACCAATTTATTGATATCTT
Organism: Somniosus microcephalus; assembly: GCF_052327205.1. NCBI lineage: Eukaryota > Metazoa > Chordata > Chondrichthyes > Squaliformes > Somniosidae > Somniosus > Somniosus microcephalus. The sequence goes on along the minus strand of NC_140994.1, from coordinate 95,330,360 downwards.
CCTGCAGTCTACAGCTTCCTTCTTCAGTATCAACCACACAGCCGATTTTAGTATCATCTGCAAACTTCTTAATCATGCCCCCTATATTCAAGTCTAGATCATTGATAAATACCACAAAAAGCAAGGGACCTAGTACTGAGCCCTGCGAAACCCCACTGGAAACAGCCTTCCAGTCACAAAAACACCCATCAATCATTGCCCTCTGTAAGAGGGGCATCTTTTAACTGGTTTATGGTAATTTACCTGGCCAGCAGCCTTTGCCTCTGAGCTCTGACCAATTCCAACCTTTTACCTGGTTTACGGTAATTCACCTGGTCAGCAGCCTTTTGCTGCTGCACTCTGAACCAATTTACAAACACCGGTTTCGAATCGCTACCCCTCCTTCAGTTCTGAGTGGAGGAACTTATAATTAATGATATTAAAACGGACAAGTGCTTTGGATGAGAGGAAAATCAAGTTTTATTACCTAAATAAACTACAATCAAAAGAATAAACTATGCCACACGAACACAGTAATTACAGTAAAACTATATAACGGGGGGTTGCAGACGGCGAAAACGAGGGATAAAATGGCGCCCTTGGATACTTCAAGCTTGCTTGTAGTATCCTCTTGAAGACATGAGCAATAATTTCTGACCCCTCACAAACAACTATCCCCTGTATTTACCTAATAGCTATCGGCCACTGATCCCCGTCCCGTCTATTCCCGTTAAATTCAAGAAAAAAAACCATGGTACGGTAGGCATCTTACAGATACTGCAGTTTTCAATAAGGGGTCTCATACCCCTACACGCTTGTAAAATTATACAAACACCTTTTACATTATAACTTATTACAAAATGTAATCAAAATGATCCCAAGCACGGAGAGGGTCCTATGCCTCTGCTCAACTTGGAGTTGTCACAAAATGATCCCAAGCACGGAGAGGATCCTACGCCTCTGCTCAACTTGGCGCTGTAACACAAAATACAAAAAAAATTAAACATTTGAAACAACATGCTTAAATAAACCCTGACCATCACGTGCCGATGATGGGTCGCGAAATTCGAGTGGGTATTGCTCCTCCCACCCGGGCAGTAAAGGTACCTTCCACCCCCCTGTTGATTGTCTTAAACTTTAAAACAGGCAGAATGGATTTACAGACCAGCCTGCTCCACCAGCCCCGAGCCGTTCCCTTGTCCTTTTGTGGAGGCGGGGTACCCCTCACGTTTAAAATTACCTTGGCACAGACCGAGACCGGGGAGTATGGGACCGTGACACCCAGTCCCTCCCCCTCCCGTCTTCCCTTGACTAGCTGCAGAAAATGACGGGTGCCTGTGTGGCGGCTCTCCCTGGCCCCACCCAGATCCGGCCACCCACTCATCCTTCCCAGCCACACTTACCCTCTTTGCCCGTGGGCCCCCGGGTGAGTTCCTCCCTCCCCCGACCGCACCCACGCGACTCTTGGGTCTCCCCCTCCCTATACGATCTTTCCCGGGCCATCACCACCCACCCCCGAGGAACGCGTTCCTATCACAAGGCGCCCGCGCTTCCCCATCGTGACTCCTCAACAGCAAGGTCTCCCGCAAGTGAACTTCGGTCAGGATAGTGCTGGGTTGGGGGCCGTGCCGTAGGAGGAGTAGGCAAATTCCTCCGGACGCTGTCCGGTTTTTCCCGAAGATCGCTGCGGGGTCTCCTGGATTCGTCCAGTGGTGAGGTGATCCCCAACATTCTGTCTCCATATCTTCATTCGGTGCCCAGCTCGGGCTGGGCGAACATGGCTGCTTCATTTTCCAATCTCCTGCAAAAACTTAAAAGGACATGCAGCCAGGTCTCACTGACCTGCTGCCTTAGGTGGAGACATGGTCGGGTCCCTTGACCTCAGACCAAAATACAAACATTTGGCACACATGTAAACTTAAACTCTTTAAACTTAAACTTAAGACTAGTTATATGAAACTAAACTTAAAATACACCTTAAAAGCACGCTATATTCACACGCATAGCTATAATACAAATGCCGCCCGTCTCCGGACGGCCAGGCTAATCTCTGGCAGTGTCGCAGATTGCTGCTGGCTGCAGCGAAGCTGGACTGCCTCCTGTCTCTGGTCCCTCGCAGCTTATGGCTGTTGAGTGGGGGCCTCTGTTCTCTGGCCTCTCCCTGGCTCGGGAGACCGCCCTACTCCACTGTAAAGTGGGTGACCATGCTTTCTTAGGCTGGGGCACCCGCTGAGACCTTCTGAGGGGTGTCTCTATGGGGGAAACTTTGGCTGGCAGACCCTGAGCTTGGGTCACAGCCCCAGCTGGCTGGGAACCTTCTCCCCCACGTCCAAATAGCCCGCACTGTATAATGTACCTGGCAGCCTGCCGGTGCAAATCTCTCTCTGGGTTTGTCTGCTTTTCCCTGCCCACTCCTGTGCTGGGGGCAGGTATACTCTCACCACCCACTGCTGGTGGCTGGAAATTTTCCTCCCCCATGTTTAAAACTTGGTGTCAGCTCCCTCCCTTTGTCTCCTGCAAGCGGGATTGCTATCCCTGCCCCCCCAGGGTCCCACATCATGGGGGGGACCACTCTAGAAGCGGGCTGGGAAGCTGGTTCCTTTAAACAGGCCACTGCACCTGCATGAATCTGCTGTTCGGAAGACTGGGGGATTCCTGTCTCCAGACCAGTGACTGCGCATGCGCGGGCAGTTTCAGTGAATGAATGGGCAGCAGCCTGCTGATTTCTAATCCCAGGCTGCTGTTTCTCCATTTCTGAGCCACATAATCCTTTTAATTTGAACTTTGGGCAGAACTAGGGTCCCACTGGGGTAGGGAAGTGTTCCAATTGGTGGGCTGGACAACTTTTCCCTGGAAACAAGCCACATTGCCTGTCTTTGTAGGCTGTGAACTTGAACTTGCATGGACAGCAAACTCATGTTCCCTCACCCAGGTGGCTTTAAATGGGGAATTTTGGACCTGCCTTTCGTCTGGGGCCAAAACTATCCCGTGTGCCTCCCTTGTCCCGGATTTCTGCTACTGGACCTGCTCTACAGGGGTCCCAGAACTCTCCTTCCCTGTTCCCTGGCTTAAACAGCTTACTCTGAATGTGAATGGCTCCTCCCCCCACACAAGCCACAGTGCTTGCCTGTGAACTCGAACTTGCTGTGGGCTGAGGATTCCTATTCTCAGGCTCACTCCTCACGGGCGGACCGTACCTCCGTTGTTGGAGGGGGTACACTGGTCCTGGTCCCCGCCTGCCTAGCGGGACCTGCTGGTGTTCTCCTACCACCCCATTGTCCACCCCTCCTCGCTGCCAGAGCTCCTCAAGACTCGGAGCTGTGGGCTGCGGTCTTGGGGTGTCTAATTCCCAATCCAGCACCGTTCTGGGTGCTGCCTGTGGGATGGTTCTACTTGGGCTGCCAGTAAAGTCCAGCTGACCTGCCTTCGGGCTGATCAGACAAATCATCCCCTTTGATGCATTTAAAGCCATGTTAAGGCTTTCTATCTCTGCCCTACAGGGGCCATGATCTGCTTCCTCAAACCTTAGGGCGCAGGCCAGCTTATAAGCTGCCTTTACTTCCCTAAACTTCTCCTCCTGCTCTGTTACTTCTGAGGTGAGGCGGGCATTCTCTTCCCGCAGTCTCATCTCGCTCCTCTTTTTACTTCTATAATTTGGTACTTTAGGAATTCTATCTCGTTCCTTGCATGGCTTTTTCCCTCGCTAGCTTCTTGGGTGAGGTGTGCGATTTCCTCCCGTAGCCTCATCTCACAGTCCCTTGCCTCTGTGACTTCCTGCACAAGGCGCTCTATAAATGCCTGGCATTTCGTGACCTCTAGTGTGAGGCGTGCATTCTCTTCCCGCACCCTCATTCCACTAGCTCTGGCCTCATACACCTCTCTGAGGCGTTCTACCTCCGCCTGGCATTTTTCAAGCTGGGACTCCCGATTCTTGGCATCTTTTACCTCCTCCTGCACCCTCTTCTCACCCTCCTTAACCCAGCCACCTATACCATGATAGGTCAGCCTACACGCTGCTGCTAACATCCGCAGGGCTACCCACATACTGAAAACAACGAGAGAAACAAGAGCTGATGCTTTCTCCAGATCCAGACCACTTATTAAATCAAAAACTGCCTCCACTCCTACCTGACTTGCCATTTGTAAGGGGGGCATCTTTTAACTGGTTTATGGTAATTTACCTGGCCAGCAGCCTTTGCCTCTGAGCTCTGACCAATTCCAACCTTTTACCTGGTTTACGGTAATTCACCTGGCCAGCAGCCTTTTGCTGCTGCACTCTAAACCAATTTACAAACAGCGGTTTCAAATCGCTACCCCTCCTTCAGTTCTGAGTGGAGGAACTTATAATTAATGATATTAAAACGGACAAGTGCTTTGGATGAGAGGAAAATCAAGTTTTATTACCTAAATAAACTACAATCAAAAGAATAAACTATGCCACACGAATACAGTAATTACAGTAAAACTATATAACGGGGTTGCAGACGGCGAAAACGAGGGATAAAATGGCTCCAATGTTACTTAAACAATCTTAGCAATTACCCTCAAATCACCACCCCAAACTCCTGCTGGGTTGCCTTGTTGAGGAGTCAACACCCTGCTCACCTGTGGTCCAGCGAAGTAAAAAGAGAGTGATAGCTTCTCAGCAGCTATCTTTTATACCTGGTGAGGTCCTGCCGTTCTGCCCTGCAAGGGCTGTGTGCAAAATTCCCACCCAAAGGGTCCAATACACAAGAGAAAGCTGTGATTGGCTAACTCAGAGTGGTTGGACTGGGTTAATGTGTCTTCCGGAGCTCCCTGGGCTGAAACAAAAGGGAAATACAACTGCTCTATTGTCCAGCATGCTAGGTGATTTAAAACCCATTCAGTTCTTAAACGTTTCCCATTCAAGATACAAAAGTCTCTTCTGCAGTTTAGATGTATCCACTCGATATACAAACAAATGCTAATAGCATTCAATTGCTTTGTAAACAAAGCATTGTCCTGTGGTAACGTTTTGTAAACAGGCATCGATTGTCCTGCTGCAGGGGAGGTGAGGACACCCCTTTGATTGGCAGCTCCATTGAACCTTACTTCCAGACACAGAAAGCTGCTTTCCAAGTCCCTTTGTCTTCGGCCATTTGGTATGACAGCCATTTTTATCCCTGGAAATTTAAAAGCACAACGCCCAGGGATTCTTTAATCAAAAAAATTAATCTTCAGAACTGTAAATTATTGCGAATTCTTACACTCTGCTTCCTGCCTCCAAGCCAGTTTTGAATCCAACTTGACACTTTGCCCTGGATCCCATGGGCTTTTAACTTCGTGACCAGTCTGCCATGTGGTACCTTATCAAAAGCCTTGCTAAAGTCCATATACACTACATCAAACGCACTAACCTCATCAAAAAATGCAATCAAGTTTGTCAGACATGACCTTCTCTTAACAAATCCGTGCTGACTATCTTTGATTAATCCGTGTCTTTCTAAATGAAGATTTATCCTGTCCTTCAGAATTCTTTCCAATAATTTTCCCACCACCGAGGTTAGGCTGGCTGGCCTGTAATTAATCGGCCTATCCTTTTCTCCCTTTTTAAACAAGGGTACCACATTAGCAGTCCTCCGGCACCTCACCTGAAGCCAGAGAGGATTGGAAAATGATGGTCAGGGCCTCTGCTATTTCATCTTCTGCTTTGCTTAACAGTCTGGGATACATTTTGTTGTGTTTTGAGTTTTGCTTCAATTAAGTTTGTCCCAGTTCCCGGGTGTTACCTGAAAGGGGTGCTGGGGGGCTTGGTTTTACTTTGTCTGCAAGGCAGAACCCGAAAGTGAGAGTGAAAGACAATGTGCTGTAATGTCCACCCATTTACTTAATAAATAGTAAAAGGTACATTCCGTCTCCTCTATTCATTACTGTTCGGTCAAGATGCAATACTGGCGACGAGGCGGCTGTTGAACTCTCTAGAAGGACGGAGGTAGACATGCGAACCTACAGCCATGATATTGGAAATTGCGACGAGCAGGCCACTCAGCTAGCAACATCAACGGCATTTTGATAGTTGGCTAGCTGCGACGTAGACGGCGGACAGAGTATTGTGCGGGCCAGGCAACTACTGTGAGTGTAGCTACCGTAACTCTGGCCGGAGGAGAAAAATAATTTTTAAAAAAAAAGAAAAAGTCCGTGGATCTTAAAGGGACAGTGCACATTAAAACTATGATGACCTTGGGACGTATTGAAGAGTTCTCTGGGGATAAGGACAGTTCATGGGAGGAATACGCAGAAAGACTGGGGTGTTTCCTTGAGGCCAATAATATTGACAAAGAAGAGAAGAAGCGCTAAGTGTATGCGGAGCTGCTACTTACTCCGTCCTGCGTTCATTGGTGGCTCCTCGTAAACCTAGTGAGGTGGATTATGCTGATTTGATTGAGAAGCTGCAGAAACATTTTAACCCAAAACCCTCAGAGATTGTGCAGTGTTTCCATTTTCACAATTGTAAACAACAGCCTGGACAATCTATTTCAAGTTACATTGCTGAGTTGAGGAAACGCTCATTACATTGTAATTTTAGTGACCAGTTAGACAATATGCTCCGTGATCGGATTGTGTGTGGAGTGCTGGACTCGGCATTGCAGAGACAGCTGTTAGCGGAGAAGGCCCTGACGTTCCGACTGGCCGAGGAGAAGGCTTTAGCAGCAGAGGCTGCATCGATGAACACACGTATGCTCCGTACAGAGGCAGCACCATCTCAGGCCGCCGAGGAGGTGCACAAGACCACACATGCAGCTGCTGCTGCGAGAGACATGGAGGCAACTAAAGAGACAGGAAGAAAATGTTTCCGCTGTGGGGCTCTCCATGGTTCCACTACATGCAAATTTGTGTCAGCGGTATGTCATTTCTGTAAGAAAAGAGGACACATAGCTCGTGTCTGCATGAAGAAAGCTCAGGCTGCTGCAGCAGAGCCAACACAAGCATCGCAGACACACACCCTGACACTGGAGGACAACGATGAGTACACAGTGTATACCACGGAAACTGAGCAGCTACCCCACAGACGGTGGGGTTACACGGCAAATGCGATCATGAATGGGGCACCACTCTGCATGGAGGTGGATTCAGGCTCAGTGTGTTCGTTGATAAGTGAAGAGACTTACAATAGGCTGTGGCCAAGTGAACCCCCGGCGATGGCTCAGTTCAGTGGCGTGCTACAGCAGTGGTCCCAAGCTCAACTCCAGGTGCTGGGTATCATTCATGTGGAAGTTAAGTATCAGGCAGTCAAGGACACACTTCCACTTTATGTGCTGGCGGGGCAGGGCACAAGCCTGCTGGGCAGAGATTGGTTTGAGCCCCTAGGTATTGAAGTGACAGGAGTACACACGGTACAGCGACAGCCCATAATGCCTATGTTGCAGAACTATGAAGAGGTTTTTGGTGAGTTCGGGGCCTGTCGGGGACCGCCAGTCTCAATTGAAGTGGACCCAGGGGTAGCGCCTAAGTTCTTCAAGGCGCAACCAGTGCCTTTTGCGTTGCGCAAGAAGGTGGATGAGGCCCTGGATAAGCTGGTGAACCAAGGGGTTCTCTTGCCAGTGAAAAACTCCCGTTGGGCCACCCCTATCGTGCCCATTGCAAAGAAGGATGGGGGCCTGTGAATCTGTGGAGATTACAGATGTACGGTTAATACTGCTATGTTACCAGATGTGTATCCCTTACCAACAGTTACAGAGCTGTTTTCAACACTGGCTGGAGGCACTCTGTTCACCAAGCTGGATCTCAAGCAAGCATACCAGCAACTGGTCCTGGATGAAGAGTCAGCCGAGCTGTTGACAATCAACAACCACAGAGGACTTTTCCGAGCCACAAGGCTGCAGTTTGGGGTGTCTATGGCTGTGGCAATCTTTCAGAGGTTCATGGACACCCTGTTGGCTGGTGTTCCGGGAGTTCAGCCTTACTTAGATGACATACTGATTACAGGCAAGACACAGGAAGCCCATGATGAGCGGCTGCAGGAAGTACTACACCGGCTGGCTGAGGTAGGACTACACCTTCAGAAGGAGAAATGTGTGTTCGCTGCTAATGGGGTGGAGTTCTTGGGATTCCGAGTGGACAAAGACGGTGTGCATCCGACTACGGAGAAGGTGGAGGCTATCAGGAGCGCTCCCACCCCCAAGAACAAGACCGAACTGCAGGCATTCCTCGGACTGTTAAACTTCTACAGTTGTTTTCTCAAGGGCAAAGCCACAATCTTAGAAACATAGCAGATAGGAGCAGGAGTAGGCCATTCGGCCCTTCGAGCCTGCTCCGCCATTCAACAAGATCATGGCTGATCATCCAAACCCCAGCACCCGGTCCCTACACCGACAGCCATCGCACCCAAGCCCTATCCCCGTAAACCCGTAACCCCACATATTTAATCCCCCCTAACACCAAGGGCCAATTTTTATCATGCCAATCAACCTAACCCGCACATCTTTGGACTGTGGGAGGAAACCGGAGCACCCGGAGGAAACCCACGCAAACACGGGGAGAATGTGCAAACTCCACACAGACATCACCTGAGGCCGGATTTGAACCCGGGTCCCTGGCGCTGTGAGGCAACAGTGCTAACCACTATGCCACCGTGCTGCCCACAGGCTGTTAGACCAAGCAACAGTGTGGAACTGGACCTCAACTCATGAAACAGCCTACAGACAGGCAAAGGAACTGCTACAAGCAGATAAGGTTCTGGCACACTATGATGAAAACAAGCCATTGGTGTTGGTGTGTGATGCCTCACCATATGGGCTGGGAGCTCTGTTGGGTCACATAGAGCCAGATGGCCGGGAAGCACCTATCAGTTTTGCCTCAAGAACACTCTCAACAACAGAACGTAATTACGCCCAGATTGACAAGGAGGCCCTAGCCATCATATTTGGGGTAAAGAAGTTCAGCCAGTACCTGTTAGGGAGACAGTTCGTCATCTACACAGACCACAAGCCACTCTTGGGGCTCCTGCATCACTCCAAGCCCATGCCCCAGATCATATCCCCGCGTATGCTTCGGTGGAGTCTGATGTTGGGGGCCTACAGTTATGAACTTTGCTACAGCCCTGGGAAGATGCTGACTAATGCTGATGCTCTGAGTCGCTTGCCTTTGAACCGGCCGATGGCTGAGACGCCACCACCCCTGGAGGTGCTGCTACTGGAGGAGGTTCCGGAGGCCCCACTCCATGCCCAGCGGATTGGCAGCCTCACACAGAAAGATACAGTCTTATCACAGGTGCTACGCTGGCTGCTGCATAGCTGGCCCTCCGAGGTCCAGGAGGAGCATTTCAAGCCCTTCGTTCAGAGGCGCCATGAAATGTCTGCACACAAGAACTGCGTGCTCTGGGGAAGCCGTGTGGTGGTTCCTGCCGCCGCAAGAGAGGAGGTGCTGAAAATGCTGCATGACTCACACCCTGGGATTGTGCACATGAAGACGTTGGCGAGAAGCTACGTCTGGTGGCCGGGGTTGGACCGAGACGTGGAGGAGGTGGTAAAGAGCTGTGAGACATGTCAGCTGACTCGCCATAGCCCATCCAAGGCTCCCCTTCACCCCTGGGAGTGGACCACTCGTAAATGGTCAAAACTCCACATTGACTTTGCAGGGCCATTTCAGGGGAATGTCTTTTTGATAGTGATGGATTCTCATTCGAAATGGCTGGAGGTGGCTATCATGAGCTCCATGACATCCAGTGCAGTGATCAACGCGTTGCATTTGCTGTTTGCCGCACATGGGGTCCCCGATGTGCTGGTTTCGGACAATGGAGCAGCCTTCACGTCGGCGGAGTTCAAGGCTTTTGCAGGCAGAAACTGGATCCGCCACGTGACCACAGCGCCCTATCACCCCTCCTCGAACGGGCAGGCAGAGAGGATGGTGCAAACCACAAAAGAGGCACTGGTGAGGATATTGGGGGGGGGGGGGGACTGGCAAACCAGATTGGCCATGTTCCTGTTATCCCAGCATACCACACCAAACTCGGCAACGGGGAAGAGTCCTGCCGAGATGCTGATGGGTCGCCGGCTGGCGACTGCACTGGACCGGCTACACCCGGACTACAGGGATGAGATGCACACAAAGCAAGAGGAGCTGGCTAAGAAGCACCAGGGCACCGCCAGGCAGTTCGAGCCATCAGAGACTGTGTTTGCCCGTTGCTATGCAGGAGGAGACAAATGGATGCCTGCCGTGGTGGAGCAGGCCACGGGTCCCCTGTCGTACAGCGTCCGTACACCTGATGGCCAGCTACATAGACGCCACGTAGACCAGCTACGGGGTCGTACTCCGGTGAGAATAACAGACGTCACAGGCTAGGCCATTGTCTCCGCCACCTCTGCCAGGCAGTGACGGCCTGCTTCCTGCAACAACGACGGAAGCCACATCGACAGAAGGTGTCACGGAGTCATCAGCCACGGAGGAAGGTTTTCCTGCGGCTAGCAGTGGCACCCCGACTATGCCTGTCCAGCGGCGCTCAAGTCGGGTTAGATTCCGTCCCAGACGCCTGGAGGACTAAGGGGTTTTATCTGGGGGAAAGGAGTGTTGTGTTTTGAGTTTTGCTTCAATTAAATTTGTCCCAGTTCCCGGGTGTTACCTGAAGGGGGTGCTGGGGGGCTCGGTTTTACTTTGTCTGCAAGGCAGAACCCGAAAGTGAAAGTGAAAGACAATGTGCTGTAATGTCCACCCATTTACTTAATAAATAGTAAAAGGTATATTCCGTCTCCTCCATTCATTACTGTTTGGTCAAGATGCAATACATTTCATCCGGGCCTGGGGATTTATCCACTTTTAAAGCTGCTAAACCCCTTAATACTTCCTCTCTCACTGTTTATTTCATCTAGTATTTCACACTCCTCCCCACTGATAGCAATGTCTGCTTCGCCCCTCTCCTTTGTGAAAACAGACGCAAAGTATTCATTAAGAACCCTACTGACATCTCCCGCCTCCACACACAGATTACCCTCATGATCTCTAATAGGCCCTACCCTTTCTTTAGTTATCCTCTTACTCTTAATATATTTATAAAACATCTTTGGGTTTTCCTTGATTTTACTTGTCAAGAATTTTTCATGCTCTCTTTGCTTTCCTAATATTGTGGCGTACCGATCACAGAAAGGACACAATCCGCTTTCCGGTCTGTAGACTATAAATCAGGCATCATGCCTTTAAGAAGGATCACACCTTTAAGAAACTCGATCTGCAACATAGTTAAGCCCAGAGCGGGGGAGGAGCAGTCGAAGCTGTGGACTGATGAAAGGCAGTCGTACTTTGTATAGTCTCTGACTCCATTTTGTGTTCAGCATGCAGCCTCAACAATTAAACCTTTTCTGTTGAACCTCTCCGAGTGCAGTATTTTTTGCTAGGAGTACGTAGACTCCTACAATATCCTTTTTAATTGCACCCTTGCACTTTCTGTATTCCTCTAAAGATTCTGCAGTATTTAGCCCTCGATATCTGTCATACGCCTCCCTTTTTTTCTTTATCCTACCCTGTATGTCCCTAGACATCCAGGGGGTTCTAGATTTGTTCATCCCACCTTTTTCTTTAAGGGCACATGTTTGGTCTGAACCCTCCGGATCTCTTCCTTGAATGCCTCCCACTGCTCTGACACTGATTTACCTTCAAGTAGCTGTTTCCAGTCCACTATGGCTAAATCCCCTTTGAGCTTAGCAAAATTGGCTTTTCCCCAATTTAGAATTTTTATTCCTTATCCTTTTCCATAACTACCTTAAATCTAACAGAATTATGGTCACTAGCACCAAAATGCCCCCCCACTGATACGCCTTCTACCTGCCCAGCTTCATTCCCTAAAACTAAGTCCAGAACCGCCCCCTCCCTTGTTGGGCTTGCTACATACTGGCTAAAAAAGTTCTCCTGGATCATTTTAGGAATTCCGCACCCTCTATACCCTTCACACTAATTTTATCCCAGTTAATATTGGGGTAGTTGAAATCCCCGACTATTACTGCCCTATAGTTTTTTCACTTCTCAGAAATTTGTCACATATTTGCTCTTTTATCTCCCTCTCACTGTTTGGGGGTCTGTAGTACACTCCCAGCAGTGTGATCGCCCCTTTTTTGTTTTTCAATTCGACTCATATGGCCTCGTTTGATGATCCCTCCAACATATCATCCCTCCTCACAGCTGTAATGGTTTCTTTAATTAATACCGCGACCCCCCCTCCCTTTTTACCTCCCTCTCTATCCTGTCCAAAAATCCTGTAAGCAAGAATGTTCAGCTGCCATACCTGCCCCTATTTCAGCCACGTCTCTGTAATAGCTATAATATCATCGTCCCAAGTATCTACCTGTGCCCTCAGCTCATCTGCCTTGTTCGCTGTACTCCTATGCATTGAAGTATATACCATTTAGTACAGGCAAACCTCCTTGTTGACTACTATCTAGCCCTTGATTCCTCTGTCCTTCCAATTTACTTTCTACGTTTATATTTTCCAATTCCAGTTTTTCTTCCCTCCCTACTGACTCTATTCTTAGGTTCCCATCCCCCTGCCAAACTAGTTTAAACCCTCCCCAACAGCACTAGCAAACCCCCCTGCGCGGATATTGGTCCCGGCTCTGTTGAGGTGCAACCCGTCTGTCTTGTAGAGGTCCCATCTCCCCCAGAAACGGTCCCAATGCCTCAGGAATCTAAAGCCTTCCCTCCTACACCATCTCTCCAACCACGCATTCATCTGCTCTATCTTCCTATTTCTGGACTCACTAGCACGTGGCACCGGGAGTAATCGGGAGATTACTACCGTTAAGGTCCTGTTTTTTAATCTGACTCCTAGCTCCCTAAACTCTGCCTGCAGGACCTCATCCCTCTTTCTACCTATGTCATTGGTACCGATATGGACCACGACATCTGGCTGATCACCCTCCCCCCCGAATGCTTTGCAGCCATTCGGTGACATCATTGACCCTGGCACCAGGGAGGCAACATACCATCCTGGAGTCACATCTGCGGCCGCAGAAACGCCTGCCTGCTCTCCTCACTATTGAAACCCCGACCAGTATTGCTCTTCCACTATTTTTCCTCCTCCCCTGTACAGCTGAGCCACCCATGGTGCCAAGGACTTGGCTCTGACTGCACTCCTCAGAGGGACCATCGCCCCCACCAGTACTCAGAATAGAATACCGGTTGGAGAGTGAAATGCCCTCCAGGGCCTCCTGCACTGCCTGCCTGGTCGTCTTCTGTCTGGTGGTCACCCACTTGCTCTCTGTCCGCTCTCTCTTAGGCTGCGGGGTGACCACCTCATTAAACGTGCTATCCACGTAGTTCTCAGCCTCGCGGATGCACCACAGTGACTCCAGTCACCGCTCAAGCTCTGTAAACCGTCGCTTGAGTCATTGCAGCTGGTGACACTTACTGCACATGTAGTCATCCATGCAACGCGAAGCGTCCATGACTTTCCACATGTCACAGGATGTGCACTCCGCTAGACTGAGCTGCCCTGCCATTCCTGTCATCCCTTTATCTAACAGACTATTTAAAAGACTAAGTACTAACCTTTATTTAAAGACTAAGAACTAACTTAACAGAATAAGCTTTAAACTTAAAAAAACACTCACCCACTACTCACCAATCAGCTGCTTCCCTTGTGCCGATGTCACTTTTAATCTCTGACGTCACTTTTGAATGTTGTCTGTTTTGGTCCGCTCTCGCTGCTGCTCCCAATAGCTCGGTCTGGGCCTTGCACTTTATTTCCTCGCTCATCCTTCGCCTGCGCCCCCTCAGATGCTGCTGCTCCCAATAGCAATTGATCAGTGACAAAGTGTAATGTGTAAAATATGGTGACTACAGGGTAAATGCTAGACTTTTGTGTCTGCTGCACTTCAAAGTGTCATGTGTATCTATAAGTAGCTGGAGTGCCCGGCGGTGCCGAGGCTTTTTCGAGGGCATGTTGTTGGAAGAGAGAGAGCGACTGGGGGGGAAGAGAGAGAGAGCGACTGGGGGGGAAGAGAGAGAGAGCGACTGGGGGGGAAGAGCGAGAGAGCGACTGGGGGGGAAGAGAGAGAGAGCGACTGGGGGGGAAGAGAGAGAGAGCGACTGGGGGGAAGAGAGAGATAGCGACGGGGGGGAAGAGAGAGAGCGCGACTTGGGGGGAAGAGAGAGAGAGACTGGGGGGGAAGAGAGAGAGAGCGACTGGGGGGAAGAGAGAGATAGCGACTGGGGGGGAAGAGAGAGAGCGCGACTTGGGGGGAAGAGAGAGCGACTGGGGGGGAAGAGAGAGAGCGACTGGGGGGGAAGAGAGAGCGACTGGGGGGAAGAGAGAGAGAGCGACTGGGGGGAAGAGAGAGAGCGACGGGGGGAAGAGAGAGAGAGCGATTGGGGGGAAGAGAGAGAGAGCGACTGGGGGGAAGAGAGAGAGCGACTGGGGGGAAGAGAGAGAGCGACTGGGGGGAAGAGAGAGAGAGCGACTGGGGGGAAGAGAGAGAGAGCGACTGGGGGTGAAGAGAGAGAGCGACTGTGGGGGGAAGAGAGAGCGACTGTGGGGGGAAGAGAGAGCGACTGGGGGGGAAGAGAGAGAGCGACGGGGGGAAGAGAGAGAGCGACTGGGGGGAAGAGCGAGAGAGCGACTGGGGGGGAAGAGAGAGAGAGCGACTGGGGGGGAAGAGAGAGAGAGCGATGTGGGGGGAAGAGAGCAGAGAGCGATGTGGGGGGGAAGAGAGAGAGCGACTGGGGGGGAAGAGAGAGAGCGACTGGGGGGGAAGAGAGAGAGCGACGGGGGGGAAGAGAGAGAGCGACTGGGGGGGAAGAGAGAGAGCGACTGGGGGGGAAGAGAGAGAGCGACTGGGGGGGGAAGAGAGAGAGCGACTGGGGGGGAAGAGAGAGAGCGACTGGGGGGGAAGAGAGAGAGAGCGACTGGGGGGAAGAGAGAGAGCGACTGGGGGGGAAGAGAGAGAGCGACTGGGGGGGAAGAGAGAGAGAGCGACTGGGGGGGGAAGAGAGAGAGCGACTGGGGGGGGAAGAGAGAGAGCGACTGGGGGGGGAAGAGAGAGAGCGACTGGGGGGGGAAGAGAGAGAGCGACTGGGGGGGAAGAGAGAGAGCGACGGGGGGAAGAGAGAGCGACTGGGGGGGAAGAGAGAGAGCGACTGGGGGGGAAGAGAGAGAGCGACTGGGGGGAAGAGAGAGCGGGAGGGGGGGTAGGGAGGGGGGAGGGAGGGGGAGGAAGGAGGGGGAAGGGGAGGGGGGGAGGAAGGAGGGGGAAGGGGGAGGGGGGGGAGGAAGGAGGGGGGAGGGGAGGAGTGGGGGAGGGTGGGGGGAAGGAGGGGGGGAGAAAGGGAGTGGGGGAGCCAGCAGACCCTCTCCCCTCTGCCGGCGATGGCTCCGTTGAGCTCCGTGCCGCCCCACGCACTGACATGCCGAGCGCAGCGCCCCGGTGAGCCCCGCCCCTCCCGAGGCCGGGCCTGAGACGGCCGATTGCGGCGGCTGGCTGGGCCCGGTTGCCTTGGTAACCCTCCTCCCCTCTCCGCCTCCCGATCTCCGGGACCGGGCCTGGGCCTGAGCGGCTTGAGACGGCCGATTGCGGCTGGTGAGCCCGGTTGCCAGGGTAACCCTCTCCGCTCCCCCTCCCCCTCCCGAGCCCCGCCCCCCCAACCTGCTCGCTTCCCTCTGGCCGCGCTCTGTGTGGAGGTGCGCTGTGCGCCGTGCAGCGCGAGTGCGAATGAAGCGCGAGGAGCTTGCAGTGAGCCCAGCCAGCCTTTACCAAGATGGCTGGCCGCTGGTTCGGAATCGGGCCCAGCGGGATGGCCGGTGCGTAGCTCGGGCGTGGTTGGGCAACAGACGCCCTGGCTTCGAGGCCTGCCTGGAAAAATGGTGAAAGGTAGGAAAATTATAGAGGTTAGAAAAAAGATTTACAAATGAATTAACTTTTTAAAAAACAATTTGTGTTTTAAAAGCAACTTTTTGTTTGGTGGAAATGTAGATTTGAAAAGAAACACGCAGAAAGCGGGAAAAAGAAATTAAAAGTTTGGAATCAAGATGGCGACGACTCACCTCAGTTCAGAACGATAAGGCCCGCCCACACACGCACCGATTGGTCGACCGTCAGGTCACCGAAGCGTAGGATTGGTCAATTGTCCCGTCACTCGACACTAGGAGGGCCCGCCCGCACGCGCCAGGAACCCGCCCCCGCCACGCAGCGATTGGTCGATCGTCGGGTCGCTCGACCATACGATTGGTCGACCTCGACGTCACTCAATGCCAAAGAGCAGATAATGAGTGGAATTTTGAACGTTTTTTTGGATACCGCGGGCGCAATTTTTGTCTCACCGAAACGTAAATATGCTTACGACCGTTCTGGAATCGTAAGCTTTCTTTTGATGTAACACACATGTAGGTACGCTCTATAACTTGAGAATGTATAGCCGGACAGACAGACCAAAGGACAGACAGACAGACAGATCTATCCTTTTATATATATAGACTAGCTGGAGTGCCCGGCGGTGCCGAGGCTTTTTCGAGGGCATGTTGTTGTTGG